>NC_139236.1:13611450-14219918 GCF_977018435.1 Lepisma saccharinum | reverse complement strand
GAGGGTTTAAGCCCGCATCACACGGAACTGGATTTCCAGTAGGTATGCCCTAGTTGGCGCTGGACTGGCTACCAATTTGCTAGTTTTCGCCTCACACGATACTTATCAGCGTACTTGTCGATAGACTTTAATTCCCATACGAGGGAAGTTGTAACGGCGCCCTCGTGAGATGTAAAATGTATCACTTCATATTTTTAAAAGCCGTTAACTATTCAACCGAGAGGAATATCGTTTCGTATATAACGTTATTAGGTACAAAACAATGGCGCTGCATAAATACATACTTTACAACGTTTACTGTACACGTATGGAAGAATATTCTAGTTGTTTCAAATGTAAACACCGTGCACTCAGCATAGATGGTGTAACTCAACGCGCCTTTCATGCTGTATACGTTACACATTGCTGGAGTAACACTCGGAAACCACAGACAAAAACACTCCTTTGCACACTCACAGATTATCTTCATATGGCGAAACTTTGCTCTGATTGGCTGTTCCACAGAATCCAGTCGAGGAAAGCAAGTAGCAATTAGAACATGTCCTATTACTCCAAACCAGTCAAGCAGTCAGCCAGGCGGCCATGATTGCTACCTAGAAAGTTAGTTCAGCGCAGGCGCGGTTGGCTGTATAGCGCAAATGTGCAGTGAACCCCCAGTAATATACAAAATAAACAATAACTGAGAAGTTCATAAGCGTAGAGTGCCAAATTCTCTTAGTGAGAAGGAGAAACCGCGGGCCAGAGCCACTCAGCTCCCCTCTAGTTCCGTTTCGTGCAAAGCCTCCGCTGAACCTCCGCAAGCCAACCCCTACCATGCTAAAAGCTTAGGGCGGCTAGTAGAAGCTCGACGCGTACATATGGCGAAAATACATGCAGTCGGCTACTCCAGGAAGGTCGTCTCGTCAAAACGGACATGCGCAATTCGTAGGATCATCAGCGAGCTGGAGTCAACCACGCTCTTCTCTCTTCCAGTGTTGCACTATGTGTTTCAATTTGAATTCATTTGGCATTCTCTTTGTATTTTTATATTTTACAAGACTTATTAGATTAATGAAGAGGGTGTAATATAAATGTAGAGGTGACCCCAAACGAAGGCTAGAAGTAAAGATGATGGGACAAATAAGATAAATATGATAGAAAACAACTTGTCTACACATTCAGAGTTTTCATCTTTAAGATGGAAACACTTCAGGTGGAAGGAGCCGAAAAGTCAAAAATAGCGCGAGGGCGAGGGGTTGCTTATCGGACAAGACTTAAACAACCTTTTGGTCTTCTTACGTCAGACTAAATGCTTTCGTTGACATGTTAGGCTTTTTAGGTTTAGTTGTCTTAGAATACCCTTAGGTATGTGGGATCTTTTGGGAATGTAGCTCACTAATCATCATTCATCCTTGATGGTAAAGCACTCTCTGCTCGTTGTGAGCTTGATGGTAAGGCGCTAGAGGTACTAAATTTACACACTTGAATGGCAACACATGACACTTGAGTTTCACACCCCTAAAGATTGGATCAGCATGGGTAATGTAAGGATATACCTGTCTCTGTACTGCAACTGAAGATCTGCCGTGAGAGGTTATGCCTGTGACTGTACGTAGAGTCTGACTTGCGACTAGCGTTAACACGCTCTCGCTAGAACCTCCTCCTCTCTCTCTATTCAATCGTAACTTGCTCCTCAATAACTGAATTAGAACTGACCCCGAACTCTCTGCCTCCCAGACATTTATTGCAATTCAATTTAATAAACAAATGCACAGTCAGGCCTGTAGCCTCTTCCTGGATTTCGTCTGTTTACAGCTGATGACCAGGAAGAGCTTCAGTGCTGTCTGACACTGCATTCCTGTGATGTTTCTGAATATTTCCTGATTGGAAAACGATGGTTGAATGACTGGAAGTTGGAGTTCGTTCTCCATAATAATTAAAAGATACTACGGATCGTTACGATACACTCAATTTTCGGGGCTTACCGTGCTTGACCAAAAGTGTAATATTTGCTATTTATTCAAGCCTAACCTAACAATGAAGGCATTTCGCACTTACGTCAGAAGACGACCAAAAAGTTGTTTGGGTTTCGTGCGATCAGTTATACTCTAGCGCGAGAGGGTGTTCGAAGGGACGCGCGCATTTAACTTTGTTACGTGTCATTGTCTCCATACTTGTTAGTTTGTTTTGAAGTGCGTGGCTGGTGATTGAAATATATTTGGCGTAGTGATACGTTGAGTGGAGTGAGGTGGATTGTGTATTGGAAGGAGTGTAGTTGTTGCTGTGCGAGAAGTTAACATATTGCATAAAATAGAATCGAATCGCTTTGATTTAGCGATATACTTTCGAATAGTTACATAAGAATTATCTTGTAATCAAGGGGTCTTGGGTTCGATTACTGATACATACTCATTTTAGCAGGCAGAGATTTGTATTTTTAACTGTAGGTTCAGGATCCAGTTCCAATAATATAGTCTATTTGCCAGTGGTGGGACTAGAAAAAAGAGTTGGCAAGAGTAGTTATGTACCCCCGTTGAAGTCGATAAATCAATTGATTGGAAAAGATCGATCAAAGATCAATTGATGATGTAGCTGTGTGGGCAAGCAAGTGTGGTGGTTTTGAGGGTTTTGATTGGTTGTTGTGGAAAAAGTGGGCGGGTCTTAATGATATGGACTTCCTGTTGTTAATGAGGAGTGATAAGTGTTTCCGGTCTGGAGTTGATAACGGGGGGCGTTTTCGGTGGGTTTGATAAGTTTGGCGGGAAGTGTTTTCTGTTGTTAATGAGGACTTGATAAGGGTTTCCGGTGTTGATGGGTGGCTATTTTTGGGGGGCGTTTCCCGTTTGAGACCGTTGATGAGTCTGATATTTTTGGAAATGTGTGTAACGTTTTTCTGTCTGAATAGAACATGCCCGAACATGTTTTGGGCGTAGGTTTGGATGAATTTGCAATTTCAGGGAGTCACGTGACTGTGACGTCACAAAATGGAAGTCTCGTGACCAGATTATATTATTAAATTATTATTAATTTAAATATTATTATATTATTATTATGAATTGTTTTAATTCCTGTGACGCCATTTTGTTTTTGTTACGCGGGAATGTAGGTTTGGATGAATTTGCAATTTCAGGGAGTCACGTGACTGTGACGTCACAAATGGAAGTCACGTGACCATAATTGGAGTACGTGTTTCCGGTGTCTGAGGAAAGATGGCGTTGATGAGTTTGAAATTCTGGGAATCGTGATACGTGTTTCCGTTGTTTGATGAGAGAAGGCGTCTAAAACTGTACTAGGAGTTGAAGTAATAAAACCGTTTGTACATACAAGTAAATGTTATTATTGTATCGAAATAAATAGATGTAATATACTTACAAAATTCTCTCCCTCCACCGACGCAGCACTGTACCAGTCGAGGCGTTACGGCAGAATGAAAAATCTGCAGTGATGGTCACAACACATGCATATCAGTTCTGTGTAGGGTTTGGTCATTAGCGGTACGGATGCAACGTCTTTGCTGATTATGCATGCCAGAGATAACCAACCGCAACTTCCGCGTTGAGTCTGCGGCGGGGCTTGATGATATGGGTTTCCTGTTGTTAATGAGGAGCTTGATAAGTGGAGGGGCGTTTTCGGGACTTTGATAAGATTGCGGGTTTCTGTCGGTTGGGGAATTGATAAGATGGTCTCCTGTTGTTAATGATGAGGTGACGGTTTTCTGGGAATGTTGATATGGGTTGAGGTTTCCTGTTGTTAATCAGGAGGTGACTACGGTTAGTTTTCTGGGAATGGTGATATGGGTTTCCGTTGGGGGGCGTAAATGACTGTTGAAGTTGATAAGAGTCGACGGTTGAGAAGATAAAGGAGTTGGAAAGGAAATGTGTTGGGATGTTGAAGCGATATGGAGAGATTGTGGAACACGTGTTGGGACATGTCGGATGTTTCTTGGAATGGGCATGTAGAAGTTCGTGGGAACGTTGATAAGGTATGACTGTGTGCAGGATACGTTAGTAGGCGGTGGAATGGAGAGCGGGCAAAAAGGAAAAAAAGTTTCCGAGAGGCAGCATGTGAATAGAATAAAAAAAGTTGTGTTCTCGGAGGAGGTGGAGATTCATAGTATACCGGGAAAAGAGGAGGACCGACGAGGCACGTGGGCGTTGGATGCCTTGCGCGAGAGAATGCGCAGAGAATATCAGGGAATTTGAGGAGGGGTAGGTAGGTATATAAAAGGTTTTGGCGTGTTTCACTTACACAGTTCGGCAGACTGTACGCTATCAGGTAGTAATCATCTGCGATTTTGCTGACACTTGTTCCTGGACACCCTTGCTGACACTTGTTCCTGGACGAGCTAGGTATAAAATCAGTATTCCGAGGTGAGTACTATAGGTTTCGTACGCCTATATGTGAGTAAAATGTAAATAGAACCTATGCTCGGAAATCCAAAATGGCGACCGGAAGTGGGGTTATATTGGAAACGGTAAGACTTATGAAAAATCTGTTTGCGGATTCATCACGTACGCCTATATGTGAGTAAAATGTAAATAGAACCTATGCTCGGAAATCCAAAATGGCGACCGGAAGTGGGGTTATTTTGGAAACGGTAAGACTTAGGAAAAATCTGTTTGCGGATTCATCACGTACGCCTATACGTGAGTAAAATGTAAATAGAACCTATGCTCGGAAATCCAAAATGGCGACCGGAAGTGGGGTTATTTTGGAAACGGTAAGACTTAGCAAAAATCTGTTTGCGGATTCATCACGTACGCCTATATGTGAGTAAAATGTGAATAGAACCTATGCTCGGAAATCCAAAATGGCGACCGGAAGTGGGGTTATTTTGGAAACGGTAAGACTTAGCAAAAATCTGTTTGCGGATTCATCACGTACGCCTATATGTGAGTAAAATGTGAATAGAACCTATGCTCGGAAATCCAAAATGGCGACCGGAAGTGGGGTTATTTTGGAAACGGTAAGACTTAGCAAAAATCTGTTTGCGGATTCATCACGTACGCCTATATGTGAGTAAAATGTAAATAGAACCTATGCTCGGAAATCCAAAATGGCGACCGGAAGTGGGGTTATTTTGGAAACGGTAAGACTTAGGAAAAATCTGTTTGCGGATTCATCACGTACGCCTATATGTGAGTAAAATGTAAATAGAACCTATGCTCGGAAATCCAAAATGGCAACCGGAAGTGGGGTTGTCTTGGAAACGGTAAGACTTAGGAAAAATCTGTTTGCGGATTCATCACGTACGCCTATATGTGAGTAAAATGTAAATAGAACCTATGCTCGGAAATCCAAAATGGCGACCGGAAGTGGGGTTATGTTGGAAACGGTAAGACTTAGGAAAAATCTGTTTGCGGATTCATCACGTACGCCTATATGTGAGTAAAATGTAAATAGAACCTATGCTCGGAAATCCAAAATGGCGACCGGAAGTGGGGTTATGTTGGAAACGGTAAGACTTAGGAAAAATCTGTTTGCGGATTCATCACGTACGCCTATATGTGAGTAAAATGTAAATAGAACCTATGCTCGGAAATCCAAAATGGCGACCGGAAGTGGGGTTATTTTGGAAACGGTAAGACTTAGGAAAAATCTGTTTGCGGATTCATCACGTACGCCTATATGTGAGTAAAATGTAAATAGAACCTATGCTCGGAAATCCAAAATGGCGACCGGAAGTGGGGTTATTTTGGAAACGGTAAGACTTAGCAAAAATCTGTTTGCGGATTCATCATGTACGCCTATATGTGAGTAAAATGTAAATAGAACCTATGCTCGGAAATCCAAAATGGCGACCGGAAGTGGGGTTATCTTGGAAACGGTAAGACTTAGGAAAAATCTGTTTGCGGATTCATCACGTACGCCTATATGTGAGTAAAATGTAAATAGAACCTATGCTCGGAAATCCAAAATGGCGACCGGAAGTGGGGTTATGTTGGAAACGGTAAGACTTAGGAAAAATCTGTTTGCGGATTCATCACGTACGCCTATATGTGAGTAAAATGTAAATAGAACCTATGCTCGGAAATCCAAAATGGCGACCGGAAGTGGGGGTATCTTGGAAACGGTAAGACTTAGGAAAAATCTGTTTGCGGATTCATCACGTACGCCTATATGTGAGTAAAATGTGAATAGAACCTATGCTTATAATACTGACGTGTGCATAAATAACAGTTTTTCTTTTATTTTCAGATGGCATTGTTACCTTTTGATTTCGACCTTTTGTATGCTGACCTTAAGAACGAGAATCAGAAGGGAGAAAGAAGAAACCTATGGAATAAGAACCAGGCTAAACATGCGGAGAAACAAATTGCGTGTTACGTCGACTTTTGCGAAGAAAACAACTTAGCGGAAGATCTGTTAAAAAATCTGGAAGAAGTGTGCAAAGATATGGAAGTGAGAATCGACAATCTGATAAAAATGTTTTCATGTATAATCGGGAAAAAAGAAAAATCTGCGGTATTCGGGGATTTCGTCGAAAATATAAAACGTGGGCAGTATGTACCTTCCCATCTATCTCTTCGAGTGTGCTTTGAATTGATGGAGTTATTTAAAGGTGTCAGACAGCAGAAAAAAGAGGAGAAAATGGGGGACGAGGAGAAAGGAATGGAGAAGAGAATGGTGGAGCTTTTGAAAAAGAGAAAATTGAACAGCTAGAACTAACATTACTAATACACTAACACACTGTTCAATTTTCTGCGGTTGCATTCGAAGAGATAGATGGGAAGTTTATTGATTTGTTGCAATACAATTATTCACCTGTAGAGTTTCATTATGTGTAACAATTTCTGTGTATATATTTTGTAAACTGATGATCGGCACTATTGATTTGTTACAACACTGATATTATATAATTACTCACCTGTAGAGTTTCATTACGTGTAAAAATTTCTGTGTATATATTTTGTAAACTGATGATCGACACCAATAAAGATTGCGATGTGTAAATATGAACTTATTATTTGACAAAATGAAATTAATATAAGGTACTTACATCGTCCCCGTTCTCCATTCTGATCCTTCGTTAACAATTTCAAAGTGTGAAATGATCGTAGAGAAACATATGCAGCTGCCGCAAACACAGATTCCAGTATCATATCGTCTTTCAAGATAGTAAGTTGATTGCTGAATCTGGCTAATTGGTATATACGGTAAACTCTGATTGCAGTATCATAGCAAATCCGGTCTAGCTCAATTAGGAGCCGAGCTATTTTCTTATCTACGTCCTTCTTCCTTTGTCGATAGATAAACATTTTGGACGTTCCTTCGTTAAGTATTTATCTACATCCTGTGTTTACAGATAAACATGAAAACCCTTACATAGCGATATCTACGAGGAAAACATGTGGTGAAGACGGTTAACCATTTCCAGGATAATTACATAGGGTCAGTAGAACCGTTAGGATCGGAGATAAATGTTGCGTCATGTTTGCGTATATAAAGAACGGCGTTCTCTCCACAAAACAGTCTTCGTGAAATAATCATTGTACGATCATGGACGTACAGTTATCCGCTGACGATCTGTTAGTGCTATATCGTGACGGATATTACACAACATCTGCACAATTACGGGAAGTGTTGGCGATTATTGCGCAGAAAATCATCGCGGGAGAAAGTATCTCTTTGGTCGAGGAGTATGACCACTTACTACGGACAGTGACAACATCCGCACCCGATCTTTCAGGAGGAGGATGGACAGATATTCCCGAAGAGTCCCCAGGCCCTCCGTCGACACCTGATTCTGTATCCCGAGTCACCAAGGAGGCGCAGGCATCCGACACAGGAACTAACGCTGCATCCAGATCACAGCCGGAGCCTTTGCCAGGACCGTCATGGAGACCGGACCCACCAGCAGAACAGTCATCAAATGGGAAAGGTAAGAAAAGGAAACGTGCTTCAGTGTCTCGTGAACAGATAGGGAATATAACATTACACGACATTCAAGAACGTGAATATCCTAAATTCCGTTCCAAGGGACGACGTGTTGAATTCAGTTTCTCACACCCGCCAGAAAATGTCGATCCTCACACTTGGATTCGGGAAGGTGTTGAAAATCTTCTCACCTACGTTAAAAAAGACAGCAAGGATGAAGACAAAATAGGGTTAACTTTGTCTAACATATCTGACCCAACTGTGAAAGATATTTACATCGGGTGGCATAGATGTGATCAGTTGCATAGTGATATGGTGTGGAACATTATGTACAAAATACTACAAAGTGCAAAAACCTTCACTGCTACAGATCGCTTAATTTTACGAGCAGACCATGTCAATATACCTGTTGGAGGTGGGGGTAATCGAACATATTGTTTACCTAATTATATGTTAAGCACTCAAAAAAGAAGTATCGTCGGTGTGCCGAATAGAAAAAAACCACTCTGTTTAGCTGAAGCGCTGGTCATAGGGAAAGCCCATGCTGATAAAAACCCGTCCTATACTCAATATAGAAGAAACAGAAATCTTCTTAAACCAGTTTTCGAACTGATGCGAAAAGCAGATGTAGATCTGACAGACAATACGTGTGCCGGTAGTGGTATTCCGGAACTGAGAAAATTTCAGCAAGTTCTCCCAGAATATAAGATTATTGTATACAACAATCTTCGTGATGTTAAAGATGTTTTGTTTGAAGGACTGGTTGAAAACGCTTCCAAATTTATATACCTTCTCTATGATAATACCAGACAGCATTATGATGTGATAGTGAACCGTGTTGGAGCATTTGCGGCAAAACAAGAATGTCGCGGGTGTAACGAACTCATATTTCAAAAAGCTCATAACCATCTGTGTAAACAATTGTGTTCTATGTGCCGTTCAACTCCACCGTGTGTACCTGAACAGGGGGTTCGCAGAATATGCCAGACATGTCACAGAATTTTCAAAAATGAAAACTGCTTCACGAATCACGTTTCTACACCATTCCGAAACGGTACAGTCTGTAGTGAAATACAACAATGTCCCCGATGTTTCAGAATTATTCTAACTCACAATACATATGAAAAAGTGCATAAATGTAACATGAAGTACTGTACTGTATGTAATTGTGTGAAGCCTATCAATCATTTCTGTCACATGGCTATACCGAAACCTAAATTGAATTCAAAATTTCTATATATATTTTACGATTTTGAATGTTATACAGATATTCCTTACTCTGAGAAAGAAAAAACTTTTCTGCATGTTCCGAATCTTATTGTAGTGCAGACAGCCTGTCACGCATGTTACAAAAAAGAGGATTTAACGGTTCCATGTTCTGTCTGTGGAACAAGAGAGTTTGTATTCTGGGATGATCCTGTAGACACATTTCTGTCCTATCTCGAATTGCAACATAAGTTTACCAACATAACCATCTGTGCACACAATGCACGAGGTTATGATTGCACATTTCTATTAAGGAGAATGTTGGAAAGAGAAATGAAACCTCGTGTCATCTTAGATGGAACCAAAATCATTAGTATGACATACCAAAATCTTCATTTTGTGGACAGTCTCAACTACGTTCAGACAAATCTTGCAGGATTTTCCAAACTTTTTGGTTTGCCTGTGCAGAAAGGATATTATCCGCATTTGTGGAACACCTACAAGAATAGAAATTACATAGGGCCGATGCCTCCTCCTTCTGCATACGGATATGAATATATGAAAACAGTTGAAGATCAACACCGTTTTATGTCTTGGTATGACATTGAATGCAATAAGAATATACCTTTCAACAACAAAAACCAACTTCTCCAATACTGCATCAAGGATGTTGTCTTGTTGAGACAAGGATGTTTGAAGTTAAGACAGAATTTTCTAGATATATGCAAAATAGATATTTTCAAGGATTGCATCACAATAGCATCTGCCTGTTCCCTGATTTACAGAGGGAAATTTATGCCGGCTAATACTATAGGGATAATTCCTAAAGGAGGTTACCATCATGCAGATCAGATGTCCAAGTTTGCATTGAAATGGTTAACCTACGTTGAAGAACAGAATCATGTAATACTTCTTCACGGTGGACGTACTCGTGAAAAATATGTCATAGGAGGACGTTACAGAGTGGACGGATATCACGAGGAGACGCAGACAGTGTATGAGGCGCTTGGATGCTACTGGCATGGTTGTCAACGCTGCATATCAATTAACAGGGATATGTATCCGAAAAATGACGATGAAGATGAAACCGATCAGGATAGTAGCAGTCAGAAACATAGTGACATGTTGAACACTGCAGCCTTCAGATACGAAACAACATGCCGTAAACTTGCTGCTTTACGTTCGGAAGGATACCATGTCGTCACAATGTGGGAATGCGATTTCAACAAAATATTGAAAGCAGATCCTGAACTCGATAGATATCTATCGACACATCCTATTGTTTGCTGCATTCCTTTAAATCCACGAGACGCCTTATATGGAGGAAGAGTTGAAACTGTCAGGACTTACTACAAGATCAAAGAGAATGAGAAATTGCAGTACAATGATTTCACAAGTTTGTACCCTTATGTGAACAAATATTGTGCTTATCCTGTCGGACATCCTACCATATTTCTAGGAAATTCTATTCCGTCAGTAAATGAGGTTCTGAACATGGAGGGCCTCATCAAATGTACTATTCTGCCGCCAAAAACTCTTTTACATCCTGTGTTGCCTACAAAAATGCATGGAAAACTCATGTTTGTATTGTGTAAGGAGTGTGCTATCAAATTGAAATGTGAAGGTACATGTCAGCATTCCGATGAACAACGCGCACTTTCGGGAACTTGGGTCATTGCCGAGGTACGTAAAGCCTGCAGTTTAGGTTACGAAGTGTTGTCGATGTCGGAAGTGTGGAAATATGAAACATCCATGTACAACCCTGTCACACAAACTGGAGGACTTTTTGCAGGATATGTCAACACCTTCTTGAAAATAAAACAGGAAGCGAGCGGTTGGCCTTCATGGTGTCAGAACGATGAGGATAAGAAGAAATACATACAGGAATATTTTGATAGGGAGGGTATTCTATTGGAAGAAAACAGTATAGAAGTTAATCCAGGAAAACGTACTCTGGCTAAACTCTGCCTTAATTCTTTATGGGGCAAATTCTGTCAACGGGACAATCTTTCCCAAACAACCATCATCAAGGAATCGAAAGATTTTCTCGATAAAATGACTGACCCCAATATAATGATCGGAGGAGTTGTGTTCATCAATCAGGATACTGTTTTAGTGAACTGGAAATATGTTGAAGAGGCTGTCAGTCTGAACAGGAAAGTAAATGTTCCTATTGCAGCCTTCACGACATGCCATGCTCGCCTCAAATTGTATGAACTTCTCGAAAAGTTGGGTGACAGAATATGTTATTGTGATACAGATTCTGTCATTTACATAGATAGCCCTGAAATGGAATATCACCCCCAGACAGGTGACGCATTAGGAGAACTCACCAATGAATTGACCGATTTCGGCCCCGATGCAGTTTGTGAACAGTTTGTTTCAACGGGACCGAAAAGTTACAGCATGAAAATAACTAAACCATTCTCCGAATCACGGTATATCTGTAAAGTGAAAGGGATTACATTGAATACCACCACATCGGAATTGGTTAATTTTGATACTATGTGCGACATGATAAATAATGAGAAACCTGAAGTTATAGTGGAAAATATTTTCAGAATTAGAAGAACAAAACAGTTCCAGGTTATCAGTACAAATGAAAGAAAGCTGTTTCAACCAGTATTGCTGAAACGACGATTCGACCATGAACATTTATCGTTTCCTTTCGGATACTGCACAGACTAAAATATGTATGTAGTGGTCCAGAGTTCGAACCCTTCTTCGGACAGCCAGTATATAAAATGTGTTTACAGACTGGCAGATCTTCATTTTTCTTCAGAACCTGTAAGACGTTTCTTCAGCATAAAACATGTTTCCTAAACTTTCCCATCCTTTCACCATGATGGTTTGCGGAGCATCAGGAAGTGGGAAAACTACCTTTGTGACAAACATAGTCAATTCCATCGTTCATCTCGTCGAAGGATCCGTGAAGAAAATCATATGGTGTTACGATCAGGAAAACAGTCTTCCGCAAAATCTTCGAGATGTGCAATATCATAAAGGTATCGTCGATTGGCAGTCGTGGAACGGAAAAACCCCCACTCTCATAATCCTGGACGATCTTATGATGGCTGCTCAGGGAGAAAAAGTCGCCGACCTTTTCACAAAAGGTAGCCATCACAAAAACATTTCGGTGGTGTTCATAACACAGAATCTTTTCCACCAAGGAAAAAATTGCAGGGACATTTCGTTGAACGTGAAGCACTTTGTTATTTTTAAAAATCCTCGAGATATGAACCAATTCACTGTTTTTGCAAGACAACTTCATCCTCATCGCATGAAGGAACTCGAAAAAGTATATATAGATGCTACCACGCAACCTTACAGTTATTTGTATATTGATCTCTCACAGTCAACACCGGATCCTTTACGTTATCAAACAGACGTTTTCAACCAGAATTACTCAACTGTATATCTTCCTCAGGAATGTTTAAAACATCGAGATGAGGAAAACGAGGAAGATACGTACCAACTCACGTTCTAACAGGAATAGGCATTCGACTTCTTTCAAGAAACATTCACCTTTCTTGCACGTGTTGAAAAATTCACCTACCAAAATCCGTAAATCATTATTGAAAAGTGCTCCGAAAAAGACAATACGTTTCATCAGCGAATGCTGCCTGAACGTTTTAAAAGGAAACTTGAAAATTAAACCATCCGCAAAACGCCGTCTGACACCTTACAAGTCGGTCATACGCAATCTTGTGAAACCGAAAGTGAACATCGAGAAACGCAGAAAGCTTCTTGTTCAGAAAGGAGGATTTCTACCATTACTTCTAGGCTCCTTGTTATCGGGTCTTCTCGGTACTCTCATTCCTCATTGAGAAATGTCATCTTCTTACAAAAAAATGATCGTCCTTTCACCGGAACAGTTAGCACGTATTCGTGGTTCCGAATTGTCTGTGACTCAAAAATTATCCGTTCTAGATAAGAAGATGAATGATATTCTAAAAATGAAAAATATATCAGACGATCAAAAATGGCGTCTTTACAGAAAAGAACTGGACGAGTATTTATGGTTGAGTCGAAAATCCAAAGAACCATTACAGATTCCTATTGTGCAAGATAACGACGGTTCTTCTACTATTTCACCAGAATCGACGTATTTTCCTCAGAACCTGGCAGAGACGTTACCCCGTAATACACGCCATCAGTTACAGAATATCATCGATGAGTACCAATCCACGGCACAACATTTGATAGACGAACGTCAGGAAAAAACACTTCCGGATCCGAAAACGTTGAACTTCTCATCGTCGCCAACGGAAAGCCCTGGACCGTCTCATCGACAGAAGAAGAAGAAGAAGAAAGTGACCGTCCGTGTTTCCAGGAAAACTACACCTTTTCTGAGAACGCCTGACGCTTACAAACTGGTTCCTCTGAGAAAAAGCCGTAGACAGAGAGATCGGTCATGGGAGTCCCTAAGTTGAAACACGATAAAATTCTCACGAAAATATATTACGATCCCCGACACCATGCTTCATTCTCATCTGTAGATCGTCTGTGGAAAGCGGTACGGGATAAAAATATATCCCGCGATACGGTGAAAAAATGGCTGATGCATCAGGAAACCTACACTCTCCACAAACCTGCAAGAAAAAGGTTTCCTCGAAATCGTTACAATGTGTGGAACATAGACATGCTTTGGGAAGCTGATCTCAACGACATGGCATCGATACAAAAACATAACGACGGGTACAAATATCTTCTGACAGTGATCGACGTATTTTCAAAATATGCCTTTGCATTACCGCTAAAAAATAAAACAAGCAATTCGGTAACCGAAGCTTTCAAAACTATTTTCGAAGAAAACAGACGGAAACCTGTTACACTACAGACCGACCAAGGAACGGAATTTACAAATTCTACATTCCAGAAATTTTTAAAAAATGAACATGTACAGTTCTCGACAGCAACAAATTATCCTGTGAAAGCGAGTGTAGTGGAACGTTTCAACAGAACATTAAAAGAACGGATGTGGAAATATTTCACCTCAAAACAGACAAGACGTTATGTAGATATTTTACCGCAACTTCTCGAAGGTTACAATACAGCAATCCACAGTTCCATAGGAATGGCCCCTCGAGATGTCAACGAAACAAACGTTTACATTGTGTGGAAACGTCTCAACAAACCTGACAAACATGTTTCACAACCGTCTTCAGATCTTAATGTAGGTGATATTGTACGAATTTCTGTCGTCAAAGGACATTTTGAGAAAGGATACGAACAAACGTGGTCACGAGAACTTTTCAAAATCCATTCCCTTGTTCAGCGAACACCTGTACCTGTATACATATTAGACGACTTAAATGAAGAACCAGTAAAAGGTACATTTTACAAACATGAACTGCAGAAAGTTTATTCGGATCCTGACGAAGAGTATAAAATTGATAAAATTTTGAACACCCGGGGAAAAGGAAAAAAATTGGAATACCTGGTTCGTTGGCTCGGATATCCGCCTAGTTTCGATTCATGGATCAAGGCATCTTCCGTAAAACAGTTATCGGGAAAATAATTTCCAAAACATATTTATATCAAAATATAACGGTACTGCGATCCAGTGAGTCTTCTGTGTTCGGCGAGAATGGATGATAATTTCTACGTTTACCTCCTATCATCTGCATCGGAGGAATATTTTCCAGACAACACACTCACCCATTTCACCGTAAAACTTGCTAAACGAATCGATCTGTCTCCAGAATTGTGGGAAGTCGGATTGGCAGAACTACATTATTCAACTCTATACGACAATGTTTTGGAAACTGATTCTGGAATGTTAACTCTTCCTGTTCGGACATATGCAAGTGCTGAGGACCTAGTCTCTACCATCATCGAATCTCTCCCCGACGACCTGGAAATAAGGAGATCCGTTCTCGAGAAATTCTGGCATTTTTTGACGGAACCGCAATGGGGAACATTTGGATCTACTATCTGTACGGATAACACACTCTATATTAACGAACAACCATTTTATTTTCCTGCAACAACATATACGATAGAGGATCTGATTTATTTCCTGAAAACAGACCCTGCTAATGTAGCTGTTCCTACTCATCTCAGGTTTTTCTTCAAGCAGGCCGTGTACAAACATCTATCCGTGATAGGGGTTCCGAAGCCTGAACCTGACGATGCTCCAACAAATACCGTTACACCCATAGACGAAACTGATGACTATGCTAAATTTCGATATGACATATTGAAATCTATTTATTCTACGCACGCAATGTCCAATAGTGTTGTGGATAAAAACCCATACATATTTATTTACTCTGATCTGGTGAAACAACAATTGGTCGGGGGAGAAATGGTACGTCTCTTGCGTCTTACCCGAAAACAGTGTTCGGACACAAATACGTCTTGCACAGTACCCGTAGCCCATCAAACATTCGACCCGATTCATTACGTTCCTCTGGATAAAGCCTCTTTCGAAACAATAGAAATTGCGTTGTACGATAGAAAAGGAAATTTCTTACCTTTGAGAACTGGGTCCGTACCCACCATTGCTGTTTTACATTTTCGTAGAAAAGCAAAGTCCTTTTAAAAAACAGTAGACAGCTATTTCTCTCAGTCTTTGTCGAAAAGCGAATGAATCACCATGAATTCGCAGACCGAATATTATAGTAACCAAATCCGTGGAGGAATTGGGCCCATCTACCGTTCAACTAGAAATCAAAAAGGGAGAGGATTGGGGTCACTTTTCGCAGGACTGTTTAGAATGGTGAAACCTCTACTCTGGAGCGGTGCAAAGACGATCGGAAGAGAAGCTTTAAAAACAGGAGCTAACATTATCACCGACATTGCAACAACCCAACAAACTCCGAAAACTATTGTTCGTCAACGGGTACGTGAAGCAGGTCAAAATCTTCAAAGTAAAGCACAACGGAAAATCGACTCTCTGGTAGGTTCTGGTATAAGAACCAAACCTGCAACAAGAATTGCTCAGTTGATGTTAAAACGTTCAGCCACCCGTATTGGAACATCTACGATCCGTAAAAAACAAGCATCCAAAAAACGAAGGAAAACATCTGCAAAATCTAGGAGAACACGTAAAAGAAAAATCAAACAGAAGGTCTCAGGGAAAGATATTTTTGGATAATGATGGAGGATAACATGTGCATGATCTCGCAGTTCGACCTCTTCCGGAAAAAACCTATTCAGCAAAATGTGGAGAAAACGTACACAGCCACCTACAAACCTATCGCTTCCATCGATAATCAGAATATAATTCAGTTTGTCATACCGGCGGCAGGAACTGATTTTCTCGATCTTTCATCTGCCTATCTTCGTCTGCAAACGCAAATGGTTAAACAGGATGGAAGTCCCATGAGTGCTTCCGAAACAGAAAATGCCCTCACAAAAAACTGCGGGGTCGTGAATTATCTTCTCCATTCACTCTTTTCCCAATGTACAGTGACTCTCAACGGCATTGCTGTAACAACCGCCGATAACAATTACGCATATAAAGCAATCTTCGAAGCAGCTATCAATTACGGAAGCGATGCCGCAAACACGCATCTCACGAATGCCCTGTGGTATTTGGACACACCTGAACATCAAGATCAAATCACTGCCGACAACACAGGTTTCACCACAAGAAAAAAATTTTTCCAGTATGTTCCGACGACCGGAAATCCTACGGAAGTAACAGCCGTGGTCGACCTTATGGGAAAACTTCACATAGATTTCTTCCACCAGTCTAAATACCTGCTCAACGGTGTTGAAGTACGCATAGATCTAGCTAGATCACGTGACGCTTTTTACATCTGGGGAGACCAGACATCACCTACAGTAAGAATAAAAATTTTAAAGGCTGTTCTCGAAATAAATCACATCATTCCTACTCCTACCACCAGTTTGGCCATAGACAGAGCACTCACTTACGCTCCTGCTCATTATCCGTTCACCAGAAGCGTCATCAAAGCTTATTCTTACGTCGCCGGAACGCAGCAGATTTCCATCGATAATGCTTTTCAAGGTCCTTTTCCGAATGTTGTTCTTTTTGCTATGGTATCCACCGCCAGCTTTCTCGGAGACAGTAAGAAAAATCCGTTCGACTTTAGAAGTTTTAACCTATCTTCTTTCCATCTTGTGAAAAATGGAGAACTCGTACCTTCCGAACCTTTACAAATCACCACAGGAGGAAACAGCGGATTGATAACACGTGCTTATCAAACTCTATTTTCCGGTACAGGCATTCACCACGCCAATTACGGACACCAGATCACACGGAAAATGTTCGAGAACGGATTCTTTTTCCTGATTTACGACATAACACCAGACTCTTCAGGAAACGACACGCACACCAGTCTCCAGGAACAAGGCATCATCGGAGCCGAGATGCAGTTTTCTCCTCAGCTGTCGGAAAATATAACATGCCTTTTGTATGCTGAATTTGAATCTGCAGTAGATATACCTAAAGATAGAAGTGTCATCCTCCATCAGTGAGACCGAATTTTCCATAAATATGTGTGCCTGTGTTTCTGACTCCCAGTGTTACCGAAATAGCTCTTATGTAAACATTATACTGCTTGTGATGGAAAAACCCACCAAAGTGATAACCCGTACTATTAAGCATAGTAGTGTTTCTTCGAAAGTGACAACTTCAAAACCTGTGAACATACAATTGTTTCCCGAACTATTTGACAACAGCCCAGGAAGCATAGAAATGACCAAAGACAGACACATTATTATACATTATTGAAAACATAAGCAGCATGAACACGTCGCAGATCAAACAGATTCTATCTCGAAACTGTTCCACCAGAAACATTTTTTACGGTGTTTACCCGAGAGATCTTTTACCTCGGACGTTTCCTAAGCCAGCCTTGGTCATTGCAAACACTGACAAGTCCGACTCCCGGGGTACACACTGGGTGGCCTTCTATTTCGACAAAAACAATGTGGCCGAGTATTTCGATTCATACGGATTTCATCCTTTCTATCAAGAATTCGTAACTTTCCTGAATAGCCATTCCTCGGTCTGGACTTACAACAACATTCCCTTACAGGGGGTATTGGCCACAACATGCGGTCATTACTGTTGCGTGTATGCTTATTACAAAGCACGTCACGTTACAACCAAGGATTTCATCCACACATTTCCACCAGGTATCAGTAAAGATGGATATATCCTACACCGTTTTCGTCAGATCTTCAAATGTTTACCACATTCCAAGTGTTCCAGAGGGGAACAAACGTGTTGTTCTATCCACACGATCCAGGCTCGCGTCATGAAGAAATCTAATTAAAATATGTGCTGCCGTATCTTTCTCTCAGTGCCATCGAGACAGTTCTAGTGAACACACCATGGAACCTACTGCGGCTTCTATAATGGAGAAACACGACAAACTTGTAACACGTATGACCCATAAGGATGATGTTTCCAAACGTAAACCTCGCAAACGTGTGCAACCTATTAAATTAGAAACCGTTACTATCAAGAACGAGACGGCTGACGAGGGAATGGATGTGACTACGGACTGTGATTTCATAAAGAGACGTAGGGAAATTGGTTTTTCCACAGACAAAATCGAGTGTCCTAAACTACATGACGTAGATGCATGTTTAGATCTCTATCTTGCAAACACATATTTTCTGAACAAGGAAAAAAACAAGTACGTAGCCATAGGATTCGAAAAGGAATCCCCTTTCAATTTGGTGTGGGAGTTTTCGCAACAGGGGAGATCACCCGTACGCATCGATTCTAAACAGATTAGAGAACTGTGTGCTTTAAAATCTGACTTACTGAATTACGTCGACACTGGTCGACGATTCAATTATTTGGTTACTGGAAATATCACCGTTAGTGGTGTAAATTTTTTCGGGAAACGTTGCATCTCGATGTATCAACATCATTCACCGGATGCTTTCATTTTCACAGCCTCTGAACTACATTTATTTATGTGTAATCTTTTCAGACCTCTGCAAAAATTAATGAACGAACGTTATCATAAATTACAACCCGAAATGGAGGCTTTTGTATATTGTATAAAAAAGAATATGGTTTCAGAAAAAAAAGAAGTACCCGATGTATTAAACTATTTTTATGTACTTTGGTACAACGAATTAATGATTGAAATATATCTTCAGAACAATCTTGGACACACATTGATATTGTAAATAACTTATGTTATGTATCTGATGCTGTAAAGTATCCATTGTAAATCTATTCCATATTGTAAATGAACCATTGTTATTTTTATGTATTGTAATTCTGTCTTTGTTATTTTATGTATTGTAATATAACCCTTCAGGTATTGTAAACCTTCTATATCATCAATTGTAAATAAAATATTTGTGTTATTCTATATCCATACTATCAATTATAAATAAAACATTTGTATATTTTGAACATTTCTTTTATTTATTACAATAAAAAGTGTACATTTTCCAGACATTTTCAACTGCACAGGTTTTTTCACCTTTACCATGTTCTTTACATTTTAAACTTTCTGCACTGTTTTTGACACTGCTTAACTTTGGACATTCAAGTTCTTCGATATTGCATACAGTCATCTTACCCTCACCGTTTTTCCCCACTAATGTTTTCACCCATTTCATTTTCTCCGTACCTTTAACATAAACTTGCTGATTCATAAGCACTAAATACAGAAGATCTTCTAATTTCTCGTACGGTAGCCATCCATCATTCCAATCGAGACCATGTTTGTTGGTACGGAGCCAGTAATTCACTCGGCGATACTTTTCACTCAACAAGTGTAAACCATATGGAGGTTTCACTAAACAGTCAAATGCACTGTCGAAAGGAAATTTTAAAATTCCTACTTCTTTACACACAAATTCTCCTTCGACTCCTCGAAAACCTTGAATGTCCAAAAAACAGGCATCCATTTTGTTCAACAGGTGAACACTGTCAATGTATCATCAATACTGCCCCGACATACCGCACACTTGTCCAATTGAGAGGCACAGAGCCCACAGGCTACAAAATGTCGACACGGAAGAATTACCACACTGCAAGAGTTTTCAAAACATATTTTACAGAGTAGCACAGAATCCACACTCTGATTATCGGATGTTTTTTCAGTAGTTTCCACACTGTCGCAATATTTGCAACTTTTCGAATCACTGTGTAACGCTGCAACACTCTGTATGTAACTACAGGCTGGTATTGCCTGGTAATGTTCTAGAATCGGGCAATCTTCGGATGTCCAATCACACACTCCGTACCCACAATGGAAACATATCACCCTATCACTGAATCCTGAATAATAAAAACCTGCAGTGACTAATTCTTCAGCAGTCTGACGTAATCCTATTGGCCACTTTCTGTAAGTCTTGTATCTCGCATTCACCGACATATAATCGGTGGTAAAAGGACCGCCTGCTATCAGACGAGTATGGTAAGTATACACTCTCATATGTCGAACAAAGAAAACTCGTCTGATACTGTAGGTGACGGCGTTGTAGGTATCGGCGATAAATGTTCAATCTGGTTATCCTCACCATCAACAGGAAACAGTGATCTGCGAACACCGGAAGAAAACACAGGGAAACAGGGATGTCCTTCTAATTTACGTAACAAAGGGCGGTCGCAGGCTGAACACCACACGGAACTTCTGTTCTCCAGCAAAACAAGCCACTCTTTCACTCTTCCCTTCAATGCTTCATGGATCTCATCCTCATCCTTCCTGCGACGTAGTTCGCACATACACCTGTGACTTGGGAATCCTGTTTTTTCATCCACTCTTTTTTTTCTCTCGTCTATCTTCTTTAGCGTCTCGCAATATTCATGGACACCATTTCCTAATTCGTCAAACAGGTAACATCCACACCAGGGAGGTTCACGTAGCCCCACATACATAAACGGAAAATAGTTCAACAGACGGTGCAGGGCTGTTCGGTCACTATCCAGCTCCCCGCAAGATCGAACAATCTCCCAGAACTCCTCGTAACTATATTCGTAAAAATTCAGTCCTCTACTAAACAATCCTGTGCCACACACGTCCATTCTAACATAACTATCTTCCAACTCTTCTATTTATACCTTCTTGTATCTACGTCACATCCTCCAACGGTCGTAAACGCTCAAAACATGTTCAAACTTGCCCCGATTAGCAAACAAGACATTTACCATCCTATCTCCCTAATTAAACGCACATCAACGCCATCACCGGAAACACGTATCACAATTCCAAGAAAAACAACCGCCACCCAATTTCCCCCCAGATATTTCAAACTCGTCCAAAACTACGCCCAAAACATGTTCCGGCACGCAGAAAACCGTTACACACAATTCCAGCAATTTCAGACTCATCAAAACAACCGGAAACGCTCCCCCAAAAATAACCGTCCATCTCATCAACAACAGGAAACCCATATCAATCCCTCATTAACAACAGGAAACACTTCCCGCAATCTCAATCTTATCAAAGCCCTCAAACCACAAACGCAACCCAAAAAACCATAATTCAACTCCCGACCGGAAACACTTATCAAGCTCCTCATTAACAACAGGAAACCCATATCATCAAGCCCCGCCGCAGACTCAACGCGGAAGTTGCGGTTGGTTATCTCTGGCATGCATAATCAGCAAAGACGTTGCATCCGTACCGCTAATGACCAAACCCTACACAGAACTGATATGCATGTGTTGTGACCATCACTGCAGATTTTTCATTCTGCCGTAACGCCTCGACTGGTACAGTGCTGCGTCGGTGGAGGGAGAGAATTTTGTAAGTATATTACATCTATTTATTTCGATACAATAATAACATTTACTTGTATGTACAAACGGTTTTATTACTTCAACTCCTAGTACAGTTTTAGACGCCATCTCTCATCAAACAACGGAAACACGTATCACGATTCCCAGAATTTCAAACTCATCAACGCCATCTTTCCTCAGACACCGGAAACACGTACTCCAATTATGGTCACGTGACTTCCATTTGTGACGTCACAGTCACGTGACTCCCTGAAATTGCAAATTCATCCAAACCTACATTCCCGCGTAACAAAAACAAAATGGCGTCACAGGAATTAAAACAATTCATAATAATAATATAATAATATTTAAATTAATAATAATTTAATAATATAATCTGGTCACGCGACTTCCATTTTGGGACGTCACAAACAGTCACGTGACTCCCAGAAATTGCAAATTCATCCAAACCTACGCCCCAAAACATGTTCGGACATGTTCTATTCAGACAGAAAACCGTTACACCCATTTCCAGGAATCTCAGACTCATCAACGCTCTCAAACGGGAAACGCCCCCCCAAAAATAACCACCTATCTTATCAACACCGGAAACCCTTATCAAGTCCTCATTAACAACAGAAAACACTTCCCGCCAAACTTATCAAACCCACCGAAAACGCCCCCCGTTATCAACTCCAGACCGGAAACACTTATCACGCTCCTCATTCACAACAGGAAGTCCATATCATTAAGCCCCGCCCACTTTTTCCCCAACAACCAATCAAAACGCTCAAAAACCCCACACTTGCTTGCCCACACAGCTACATCATCAATTGATCTTTGATCGATCTTTTCCAATCAATTGATTTATCGACTTCAACGGGGGTACATAACTACTCCTGCGTACGGTAGCGGCTCCAACTGAGTGTGTAAATGTGTATGTGTTTGGGGGGGGGGGATAATTGTAAATGTAAAATTATTGTAAAATAATTGTAAAACAAACATTTACCTTTAGCACGCGTCTGTGCAAAGCTACGAGCCGCCGCTGCCAATTGGTGAATTGTATCCAATTGTAATTTTCTGCATATTGGAACCAATTTGTTTTCTGTTGTAGAATCAATTGGAAACTTCATTACAATTCTGTGTACTACCCTGCTGGAAATTTCTACTCATTACAGTGTAGAAATTCTATTGCTTTCAACTATCTCCTACAGTAAACTGATATGTACTAAAACCCAAATGATACGTTATAAAATATGTTATATATTAATTTATTGACTCAAAGCATGTATAGTATAATTATTGACACCTCATTTCCTGTGATTTAGAAGTGCATCGAAAAAACAGCACATTTAAACTGAATTTTTGCTGAATTCTAATGCATATTACTGAAGTCAGGTATATCCTAATGAATAAGAATAAATAACTGTATCTTAAGAACTAACTTAATATTAAAGCAGCTAGTACTTGGAATTGGTATTAGTTGTTTTTTTTTCAAAAGGGAATTTCCCTGGTTATTCCCATGTCTGTTAATGAAAAAGAAGAAGTGCTCCCCTGTGCATAGCACCACGCCATGAAGCCGTATAGGGGGTGTGGGGGTAACGCCACACACTTTCTTGATCCGGTCGTGAGTGGGGGTGATGTGATCAGCATCACGCCCCTGACCGCCTTTACCCCCCAGGGTTTCCCCCAGGTACCCATGTTATTCGACGCTGGGTGGGCGCCGGGGCCGCTTCCATCGTTAGAAAAGTTCCCGGATTTGAACCGGCCGGGGATCGAACCCGGGACCTTTAGCATGGTAGTCAGACGCGTTACCGACTGAGCCACCGCGGCCATTAATGCAATGGGAGAAATTAACTTTTTTCATGAACTTAGTCGGCCTTTGTTTCTTTGTGATTTTTTAAGAGTTGTGGGCCAGTTCATTGTTTAACTTAATTTTTTGCTGTTTTCGCATGTATGTAGAAAGAACAACCTGTTAATTTATTACTTAAACAGTATGTTTTCGATTTTCTACATGTGTGTTAAACACAATAAATTTACACACTTATAAAACGTGTTCATTATATTTGGTATTTTTATCTTGTTGTGTGAAAGTATTCCTAAGTAGCAAATTCCACATATTTTACCAAACATTTATTTTACTTATTGTAGTTGTATATGATTTCTCCATTGTATTTACTGTTGTTCAGATAAGATTTTTTTAATTCTTGTAATAGTAGTGTTTTTAAAGAGCAAAATACTGTAAACACAAAATACGTTCCAATAGAACACAATTCATTACAATTGACCAATTGTTTCAATAGAGTGTATAAAAACTCATATTGACTATGAGAACCAATTTGAAAATTTTCCAGCTGGGTACCTTAAAAGAAATATCATAACTGTTAACACATTCATTCCACAGGAAACCATGACGGACAATTCCATTCTTGTAAACTCTTGGCAGCTGCAGACGGATCCACAACCTTACCCAGTCGCATATGTCCTCGTCCAAGTGAAACCGATGTCCACGAATGTCTGTCTCTTTTCAGGTTGCTCAAATGGGAAAATCACATCTGATTTGGGATGTAGACTGGATGTTGAAGTGTTTCCCCGCCGAATACTTGAATCGTATCCCTCACTCGATTAAAAGCGTGGAGACCTGTTTTCATTTGACTAACTCTTATCTTTCCAACAACTTTCCTCTCTTTCCATTTTTTGCTGTGTGCACTAATAATGAAGTTACCTATAGGACCGGACTCTTGAATCAGCCTGTATTTCTAAGAGCTGCAAATGTAAATATCAGCTTCATGTACATGTTAATCAAATCAACATTGTTTTTATGTTTCATTTTGATTTGTGTCAAACTTTTACCTTAGATTTATAGTAATTTTTCTTTCAAAATATGTTATGATGCATAACCTAACCTAACATAACCTAAATTTAACATAACTACGGATCCTGATGGCATTGTGTAGTAATTGAGTAATCATTCATTCATTCATTGTTTTCTGCCCAAAGCCAGGTTTATCCTCGCAAGCTCCGTGCTGTTCGGTCTTGAGCTTTGTAGCATCGTAGGACCCATTTATATTGACCTCTTCAACCATTTGGTACCTTCTTCTTCCCTGGATTTTCTTTCAATTGACCATCTATTCAATAGCATCCATTAGGATACAGTTTCTTCTCATCCAGTGGCCCAACTAATATATTTTTCTCTTCATGATTATCTATAGTATTGAGCTCTTTTCCTCGACTCTCTCTAGCACTGTTTCATTTTTCTGTCCATTTCACCCGTTTCATTCGTCTCCATAGCCACATTTCTAGAGCTTCCAATCGTTTTTTTCTCATTTGTTCTCATTTTCCATGATTCCGCACCACATAGAGCTACACTCCATACAAAGCATTTCATTAGTCTTTTCCTCAGTTCTTTGTTCATAGATATACAGAAAATATTTTCTGTCACATCTGACGCTCACTTTTGCCTTTCTCGGTTTCTCTTCCGATCATGCCAATGCTTTCGTCGTCTTCACATTTATTCTCATGAACTGTTCACAGTGGGTTTTCGTTTCTGCTAGCATGGCATTTATGGTCCTTTCATTTTCTGCCAACAGGGCCATGTTATTTGCAAATCGTATACAATATATTTTCCTTCCTCCTACTGCTACCCCTCCCTTTCTATGGAAACAATGTAAAATAGTGTATGTATGACATATGTTTAAAGAAAAATGACCAATTTTGAGAATATGGCTACCAAAATTCAATTTACACTACCTTCAATTATTTATTACCTTTAGATAAGCATGTGATATCTCGTGTGAAAGAGCCCTTTAAGATCTTTCCAACACCGTCTGAATCACATCTACAGGTATATTTATTGTTGAATAATGCAATTTAATGTTGACAAGATGTTCAACATAATAATGGTCAAAATCACACATTTTTGCACCCTCGTAATTTCGGAACTACAAATATTTTGTATCTGCTACTTTACACATTTTCCTTCCTCAGGTAACCCTTCCAGTAAACCAAATCTTAAAAGAAAGAAAAAAATGTAAGGTTGAGGACCTTGTTGATTTGACATAAATTATTTCTCATGAAGACCGAACCTACAGTTTGTAGCAAAAGCTTACGTGTGTAAGCTTTGCTAGCATCTTGTTGAAACCAGCTGTTTGATTTTGTAAAATTTACATGCTTCTGAAGGAAATGGTTTCCAATTATAATATTTATAAGTAATCATATGGAACAAAGGAAGCGGCAATCCAACAATGCACCAAAAAACTTAAGCTGGTAAAGCGAGGTCCTGGAATAATTTAAATTCATTTTATCACGTCTAAACCCAGACTGCATAATGTGTGCGTAAACGTAAAGTGGTCAAAACGTTGGATCTCGTGTAGGACTATTTCGACGACTTCCGTTACTTACAAAAAAAAAAACACACACACAAACACTCTTACTCATTCATATGCTCACTCAGTTTCTGATTTTGGGAATCAAAAAATCCATATACTAAGTCTACAATATGAAAAATTCACTAGAGTCAATTTAACGAAGCTATTTATTGTAATAAAGTTTGGTATCCAATATTAACAAATGCACGTCAATAGACAACGTCAACAATTTAGATTGTTGATCAAAGATCAGCATGTAGGGCTGAGCCGATACCGATGTATCGGTATCGGCCGATACAGGGGGTATCAGTAAGTATTGGTTGATATTTTTGCACCGATACTAGCCGATACCATTGAGTCGCTAGAGGCACGGCCAAAACCAATTGTATTTTTATATTTCAAACTTTCGTTCACCTTTTCCAACTTACCTTTGGTTTTGAAAAAAATGAAAAATAATTGTGGATTTGTTAAATAAACCTGTACTTAAGTTTCGGGGAACAGCAAGTGCGTGATACAAAAATCTTTACGCAAATAGGACTCGCGGTCAAGTACGAGCAAATCAAGCGTAACGTGAAATTATTCCCATAGGAGTTCGCTGCTTCTGTTTAGTTCTCTTCGAAGTCTACCAGGCTTTGTTCGTACAGATGCGGTTTCGTCTAACAATAACCCCAATAAGGTCCCGAAAGCCAACGATGTGCCTGTTGGTAATACGCTGGTAAAGTCGTCTGCATGGGTGCGGCCATATTGGCTTATACAGCCGGTTGCTACGCTGATTGCTAAGGTCGGTAGCATGGCTATAGAGCGTTGCTGATGTTTTGGAAAGATGAGCCGAAAACATTGAAGGAGGGAGAGTTAGCACGTAAGGAGAAACACTTTTGTAGTTTCAGATGCATAAGACAAGAAGGCGTCATCGAAGGAAGGGTGCAAGCAAGCTTGAAGGATAAATAACATGATGTTAAAGAAAGCAATACAACACATGTTGTGGAACTTTTTCGATATTTGTGCGGTAGGTTTCTTAATAATAGCTTTGTGTATGTGCGAAGAGATGTTTATTACTTTTTTTGTTATATTTACGTGAACCAGATCAAATATTTCACATAACCAATGTAGCCTCTAGTCCTTTGTTACGAGCCTATCACGAAGACAAAAGGGTTGAAGACAACATGTGCCGTTTCCTCCGTCAGTCATTATTTTGTCGCTATTATTCCAACTTATCACGTTCCTTTATTCAAAAATGTTGGAATGAAAACAATTTGTTGCAATTAATGATGTGCTGCAAAGCTGAAAACACCTTGAGGTGGTCAGTAGCTCCAGGCGCCAGCCATTTATCACATGTTCAATCTTTCGTTCAATAGTCCTTAACGCCCAAAGAGATATGAATAACTAGGAAAGAGAATGAATTTCCAAGAAGCGAGAAGATAAGCTTCTAGGGGGCGAGATTTCTTTCGTATTACTGTCAGTTTGCCATTGTCAGTTGTGTTGTGTTCCTGTGATAAAGTAACGCCATTGTTTCAACGTGATTTTATTTATCTCAATTCCTCATAATGGGAGTAAAATATTTTCGGTTAGAAATCATTTATATACGAGCTACGATTATTCAGAATTTCTGGAACATATTATATTTTGGTAAGTGCCATTCGTTTAAGATGTAAATGCGAACCTAATTTCCTGAAATAACAGACGTGGCCCCTAGCGTTTACACATTTACTTTGGATTCAATAATAATAATAATGCGGTGGAGGCACATAGTGGTTCGGATCCCAATTTAAACTGTAGGTAAAGTCCCGATTAGCCTTACTGTGCAAAAAGTGGACTTAAAATACCAAATAAACCAATCAATAATAACAATATTAATATACCATTAACATCTTAGTATGCATTTATTATTGTTGTTGATATTAATAGCAGTAGTACTCGTCCCTATTCATTTGTGGTTGCCCGACCCTGTGGCCGAGTGGTTAGCACATCGCGCTGCGACGCCAAGGGTCCCGGGTTCGAATCCTGGTCGGGCTTGGTTGTTTGTGAATGTCCATTCATCAATTTCATCATTTCATCACTCATCCCCATCTTCGCAAATTAGCCCAGAGGCACAAAACGCGAAGTAAAATAAACTAAATTAATCAATCAATCAATCAATCAATCATTTGTGGTTGCTGTTCAGGCTATTGACTGAAATCACCTTAAACACTCCCAATATTACTACCACTACGCTACTATTAAAATATGTCAATGCCCTGACTACCCCTACAAGAATTTCTTTCGACGTCTATGACTATGGACTACACATATGTATCTCTTCCGATCGAGAAAATGCATTGTAGTTTTTGAATGCTACATATATGTACATATATATATATATATATATCGGACACATCTGACCACAGACACAGAACCATGTGACTTACGTTCATTTACTCGTCAGCAAGCCTGTGTATCGGAAACCGAAGAAATCCTAAGTTTTCGGTCATGGAAAATTCCTGCTTTTGATTTTCCATTTCATCTTTAACTTGTCCCCTGTGAGCAACCTGTATTTTATATATACTGGTCAAAAAAAGTTTTGCATATAACAAAATTTTTATTTTCTGCATCACAGAAGCGACACATGTCGATACCTCCGACTAGGGCAATTGAAATACAAAACACAAAACATAGTTAAATAAAATTCTGAAAGATATAACCAAAGAAACAAAGTTGCTTTAATAACCAAAGTAAGATGCAACAAAAAGATCACCAATTACCAAGGTGAGTAAACCTATCAGAACCCCCTCAGCGTCTAGTCAGTAACATGTGTGGCCTCCACGAACACGTAGACGTTCTCGAACAGGACGGGGCATGCTGAAAACCAGGTTATCCAATGCAAGTTGTGGAAGATTGTCCCATTCCTGAATTTCAGCGTGTATGAGTTCACGTAGGGTTTGTGGTGGGTGAGGGCGGTTTGCAATGGTACGTTTTAGAAGGTGTCAGGCATGTTCGATACAACTGATATCGGGGGAAACTGCTGGCCAGTCCATCCGACAGATTGCATGCCTTCGAAGGAAAAGGTCCACTGAACGGGCACGGTGAGGACGGGAATTATCGTCCACCAAAGTGAATCCTGCACCAACATCCTGCGCAAATGTCCTAACGACGGGTCGAAGAATGTCTGTGCATCCATAGTACCCTGTATGTGAACTAATGGCGTCCGACGACCCAACATGATTACTGCACAGAACAGTACTGAACCACCCTGTTGCTGGAAGCGTTCCACCATGAACGATTCATTGAACAGCTGCCCATTTGCTCTCCAGATACGTATAGTGTTATCATCGGGGTGCAGACTAACCTGTACTTCATCTGTAAACAGTGTTTGTGACCACTGTTCCCGGGTCCACTTTTCATGTTGTCTAACCCATCTTACGCGTAGTGCCCTACGTCGTGCAGTGAGTCGGGGAACCTTCAAAGATCAACGGGCATGAATTCCAATATAGTGTAGTCGGTTTCGCACCGTTTGGGTGGACACCATGATCCCCGAGGCCTCAGGGAGCTCCTTCTGGAGTTGGGTTGCTGTGGACGTAGGACGTCTGCGCGCAGAAATACAGGTATGCCTGTCTTGTGCACCCGATGTTTTGCATGGTCTTCCTTCTCTGGGCCTATCTGCTATTGATTGGGTCTCCTGGACTTTCTTCCACACTATAGAAACGTCACTTTAATTACAGCCTACCCGATGTACTACGTCCACTTGCTTCATGTAGTAGAGTCACTAGTCTGATTCTATCCACTGCCGAAAGTGTGTTTCGTGGCATTTCTAAAATGCAAACTCACTCCATGACAACCATTACAACCTTCCTTGAGACGTCCAGTGCTTTACACTCCCCCTTCTTACGAACTGCGAGACAATCGGTGGGTAAATCACAAGATTAAAACGTGAAACATGCTTTAAAACCCGGCCACAGACATGTATCTGCTTTTTTGAGTGTTGAATTGGCCTTCGGTTGATGTGTGCGCTTCAAAGGTATGGAGATTTGTGGCGCCAGTGATGCAGAATATGAAAAACTTGCAATATGCAAAACTTTTTTTTACCAGCATACATATTCTTCTGAATCTAATCTTTACAATGGTGTAAGAAACATATTACCATTTTCGTTGAAAAGCCGTGTCACTAAGAACAAAATGTATCCCCTCACGGTCCGTTCCCAATACTAACTGCGTGAGGAAAATACGGGTTTCAATTTCTTTTTAGTTTTCAACATACTCCCCTGCAACTCCAATGCACTTCTCCCATCGGTGCTCCAACGCCTCCTGGATAACTTTTTTAAAAAAAATCTTCCGACTGGTCCTCCAACCATGAGTCCACACCCCTTATCTTATCACCTCAGAATCATCAGAATTTTTTTGCCCACGAATGTCATTCTTCAAATGTTTGAACAAATGGAAATCACTGGGGGTCAAATCTGGGGAATAGGCTGGATGGGGCAGCAATTCGAACGATACGTCTGCGATAGCGGCCCTCGCAATGCGTGAGGTGTGAACAGGTGCATTGTCCTGGTGAAGGAGCACACCACGGGTTAATATCCCACGCCTCTTTTTCTTGATGGAATCACGTAATTTATTGATTAGATCACTGTAGTATGTGCCAGTGATGGTTTGGCCTCTTTGTAGATAGTCCACAAACAAGAAGAACACCCTTTCAGTACCAGAAAACTGAGGCCATCACCTTCTTGGCTGACGTTTGCACCTTGAACTTCTTCGTTGGTGGAGAATGTGGGTGTTTCCACTCCATTCTTTGTCATTTTGTTTCTGGATCGAAGTGATGGACCCATGTTTCATCGATAGTTACAAATCGGTCAAGGAAATCGTCTATATAAGCACGAAACTTGTCAAGACGTTCTTGACTTATGAACACTCGTGTGCGCTTCTGATTTTGGGTGAGGTTTCGAGCGATCCATCTTGTAGCAATTATTTTCATTTAGAATTCCTGGGTAATTATGTTTTGCCCAGTGCCATATGACAAGCCACACATATCAGCAACATGACGGATAGTGACTAGACGATCCTTTAGCACGATATCGTGGACTTTGTTAATCTTTTCGGTTGTCATGGCAGTTCTTGGTGCTCCACCTGAATTTTGAATACCGTCCACTTCTTCTTCACAAAATATTTGTTCACCGCTCTCACCTCAGTCTTCTCTATTCTGGCACATTGACACACCTTCACTCAGTTAGACCCCTGTAAAAATAAAACTGTACATTACTCAGATTTGCAATTCAGAGTGAAAGCATATGAAGGATCACTAAACAATAACAAAATAAAAAAAATCAATCATAACGTCATTCCTTCTATGTTAGGATCGGAGCAACCTGATCGCCCCTCATATGATCGATTGTCACTTTAAAAAATGTAAAGTTGAGATGCATCGTTGCAACAGAGCATCGCTTGGTGAGTTAATTTATTAATCGCCCATCGTCAGAAAAGTATACGTATAAAATGGAATACTAATAATAATTACACAGGCACACACACATATAATTTATATACGAGGGTGGTTTGAAAAGTTCTCGGAATCACCACCAGATGTCAGTGCTAGGACAACGAGGTTCCGGCATAGTAATAGGCCATCCTTTATTAATAAACACGTGGCGCGTCAGTGTTCTGGGTAGATATCTGTGGTGCGGAGGTCACTTTGTAGTTGTTCCCGTGCAGTGCTTTGTGAAGATGGAAAAAAATCGAGATTCGAGCGGTGATTAAGTTCTTCGTAAAGAAAGGTATGAAAGCAAAGGAAATTCATGCCGATTTTCTGAACACACTGGGGGACTCTGCTCCTTCATATTCAACTGTTGCAAAGTGGACAAACGAGTTTAAATTTGGTCGGGACAGCTTAGAAGATGATCCACGTAGTGGTCGCCCAAAATGTGCTACTACCCCAGAAATTATTGAAAAAGTGCATAAATTGGTCATGGAGGATCGCCGACTGAAAGTGCGTGAAATTGCTGAAGCTATAGGAATGTCATCCGAACGGGCGTATCACATTTTAACAGTTGAATTGGATATGAGAAAATTATCTGCAAGATGGGTGCCGCGACTTTTAACAGGACCATAAACGCATCAGAGTGGACATTTCCGAACAATGTTTGACTCGTTTTAAGATAAACCAAACAGATTTCTTGCACCGGTTTGTGACGACAGATGAAACGTGGGTCCACTACTATACCCCAGAGACAAAACAACAGTCAAAGCAGTGGAAACATGTTGATTCACCACCACCAAAGAAAGCAAAGGCAATACGGTCGGCCGGAAAGGTAATGGCGTCAGTGTTTTGGGATGCGAAAGGGATTCTGTTGATCGATTATCTTTCCACTGGTCAAACAATTACGGGACAATACTACGCTAATCTCCTCGACCAACTAAAGCATAAGATACGGGAAAAGAGACCAGGTTTGGCAAGAAAGAAAATCATCTGTTATTGCTACCAGGAGGACAAGGACCGACGTACACAATTGCAACTTAAGTCAAATGGTGACATGTACAATGTCAACTGAAGGCAAATGGGGTTGGGGGTTACAAGATGTTACACACGTACACCACTAAAAGTCAAATTCAGCTTATCTACTATTTACGGAAGATGTTCGAAATGAGCCCCATTCATTTGTTTGAAGGAGAATGCAGACGGAGTATCGAACCAGACCAAGTAATCAATGTGACTACCGGGATGAAGATTCAACAGGACTATTCTGATTGTGTTCTTGAAAGCAAACAGACGGGACCGTAAAAATTCGAAGTCAATTTGAAATACTGGACGTAAAAGAGTTGTAGTGTGGTACACACTATCTTCTACTAACGTGTTTCCTGTATCTTCCGTTACCTTGGCTCTGTTTGTGTGTGTGTTGATGGTTCAAGTGTTTGCAACAACGAGAAAAATGAATGGTGCCGAAAGGGCGCTTACTGGCGCAGACAAAGTGGAAATTATCTTTATTTTCGGTGAATGTGGCAGAAACTACCGTACCACTGCTAGACGATTTAACGAATTGTATCTCCAACGCCTTACTATTGACCATAAGTATGTTTCAGACCTTGTGAAAAAATTCCGTGAAATGCAAAGCGTCAATGACAGACGACGTCCAGGATGACCTCACATCGATGAGGCAACAGTGTTGGAAGTTACAAGACGCGTAACCCTGAAACGTCTCTCAGACAAATAGAAGAAGCTAGTAACATTCCACGAAGTTCTATCAGTAAGGTGTTAAAATTTCAAAAATTTCATCCTTACAAACTGCAGATAAAGCAAGAACTACTGGTAGGAGATGATGATTTCGATAGACGAATTGAGTTTTGCGAAATTATGTGCGACAGGATTGCTAACAAAGAGAACTTCTTACACAACATCTGTTTCAGTGACGAATGTTCTTTTATGCTAAATTGCTGTGTTAATAAACACCAATGTTCGAGTATGGGCAGGTGTTAATACCCATGTTGTGAGGGAAGGTCATACTCAAAGACCTGAGAAGGTTAATGTGTGGGCATGTAGGAAAACACATAATTGGACGCCTATTTCGTACTGGCAATTTAAACAGTAATCTGTAGCTGCAATGCTACGTGACACAGTGTAACGGATTTTGTAGAAAACTCAGTCGATGTCAACGGTGTGTCTGAATTTGATGCGGACAATATCGTTTTTCAGTAAGATGGATGTCCTGCACACTACAGCCGGGACGTAAGTGAGTACTTGAACGAACATTATCCCAATAGATGGATAGGCCGTCTTGGTACCATTAAATGGCATGCGAGAACGCCTGATTTGTGTCCGAACGATTTTTTCCTTTGGGGACATCTTAAATATGTTGTGTACAAAACAGAATCTAGTAGTCTTGCTGATTTGTAACAAAGAATAATGGCAGCCTGTAGAGACATTTCAGCAGACACGTTCAGCAAAGTGCGAAGTGCATTTCATACTCGTCTGTTCTACTGCCAAGAAGTGAATGGGGCTCATTTCGAACATCTTCTGCAAATAGTAGGTAAGCTCAATTTGACTTTTAGTGGTGTACGTGTGTAACATCTTGTAACCTCCCAACCCCATTTACCTTCAGTTGACATTGTACATGAGTAGTGTATAATATATGTTCTAGAACATTCATTTCGTATTTATTTATTTTATCTCGATTTCAGCTAATTTTCCGAGAGGAAAATATTCAAAAAATCCAAATTTTACCATCTTTATATCATAGAAAATAATTATGTTTTTTTTTATCAAAGTTCAACTACTCAATTCTATAGTGAGCCTAAATTAGTATATTTTTAAGCATATATTTACAATTATCATATTTTTTAAGAGAAATAAATGTGTTGATAGTGATTTGAGTTATTTTGCAGTGCAGTGCAGTGCAGTGCTGTATATATATAATTATTTATTAAATGTGTATTCTGATAATTTACGTCCGACATGTGTAGATACTATTTTAAGTTATTAGCAGTGCAGTATATATAAATATTTTCCAAATATATATATTCTGATTAATTTACATCTGAAATGTATGTATATATTTTTAGAAGAAAAAGCTATATATAAAAATATATATGTATGCACCTCGATGTGTAGAATACTAATAATATATAAATTTAAAATTAATTTTTGTTAAGTATAAATTGTTCTACCATATTTTTGAAAAAATTGGATATATAAAACCTAACATTTTTTTAAAAAAATTAAATTATATAAAACCTAAGAAATTTTATTTTAAAAAATAAATGTAAAAACCTAACATTTTAAAATATATATATATATATAATTATATATGTACACAAATTATAAAAAAATGAATAACAAAAATATTAAATTCAACTAAAAACAAAAAAAAATGTATAAAAAATATACCACATCAGACATAAATGATGAAGCCTCAAATATTCCAAATTCTTTAAATAAACTGAAAAAAAAATATAAATGCAATTCAAAATAAACTTAAAATATGTTCTCTCAAAATATATTTTAATCTATTCTCTATTTATATAAATTCTCATAGTGAGAAAGAACAATATATTCATCGTACTTGTGTGTTAATTTTACACTATAATGATATTCTTTTTTTGTATGATATTTATGATAAAATTTGTGAAGAACTTAAGTTAAAACAACAACAATTCCAAGGGAGAGGTTCGGGTTGGTCACTTTGTGATACAAACCATAAACTTGAATTAAACATATCGAAATATGAGCCTCTTGGTGGATCTAGTTATATTGAATTACCCGACCACATTAAAAACAAAAGAACTGTATTGAATATTCAAAATAATGACAATAAATGGTGTCTCATAGCCTATTTTCATCCAGTAACTGACAATAAACATCTTGTCTCTAATTATAATTATTTTGAATATATAGGAGAGTTTAAAAAACCTATATCAGGAATAAAATATCCAGTAGATATCTCAGCTATCGATCAATTTGAAAAACAATATGAAGAATACTACAATCGACCAATAGCTGTGCATATTTATGGTGTTAATGAAAAAGATGAAATTTGTGTACTCAGACACCATGCACCAGCATATGGTGCACAAATTATAAGATTATTATATGTTACAGAAGGAAACAAAAAACACTATTGTATCATACAAAATCTCCCAAAATTAGTAAGGAAACAAAAAAAACATCAGATTGTCATAAAATTACTACATGTGATCGATGCTTGTCAAAATGTGATGGAAGAGGTGGGAAAACATGTAAAGAGAAATTAGAGGAACATATTAAAAATTGTTCTCTCTACCCTCCTAGGACTTATAATTTATTATCCAAAAGTATAAAATTTAGTAATTATAAATCATTGGTACAACATCCATTTGTAATTTATGCAGATTTCGAAACAATACAAGAACCAATATCAACATGTATCCCAGATTCGAATGCATCAAGTACAACACATACAGCTAAACATAAAGTATGTGGTGTTCCACTAAAACTGATAAACACTTATGGAAAAAGTAATCCACTTCTATATATTTATCGAGGTGAAGATGTAGTCGAAAAATTGATTCAAAAACTTGGAGAGTGGGTGGAAATTTATGGTCCAATCTTACATAAAGAAATACCAATAAAAGATCTTACACCACAACAAAAATGGGAACATGATAATACTTTAAGTTGCAAATACTGTAATAGATATTTTATTTCTGATAGTGAAAAAAAGAAACACCACAACAATTTTAATGGAGAATATATTCATACAATTTGTAATTCACGTAATTTGCAAATACAAAAACCTAACTTCATTCCAGCATTCATCCACAATTTGCAAAATTTTGATACACATTTATTTATCAAAAAATTGGATATGATGCAGAGAATATTAATATTATACCAATCAGTAAAAATAAATATATTGCTATAGAGAAAACTATCAAATTAGAAAATGGAAAAAAAAAGTTCTGCTTAGATTCCTGGATTCATATCAATTTTTTTCTAGCAGTTTAGCTACTCTGGTGAGTCAATTAACTAACGACGAATTTGTTCATACAAAATAATATTTTGGTGAGGATAAGATAGAATTGCTGAAAAGAAAAGGGGTCTACACATATGATTACACGTATGATTCTGAAAAATTCAATGAGACACAGTTACCATCGAGAGATAAATTTTATAACAAACTTCAGGATGAAGAATGTAGTGAGGAAGATTATCCATATGCACAGAGAATCTTGAAAACACTAAATTGCAAAACAATGGGGGATTATTATGACAAGTATTTGATTTTAGATACTCTTCAGTTGGCTGATGTTTTTAAAAAATTTCGAGAACGTTGTTTTAAATTATATGTACCCAACACCTGGTTTATCCTGGCAGGCTATGCTTTTAAATACAAAAGTTGGAATTGGTCTTATTAGTGATATTGACCAGATCATGTTTATTGAATCTGCTAAACGTGGTGGTATAGTCCAGTGTCCTTTAAGATATGCAAAAGCACACAATCAATATTTAGATAGCTACAATCCTTGTCAAGCATCTAAATACATGTTTTATGTCGATATGAATAATTTATATGGGGATGTCATGACTCGATCACTGCCAATCGGTAATTACGAATGGATGAGCGAGAAAGAACTTGAAGACAGGAATTTCCTAAATTGGTCTGAAGATCATCCAGAGGGTTGTTTCTTGAAAGTTGATTTGGAATATCCATCTGATCTCTATGACGAACACCATGGATTAGCTATGGCACCAGTTTCTCAGAAGGTCCCAGGTACAGAGGAAACAAAATTGGTGTTATCTTTTGAAAAGAAAAATAAAATATGTGCTTCATTTTCGATTGTTGCAATCTGTGCCAATCAAAGTATTTTCGAGGATCCTGATTGGTAGAATAACGGACTCCATTGAGCAGACACTAAGAAGAGAATACTCAGTTATGTAACAATAGATCCTGCATTGACCAGATCAGTACAATGTGTATCATAGTGGAGCAGTACAATGAGTTAAATGCAACATCGTATCTAGTATTCACCAACTTCCTAACGGCCTGTGATTCTTTCAAGAGGAAATCGATGTGGTAGGGTTTAGGAATACCGGAAAATATTGTAGAACTTAAAACAAACTTCTACTTTGAATACAGATGGCAAGTAATTCACAACGACAAAGTAACTGTCCAAAGAAATGTCAATACGGGAGCAAAACAGGGTTGCATCTTGTCCATCTACACTCTCTATTCTCATGAAAAATTGCTCGACTTCCTTGGGGTTGTTTCCGCCGAAAGGGGTCGGATATAGCTCAGTTGGGACTGGAGTGACCATGTCAGTGGTGAGGAGTTCTGCAGTAGTGTTATTGGTGCTATTAGTATTGTTAGAGTTATTCGGAATGTTAGTTGGGGTGCTTGCCAAGGGTTGGTGCCGGATTCTGCTGGGGGTTTCTAATCCTAGTAAGAATTGGGGGTAGTTTCTGTTAGCAGATGTTAACCATGTTAGTGAAGGGGAGGGAACCGCCGGAATTGCTGTAACTAACTGTATGATTTTGTTGAAGGAGGCATCTAGGTGTTCGTGCAATGCTATCTGGGACGTATTCATAGACTAGAGTTCGTCGTGCTGACCAAAGAGCAAATGAAAGTAGGAGGATGCACTTAGTTGATTCATTCATATGTCGTTTTTCAAATAAATACAAGCAATTGTTCTCATTCCGGTGTGAATGGTGCTTAAGCACGTACAGAATGAATATTGTAAATAAGAACTAGATTTTGTGGGGGGGGGCGGCACAAAAAAATATTGGTTGTATTCCGTATGGTAATGTACAAGATTGTCACTGGGCCTGAAGCATCTTAACCGTACTGTGCGAGTATTAAATTGTGACTGCTGGGAAAGGTTAATTTGTGAGATGCTGCCAAAGTAGGAGGGGGGGGGGGGCTAATTCAATTTGAAGAAATTGGTAAAGAAGGGTAGTCAGTTGCAGAGAGTTGCCCGTATCTCCTCCACCATGTTGTAGTTCCCTTTTACCAGGGATCTGAGGTCACAGGGATGCAACAATGACACATTTAGGTAGAGCTTAAATCACTTGTAATCGAACCTGTTCCGACTGTGGGAAAGGAAAAAATATGAATGTTTGATTTGGACTATTCACGCTTGTTCATACCTGGTAGACTGATGACGTATCTTTGTCCAAATGCTCCCAGCTGACCGTATTGTGACTGACGCAGAGGTTTGGTACTGCGACCCTCGGCTCACTCTTCTGAGCAATCCCGCACGAGTGGCTGCAAGTACAAGGCTTATGCAGCCGTAAACTTCGTACACCGTTGTTAGAGTTCAATTCGACATAAAGTAAAATGAGAGCGAGCCCTTGGGCGAGCTAGCTTTTATAATCTTTAGCCTCCAAAGGTTATTACACCTTTCGAACACGCTGGATCATGTTAGATCCACGTATTTACCTCTCAGTCAAAGCTCTGAGAAAATAATAATGCGTGCACATTCTTGAGATTGCTTGGCAGTCGAACAATTCCAGTTAATGAACAAGCATAAATAATCTCTTGGCGAGGTTTTCTCGTACTTTCAATCAAAATATTTCTAACCTATTGATCTAGTCACAAGAAATATAACATTTAGAGCGAAAACCTGACTTCGATGGAAAATGATGTAACGCCTGTAAGATTTATACTTTGACAACGACGCCCAAGAAACTATCCCAGTCCTTTGCAGATCTGTAGGAGAAACTGACACAATTGCAAGAAGAAAGTGGCAAAGCAGGCACGAGGATCGATTGCATCAATTGCAAGAAGACAAAAGATATACGATTCAAAAGTATCTCAGTCTTAATTCACAAATTTCAATTTTATGGAGATCAGATTAAAACTGTAACCGTATCAATGCCTGTGCAGTGTCATATCAAAGGATGGTACAGTCAGTACCGATGTCAAGAATCACAGCAAGATAGCAAATTTCACCTAGCCAGTATGGAAACCCGTAACATTTCATTTAGAATGAAATTCAAAATTTTCTTTAGCAACTTCTACTGTGAAACTTGGAAAGATGTCCACGAATCAAACTTCATCAATCGCCGCCTCAGAATAATTCTACAAATCTACTGACCTTACATCATCAACAACAAGGATCTCCTGCAACACACTCAAGAGGAACACACCGCAGTGCAAATGAGACGATGGAAATGGAACCGAGTAGGTCATAACCTGAGGAAGAAGCATACGGTGGTGATAAAGCCCTCAGATGGAACCTACAAAGTAGTAGGCGGGAAAGGAGGCCAAGGAGGAGCTGAAGAAGAGTCATGGAGGAAGAGATGAGGGGAGATGGAAGAGTTTTTGGCAGATTTCTACGCGTTGGCAAAGAATAGGACATGGTGTTCAATCTTTGTTGCAGCCCTTTGATCCAGTGGGAGATCCAGGACATGAATCAAGTAAGTCAAGTTACTGAAGCCTTCGACGACCCCCGTGGTGGAGTGGTTAGTACATCGCGCTACGACGCCGGGGGATCCCGGGTTCGAACCCTGGCCTGGGCATGGATGCTTGTGAGTGTGCAATCATCAATTTCATCACATCATCACTCATCCCCATCTTCGCAATTAGCCAAAAGTGGTACAGAAAGCGACGTAAAATAAAGCATATCAATCAATCAATCACTTAAGTTATCAACGGATGATAATAAAGGAGAGTGCGTTCCTGTCATGTCTAGATTTTAGTGACGTCTGTCTCGTTCTCACCCTCATTTTATCAATCACGAAGAGCTCTTTTCCTCTCTATTTTTAAAGTGTAGTTCTTGCACAGCCTCGATACATTTACTATTCTTTCCTTAACTTCCATCACAAAACTTTGTCAGATAGTTATTAAGTTGTATATCATGCGAATTTAAATAATTTCAGAGATGACGAAAAGATGACGACAGGAAGGCAACCTTTCTCTACCCTATTCCGTTTTATTGCTTCAGTGAAGAAATCTACGCACGAGTTTATGGTGAACAGCAGCATCGATGGAATTAAATTCGTCTCATTTCAGCACTCGTCGAAAGTAGAGAGGTACTTTTTGCATTGATATGTAAAATATGTACTATGTGTCGCCGTACAACACCGTAAAACTTTCGTAAGACCTTAATAACTACTATTAATAGGAATGTGCTCGTTGACTAGAAACATTGACAAATTTGAATGTTCTATCGTCTTTGGACACAATCGCTCATCACGAATACGCTGTTGAGAGGGATCTTTATTTTTCAGATTTATAGTATCCTTACAATGTAATATTATTGCACTTCTCAATAAAACACTGGCACTGAATTTCTGCCCGTGCTTTAATGTTTTCAAGAACTGAACTAAATTAGGAATCTTCTAATTTGACCCATGTATTCGTGTACTAGCTTCACAATTTCATCACAGTTTTCTAAATAAAATAAATTGTAATTCCAGCTCTTTTCAAGCAACAATGATAAATGTGCTTGCTTTTATACTAAGCATTTGTGACTGTTGAAGATCCTAACTATCTTCGCTCAAAAATTAGTTTATCATTTGATTTTCGAAAGAACACAAAATCCAGCCCAAAAACTTCAGGAACTGTTATCAGTCTACGTTTCCTGTATGGTTTACCGGAATTAAAATAGCTGCATTCACTTTTTCACATAGGAAGAAGTGTAGTTGTGGAAGAGAGTAGCTTATGTCCATTTGACAACTTCTGAGTTCACTTTATGCACGTAGCTAGCACGAACACATATATCACACACCTGAAATAAATTCCCAAAACAATTTGATTTCAATGTGAAAACCTTACTTTCGGAAAAAATGGAAGGAGAAACTTCGTAGCAGACTAATAGTTTCGAAATGCCTAAACTCTTTGGCACCATCTCCGTAAAACCTATCTAAGAGCTACTGCATGTGTGACCCATTAGGGTGGGGGATAGTAGTGGCCAGCAACAACTGAAATATTATACATATATTTTGATGTTTGTCCTAATTTTCAAGCAAAATTTACAGGAGACATGCGAATGAAAGCGTAAAGCATTGCTTCATTTTGTTGCATCCCGATGTTACTAGCAATATATATATATATAGATATAGATAATGCGTCCTCAATGTATTTTCAAATGCGTGAAGTGTTTTTAAGACAATGAAAGTACCGTGTAGGTCGACCAGAAAAAACAAAATGTTTCCTTCAATTTTTTTCAAAGTGAGAACTATCAAACAAGCTGCCACTTTAACTTCAAAATTGTCCTACCAGGGCACAACATATATATCCAATTTTCCATATCTGCACTTTACGCAGACGTATGGGTGGAATCGGACTAAATTTTGTTGAGATTGGTGTTGATGAATGCTGGCGTGTAATATAATACCAGATTCAAAACTATTAGCTTGTAAAAGTTACAAACTGAATAAATATTTGCTTTTGTCAACAACGTAAAATAAAGCAGTTTTCATGCAGAATTTTCCCTCAGTTATATATAGTCTCTCTTAAGGATGGAAACCTTCCTTTTGCACAGGATCATCTGGCTGATTGCAACTGTTCTCTTTGTGTCCCTGATGGTATTCACCATTTCCTCCTGCTGGGACCAGTGGCAGAAGAACCCAGTCAAAGGAGTCCTTGATCTTGAAGAACAGGACTGGAATGTTACCATGCCGTCAGTTGCCTTCTGCACAGATGCCGAAACGTAAGTTTCAACGGTTTCATAAAGCAGGATAATTTTCACCGGAGCACTAAATTTTAGATGTTAAATAATTGTAAAATAAAGCCATACCATTGCATAGTCTTCAATTCCCTTGCTTATCCGTATCAATAATACAGATTCTGTAAGGGGGAAATCTTTTGATGTAAAATCTGGTTTTATTTACTACGCTTTGAAATATTTTTAACATTATTATTAAGATTAAATACATTTAAGTACCACTCACAAATTGGCAAGAAATGCCGTTCATGCGATAGCAAACGATCCAGGTTCAGTTCGTGTCTTCGACGGTAATGGTTCCCTTTCAGTGCGGGGACGGGGATAAAATACCTTGAAATAAATCACTTTAATTTTATCTGAGATCTGTCGGAACACAAACATAATAATAAATAGCATTGTATCTGACACACCTGGTACCTGTAAACAACGAATGATTGCTCGTACGAACGGTAAAATATACGTATTGGAATCTAACATTTACTAAACAAAACACAGTACATCTCCCCCTGTAGCATTCATCCATTCACTCAATCTATCACTTCCATGGGATGTATCAACATAAAAGTATACTTGCACGGCTCGTACTCGTTCTTTTGTTTAACAGGAACTTCTTGAATTTGGTCGTTAATTTCTGCTCCTGTGCTCTTTACAATTAATATGAGCCAGCTCTCAATAAGAACAATTATCAAAATTAACGATTTAACTTTTGTTCACAAGAACATGCGCGTCTAGCAGCGAGTATGATATTTACCAATTTTCTCGGACGGGGATATTTGCTACAAACCCTTTCTCCTTCTTTCAAACACAATTACAGCTCTGCTGCGTGATGCAATACTCAATTCGACTCCAGCTGCCGGAATATCTCAATTAACCTTCGGTGCGAGCAAAAATTAAATTAGAACTCAATAACAAAGAAAACATCACTTCCGCGACCTGGGCAAATTTTAACACACATTACTCTACACATAAAAGGGTAAACGGTCAACCCTCAATTAACTATTCAAATCACTGGGCGTCGATTTACCTTACTATGGAGCACACTTTGACAAGTTACAGGGAAATTTAACACAACGCAGGAGCTTTATCTTTAAATACTGATCATTAAAGAAATTAAAAATAAACACAATACGACCTATTTTATGACAATACTCAATTTCAAGACACGAAAGTTAGGTTTGGGATTCCGAGTCACATCGAAAATCGCGAATCAATATGGTTTTAGTTTTTTTGGTAGGGCGAAGGCAAAGAAACAATACGTAGGTCCAGTACCGATTAGCTTTACTGTGTATAAAGTGGACTAAAAACACCAACTCAATCAATCAGTTATATGAAAGAACATTTTACACAAATGATGATAACTTCTGACGTGTCAAAGTTGTTGCAGAAAGCTTATTGATAATTTTCTCAATTGACTTGTAGTGAGTGTGTAGTCTTGTTAATTCTGATAGCAACTTTTGTAATGAAGTAAGTAATCTTAATGCAATGCTACTGTCTTTTTTGTTGTAAATACGTACCTCATATTACAGAACTACTCCTATATATGACGTTTATGTAACAATGCTACCTATAATTATAATGACGTCACAAATCTTGAGTAGCGGAAGCGATCTATATAAAAAAAACGATTACACTCGTTATGCTGTGTGCCCGCTGATTACCCTTTATGAGATCCCCGCAAGAATATTATTCACTCACTGGTGAAAAGAAACCAATTGCTTGAATGTATAAATCTGCCTTAACGCAAACTTGTCGGAAAATTGGGGGAAATGTCTAGTTCTCCTTTCCGACGAATTTACGTACCTCCACAATAAGCATAGATTAATCCTATTAACCCACTCCCCTATTCTACTTCCTTAATTTTTTTAACTATCTATTTTCTAACCTGAATAATTCATTATTTGATTCAAACAAAAAAGGATCCAATTTTAACTGTCTTTTATTGTAGCTATGAATGTAGATAACACGGATATACGAGTAATAACAATAGCAGGTTTATTAACATCAATTCATGAGAACCCCCTAGGTTAATTCTGTCTCTCTCCAAAGTCGCCAGATATTTTACAGAGTATTATGACTAATAACAATTATTGTGAGAATTAAAGTTTACAACTCTTACGTTAATATTTTCTACAAAAACTGACTCTTCAGTAGTAAAATTGCCTACACAAAAACATTTAATCTATATCTATATCTATAGAGCGCCCGTTCTCTTTTTGTACCTCTTTTGTAAGCTACCAACTAATATATATAGTATATATATATATATATATATATATATATATATATATATATATATATATATATATATATATATATATATATATATATATCGTGATTCTATTCCTAACAATCACACGCCGACTCTCACTCATTCATTTACATCTCATTTCTCGCAATTAACATCAAAGTTAATCTATGTAGTTTACAGAGAAACAAAATTTAAGCATACTTACACTCATCATACACACCCATCCATCACATACATAAGTTACCCAAAATATACACACTGTGAATCCATCCATAACTGTTACATATCCTCGGAGTACATGTGCAAATACAGTAGAGCGTCGATTATCCGAACGTCGGTCAACCGAACGACCGCTTAACCGAACTGTGTACTCGCTCACTTTCAGATATCTGTAATGAAAAAAGTACGTGACTTAGCTGCTCGTATGCGTGTAGGCTTGCTTAGACAGACCAAAATAAAGGATTTTTTTAAACGTTAATTTTGTGTACTGTGTGTATTGTTCATGCAAAATGCGTATGTAATATGTACATATTTTTGTTTAATAAACTGTACCACATACTATATATTCCTACTAAAGTTGCCTTTGTACGTTACTTTGTAATACATACTTAAAGAGATGCCTGTTTTTATGAATAAATTTACTGTACAGTACTTCTTTTTGGCAAATAAACATGTACAGTTCGATTATCCGAACAAACCAGTTTTCCGAACACCCATGTCCCTCAATTACTTCGGATAATCGACGCTCTACTGTATATAGCAATCCAGAATTCTAGCAAAAATATCACGGAGCTCAATTAGAAAAAGACAATTTGATTTTGACCAAAACCCGTGTTAACTATTTTCCGTCCCCGTTACGTAATTTGGCAGATTCCACTCCAGTTGGAAAAGGCAGGCTGCTCAAGCGAATACATTCGCTAGCCAGTTTCATGGCTTGCCTCTTACGTAACAAAAGGGGAGGGAATACCGGGCTGGTACTCCGAGAACTTCGAGGGAGAAGTTGATCACTCAGGCTTGTACTTCATTCTGTTCTCTGTGTCGTTACAAGGACAGTTAAATCGTGAGAAGTGAAAGCGCGCATGCGCTGTCAAGAATATCGGCAGAAGGAAAGACCTCTACCGGCATTCTTGCGTAAGCGGAAAGTAAACATTACCTAACATAAATTCATGCGCATTTCATAATGACTTAAATACTTCAATCACACAACAAAGGGGAGATTGAAACTGTGGCGGGTAGATTTTTAATAAAGCAATTATCTAATCGCCACAGACTCCACTTTTGAACTCACAGGACTCACAGGATGGAATGAAGGTAGACATTGACCACTCATCAGCCATACACGAACGTTGTGTTTTTTTAATGGTTTTAATGACGCTCATTGTGCATTCTGCAGAGTAATTTGTCAACTTATTTTGTATAATACCTGTATATAAATATATTTTATAGATATAATTTTTAAAATTTGTATAATTAAAATAATTACTCATCATTGGTGTAATTTTGCCAAGGCCCACTACCAAATTTAACGTCCACAGTTTTGTACTTTATGGGAAGATTTTTTTTAGTTTTATATACATGTTTAAGTTTACAGTGTTTTTTCACTTATCCTGAATATGAATGGTATTACTAGGGTGGCCATAATATTTTGACTCAAGGAGATCAGTTTAGCCCACACCCTCCCTCTGAAAAATCTGTTAGGCCTAATTACAAAATATTGCTATTATTAACGTATTTTTATTATTTATTAAAGAATATGTAAAAAGGTAAAGTTCCCCTCGCATATAGCTCTGTGCCATGAAGGCATATTTCTTAAAGGATGGATCACATAAATGATATATCATAAACAATAAATAAAATATGGTCTCCCTTTATCAAAAGGTATTGTTTTAATATTAGTATGACTTACATAGTGTTGCCTGATCAATCTTTGATGTTGGTCTTACGCTGAGGTTGAATAATGCCAGAAGAATTTAGCAGGAGAACCAATCTTCTTGAGAGCAGTTTTCTTCTTAATCAACCGTTTATGAAACTTTCCAAAAACTTTATTCCAGATATCAGACACACAACTCTAGAATTTCTTTTCAGTTTGTGTCAAGAAACGCAGGAACTTCAAATTCATTTTCCAATTCCGTAAAGACAGTACATGCTTATTCATTGTTCTACAACAGAATGCACACAAAACAATATCTACATCCTTATTAGCATGAAATGTGTTTCGAATTTAGACTTGGTTTTCAAGATAACTCCTAGACTTTTAAAACGGGACAAATAGTGTATTTTTAATAATTTGGACAGGACGACCGGGACACGCACCTGAAACGGATGTGTTCCGGTCAGAACGGGACACGTATGGTCACCGTATTACACGTTTACTTCATACACATGTATTTGAACTGGCTTGTAAGACTCTTTGGAATGAATGTTCCCCTTTCAATTTACATAAGACTTAGTCAACAAAAGTAAGCTTTAGACAGCGAAAACTGACAGTATTATACAATTATCCAGTCAGTCGTAGCAAGCTAGGGGTGGTGCAGGATAGTTTACATTCACTTGGTTGATTAGGTTTAGCATAGTGCAGGGGCAAAAATTGCAAAAATTTTGGGGGAGGCAATTCCCCCCCAACCCCCAACCCCTCAATCGCTGCCACTGAAAGCGAAACAAACCGTGCCTGAAATCATCAAACACTAAAACTGAAATCTACAGAAAACAGCAGACATTGTTTACCACTGGCCGAGATGCCAACAATCGAGAGGCACATAACATTGAAAACCTTGAAAACAGTTGAAATTAAATGAATCAAGAAAGCAAAAACTTCGGTTCACTTTAATCGCCGCGATCATCCACAGGCAGGTAAATGATTTCAATTATTTCAATTGTTGTCCTTACATGGTCAGTTTCCTGTATGAATTAACCGGTACCAGTTTCATAGATCGGAGAGACATTAAAATCGGATATCTTGTTTTTCTCATGGTTCGTACTTACCAATTGGGTATTGCGGAACATAGCTCAAGGTGCCATTATTCTTTTTACACGAAAACAAACACAATTTTTCACATAGAGAGTAATTTTTGTTATTCCTTTTTTTCTTCCTTAACACACAATATGACGGGCAAAACTTGACTACTGCAGTGGGTATGCAGTGTTTCCAACCCTCCTCACCGAAAAATACCTACTATTGTGTTCGTTACGTGTGCAAATTGTATATTATGCATTGGTAGCTGACGGATAGCCCCACGAACTAACCAATCACGGATAGTCCTACGAACCATTCCGATAAGGTTAGGTTAGGTTTGGTTAGGTTAGGCAAGCATAGTTAAAAAAGGGGGGTTGGAAACACTGACAGGGGGTTACGTTATCAAAAGTATGCAGCATCCGGTTCACGTATAGAACGCAATGGCAATTGTGCGTCGGTGAGATGTTTCTCTTGGGGAAAATATATGATTTCCCGGTCAAATAGATTCCTAGATGAAAGAAAATGCCTCGACGAACGTTGTAAATCTTAGAGAAACTTATTTCCGTAAGTAGTTTCTTCTGTAGAAATGATGAAATGTGTCTTTGATATATGAAACTGTTGCCGATTAACCACACGTTTCATTCCACTTTCGAAATATTAAAATAAGAACACAATACAATAAAAGTTAATATCTTGGACTATTACTACGTTCCATTGGTGATACGTTTCTTTCTTGCTGATAAGAATCTCTAATTAATCTAGTAACAATTAATAAAACTGATGCAGACATGCTTCCTTTTTTAAATCCCACTAACCAACGTCACATTTTCTTCCAACCTGTGTCATTCACAAACACTTCTGGGTTGTTACGTTTTAAACACTCCATTGCCTTTCAGTGAACCCAGAAGTGTCTCTGGCTGTACGTATCTTGATTATATGTACTAGATCAGGCAACATGGCACTCGGTTGCCACGACAATGGTGCTGTTATCGAAAAGTTACCACAAAATCGCCTTTAGTACATTATATATAATTAAATAAATAAATAAATGACTCGGTTTGTTTTACATCTCTTACCTGCCACTTCAAGCTGATCGCAACGATTGGGATGAATGGTTATGTGATGAGATGGATGAAGCGACAATCACACACGTATATGGACTGCACAGCACTTGCCTCACAGGGGACTATACTGGCTATGTGTAGAGACGCCAGAGACTGGTTAGAATACAAAATGCAGTCCTAGATTATAAAAACCACAATCGCAATGAATGCAACTGATATGTATGTTCCTATATGATTTTTTTTAAAATGTAACAAATGTGAACATTAAATATAGTACCTATATAACGATATACTTTTAAAACATATTTCACAGTGTTTGAAGTGTCCACTGACCGAGATTTTACGTAATTCATTCTCCCTAAGTCAAATGAAAGCCATACCTCTTGATATACATTCTTTGATACAAACTGGCAAATTTATGTTCCATTGACGTGATTTTAGATAATTACATACACTTCTTCTGCATATATATTTAAGATAAATTCTAATTATACGAGGGTCATTAGGAAAGTAACTTCCGTTTGGCTATAAAAGAAACACCAGGGCATTGTGAGAGTTTCTATTATATACAACTGAAAGAAACAACTCTAAGCTATTTTTCTACATAAGCATCATTTCTGTTGAGACACTTATAATATTGGCGAACAATAAACAATATTGGTAAATGGTAAAACAATACCCATGTCAAAGAAATCTGCCGCCTGTACATTCAGTCATGCAGCAACACTGTATTTGAGCTCCCGGTCTTTGTTCAAGCGCTGTGATTGTCGTGCTTTCAAGGATGCACAAACGAACATCCACGACGAGGCAAGGAGTGGACGACCTTCAATTGTGACAAATGAACTGGTCTCCAAGGGGAACGACAAAATTCCTGACAATCGGCGGTTTACTATTACCGAACTGTCAGAGGTCTTTCCACAAGTGTCCCGTACGGTGATTATCACCTCTTTCCACGAAGAAGTGGCTACGGGCACAGCGCTTCAACAACGACCAGGAGCTCAAGGACGGTGTTACTGCATGGCTGAATGCATAGGCGGCAGATTTCTTTGACATGGGTATTGTAAATCTTGTTCGCCGATATGATAAGTGTCTCAACAGAAACGGTGCTTATGTAGAAAAGTAGCTTAGAGTTGTCTCTTTCAGTTGTATATAATAAAAATTCTCACAATATCTTTTATACCCAAACGGAAGTTACTTTCCGAATGAACCCCGTATAACATGATCAAAACTACAGAATACGTCAATATGTTTAATGTGTTTTTTGTTAAATTTTCAGAAAGTGTGACCAAAGTTTCGTGACCTGCAGGTGGAATGGAATCCCCTTCAACTGTTGTGACCATTTGGAAACGCTTGTAACGGCGTATGACAAGTGCTTCGTTTTCAACTCTTACCAAACAAAGTACAAATATTTTCATGCATTATTGAAATTACAATTTTTCACATGCAGTTTATTTTCTTTCACAATCTTCTTTCATGTCCAAGTGCACTTTTCAAATTTCTCTAATAGACGTTCGAACGTGATATGTTCACGTTACTGTATAGTTCGGTACCCACTCCTCTGACCAGAGTCGTACACTTCATTTTGCTTTGTTAGTTACTTTAAGTTTATTGGTTACCACTAGGGTACGTTGGTACATTTTTGATCACAAAAAATTAAATTCAATATAACTTGAAAAAAATATGCAGCAAAATTACAGTTATTGTGGCAATGAAATGCTTACCTTTTACTATAGACGTTGGCATAATATAACATTTTTGGTTCTGCTACTGTAGACAGCAGAACGAAATTTCGGTAGGCTAAAATTTGATTAGAATTGTACCTAGGTAGGTACAAATCTGATCACCGTGCGGTACAATTTAGTGGTAAAAGAGCATCCTACAAGTACAACTTCTTCTATGGCGTAGGCCTACATGAGCAAAATAAAAACAAACTGCATGTTCGTTCTGTTAGTTTAATCTTTTGGGTCCCAAACGTATCGATCAAGATACCTAAATGTAACCCTTGCGGTCCCAAGCATCTCGATCGAGACTCTGTGTCAAGGTCGTAGTTTTTACGTTATAACTTTTCTATTTTTGGCTAGAATTTCGATTTATATATATATATATAGTAGTAGGGTTTGTGCTATAACCAGCACCACTTACAAGTGTAGAAAGGAAGAGCTCCTCTCAAGCAGATTTGCTTATACTTAAACCTAGCTCAACATGCCCATATGAGCTTTTTGCTCTAGTGTGGAACCCCCTCTAATCCAAGATTTTTGTAAAAATGCCCTCGGGAATTTCTCAGAAAGGAAGAGCCTCTCCCAAGCAGATTTGTTTATACTTAAACCTAGCTCAACATGAGTATTGCTCTAGTGTGGAACCCCCTCTAATCCAAGATTTTTGCTCGGAAAGAAAAAAGCCTCTTGCCTATACTTACAAAAGTTGCATTAGCCAGATTTTTGTCTATAAACTTGTCAACACCAGAAATTAAGCCAATACATACACACATACACACCCATATACACACGTATTTACTTCCAATTTAAGTTTAATTGGACCTCAGTCACTCTCACAACACTAACTGATGCAATGCTCGGGAATTTCTGTAACTAGTGGCGCTGGTATTGATTTTTGTTTTACATGTTCTCCCCAGCGCCACTAGTTACAGAAATTCCCGAGCATTGAAGCTTTGCATGCAATTATTGCATCAGTCAGTGTTGTGAGAGTGGCAGGGGAGAACAGATGTGTTGTTAACAGTGCTCCTCATACTTACAGACCTGTTTGGTTTAAATATTCATATTGAACAATATAAAATCTGATATTTGTTGTAATCTACTCTTATTTAGGGTCAGGCTTATATTTGCCCCAGCTTGTTATACAAAAATTAATACATAACAAGGTTATTGCTATTCAAGATATGCATGTTCGTGCAGGCATTTGCGCTAGGTCAGTGTGAATCAATATTTTTCCACTTGTGGGCTATTGGCCTTACAACCTGTCATAATAGGCATAAAAATTTGATTTAAAAACCCAGGAAATTTTATATAAATACCAAAGCAAGAAATATTAACACACATACACACATACACACACACACAAAGCACAGTGCTGAACCCAACTGATCCAGCATAGAGTTTTGAATTGAAGCCCGGGAAATATATATAATAAACCAACAACAAAAATGCCGAATCAAAAATATTGTAATCAATGCAATAAAAATATATTTAGCTCTAATTGGGCCAGACACCAAAAGATTTGTAACCCAGACAAAAGCAGAGCTCCCACAAAAATATGCCCCAAATGCAATAGAAAATATAACATGCAATACTTCACATATATACATAAAGATACTTGTTTTGCACAGTCCCCACAACCATCTACATCTGGTCTGAAAAGAAAGCATGAAGCACCTCTTAATGCCAGAGCAGCAAAGCAGCCACGCTATGCATCACTTATACATAGCAGTTTTAATGCCCAACTTAGAGATTATCGGTTTGTATCAGAGCCAAGATGTGGTATTAATATTTTTTTGAACAGTAAAAAACCTGATCTGCAGGCAATTCTAAATGCACAAAATGGCTCTTATAAGCTCTCCCTCAAATTGTATACGCAATATAAGAAGCCAAATGGCATAAAATTTACACAGCCCCACATAACAGAAACTGTACCTGTATATTCAAATGCAAATTCAGACAAAATAATAAGCAGTTTGATAGATCAATTGAATATTAAGCACTCTGAATTTGAGGCAAAAGAGTCTGGATGGAGCCTATGCGGCTCTCCTCACAAGCTCTATGTTAATATTTCTGAATTCAGCCCATTACAAGGTTCTACATATTTGCTATTACCTGACAATATTAAAAACAAAAGAGCCGTGGTTAATATAGAAAATACCGACCAGAAATGCTTTTTGTGGTGTATTTTAGCTGCTTTGTATCCAGTTTCAAGAAATCCTCAGAGAATAAATTATTACAAACAACATGAACATGATTTTGACGATGCAATGGAGGGTTTAGAATATCCAATGTTAGTTCAGAATATTGATAAATTTGAAAAAAAGGCCAGGCATATCAATGGCAAACAATTATCTATTAATGTATTTATTTGCTCCACTGGCAATTGCCCGATAGAACCTCTCAGAATCAGTGTAATTGATGATGAATCTGCTATTCTAATTGATTTGCTCTTAATTGAAGAGGATGGCAAATATCATTACACTCTGATACATAATCTTCAAGCTTTAGTGAGAACACAACTAGACAAAACCAATAGAATATTTAAGTTGTGCAGAAGATGTTTAAGTGTATTTGATGGTAGAAAAACAGTGAATGGGGTTCGTGAAAAAAATGCAGAAATTGCAAAAAACAGGTTAATTGAGCATCTGAAATATTGTGGCAATCATAAACCTGTTCATATGGTGATGCCTAATCCAAGTGAGAATTGCAAATTCAAAAAGTTTGAAGCCTTGATGGAACACACAGCATATATTGTCTGGGATTCTGAATCAAATCTCAAACCTCTTGCATCCTGCAATCCGGATCCTGAAGAATCTTCTATTACACCATACCAGCTACATGAACCTTCCAGCTTTTGTTATGTGGTTGTACAGGATGGTGTTGTTACTAAAGAATATTCATACATGGGACCAGATGCCATCAAAATATTTGCACATAGAATAGAAAATGAGTGCCGTGACATAGCATCTAATATCTTATTAAAATCAAAACCCATGTTGCCTTTAACAGAGGATCAGATTGAAGATTTCAACAATGCAGAAAAATGCCCGGTATGTGATTGTGAATTTTCAGATACAAATATCAAGGTACATCACCATTCTCATACAGATGGTAAATTCTTAATGGCCCTGTGTAATAGCTGTAATATTAAGATCAAGAGACCAAGATTTATCCCCATATTTTGCCATGGAGCATCCAATTATGATTTCCATCATCTGATCAGGTACGAGGGGTTTGAGAAGCAGAATTTAAATATTTTAGCTGAAAATGATGAGAAATATATATCTATTAGCAAAACAATTAAAGTTAATGGTGTTCCTATTCACATGAGATTTCTTGATTCTTACAGATTTTTATCGGCTAGCCTGGCTACACTGGCCACTCAATTATCTGATGATCAATTCAAAATCACACGTGCATTGTTTCCAAATCAGGATCTGAAATTAATTAGGCGGAAGGGTGTATATCCATATGACTATGTTAAAAATTTTTCTAAATTTGATGAGTGTTCTCTGCCACCGCAACAAGCATTTTACAGCGAAATCAGAGGTTCTGGAATCACAGATGAAGATTATCACCATGCCCAATTGATGTTTAACAATTTAAAATGCCGGACATTTGGTGATTATCACATGGCATATTTGAAACTTGATGTGACCATCTCAGCAGATATAATGCAGGCATTCAGAAAATCTTGCATGCAAAATTATGGACTGGACCCAGTGTATTTTTTCAGTGCCCCGGGCCTAGCATGGGCTGCAATGTTTTTAAACACCAAAAAGCAATTGGATCTGATCCAAGATCAAGATATGTACTTGTTTATGGAGCAAGGTATAAGAGGAGGGATGGTGCAATGTTCTCAGAGATATGCCAGAGCAAATAACAAGCATATTCCCAATTATGATCCAGAATTACCATCAAATTATATAGCATATGTAGATGCCAACAGCCTCTATGGTCATGCGATGATGCAAAAACTGCCATATGCAGGGCTTGAATGGGTCGAAGATTTTAATATTGAAGATCTTCAGAACTATGATGATAGTGACTATGGCCTGTTCTTAGAGGTTGATCTGACAATTCCAGATTATTTACATAAGAAATTTTCTGATCTGCCCCCAATTCCTGAGGTTCAGTGCTCACCTGGCTCTAAACAGAAGAAGCTCATGATGACACTGGAGTCAAAACAGGGCTATGTCATACATTACAAGTACCTCCAGTTCCTGATGAAACATGGTGTCCAAGTGACCAAAGTTGGAAAAGTTTTGAGGTTCAAACACTCAGAATGGTTGAAACCATACATTAATACAAACACGGAGCTTCGAACATCTGCAAAGAGCCAATTTGATAAGAGCTTGTTTAAATTGATGGTTAATTCTGTATATGGCAAAACAATTGAAAATGTCAGAAAACATACCGATGTTAAAATAATTACTGACCCCAGCCTGAGCAAAAAATTGGTTGCAAAGCCTAATTTCAACTACAGAAGAATTTATGGTGAAGATATGGCACTTTTCAACATGAAAAAAACAAAGATTAAGTTTGATAAACCTATTTATGTAGGGGCTGCAATATTGGAATTGTCCAAATTACATATGTTGACATTGTATTATGATGTGTTGAAACCTTTTTATGGTGATAGTGTAAAACTGATGTACATGGACACGGATAGTTTTGTTCTTGATATTCAAACAGAAGATGTTTATCAAGATATGGCCCAGCCTGAATTGTTTAAATATTTTGATACCAGTGAATTGCCAGGCCATTTGAATATTCAACCCCACAACAAAAAAGTGCCTGGCAAGTTAAAAGATGAGACACTTGGTGATGTTATTGTGGAATTTGCTGGGTTAAGTGCCAAGACGTACAGTTTTAAAACATGTAGTGCTGTTGTCAAAAAAGCCAAGGGCATTGGCAAAGTAGCTGTGGAAAAAGAGCTTGAATTTGAAGATTATAAAAATTGCATCAAATCCCAGAGTTTAATCAGAACATCAGAATCCAGAATTCAGAGTGTGGATCACTTATTGACTTCAAATGTTGTAAAAAAAGTGGCTCTGGACCCACATGATGATAAGAGATGCATTTTATCATGTGGCATACATACTCTACCATGGGGGCATTGTGATTTGAAAAATGGCAATCAATGCACAAGCACAGAGCATGATTTGAAATAAATAAACATGCCTATGAACTTATTTGGGTTCAAAAAACAGGGTATTATGGACCTGCCAGCACCACAACCCTCTTCTGATATGCTGTCTAAACTGAGTGGCTTGTTAATTATTCACCTGAACAGCATACTTACAGATATTGATGATGAAACAGGCAAAATATTGTACATATTTAACAATAATTTAAATCATTACCAATTACCTGTGGGTGGGCAATTGCAATTTATTACAACCCCTGAGGGTGATGTCAAGATTTCAATAGGGAGAAATATTTACAGAATTAAGCACTCAAACATGGTTTCTGGCACTGTTTATACTGTTTCTGCTGGTGACTGCTTATATATTGAGGTCCCTGGATCTTATGACAAGCTTATACCCTTTTTTATAGAATTAAGAATCAGATACTCTATAATAAATAACTACTAAACAAAATGCCTAATGATATTTTTGGCCATACAAGACATGAAGATCACAGTGATGAGATTCTGATGCTTGATGTCAGAGTCAAGAAATTAAGAAGTGATTTACAAGCTTTACAAACTACACTCAATGCCAGTCTTCAATTAGAAATTACAAATTTACAATCACAATGCATGGACCCTCTTCTTAAAATTGACTCTGAACTTAAATTATTGCTTCAGAAATATACTGATCTGGCTACATTGGATAATTTTCAAAGTTTGGAAGAGGCTGTAGCAGCTCTTCAAGCCAAATTTAAGACCCAGGCTAACAACTCTGAGCAATTGAAACAACAATTGGAAGAGCAGATAAATAATGTCCAGGCACAGCTCCAAACAATTGTCAAAAGCATAAAATCACAAGAAGATTTTGATCTAGTGATTTCCACTCTAAAAGAACAGATTCAGTCACTCCAAATACCTAATCTGGATCCTCTGAACAATGCCATAGCTGAGGTTAAAGAAAAAATTGAGACACTTGAAAATTTTATGAACAATTTGCCATCTTCTGATGCTTTGAATGCAATAACTCGGAGTGTAGCAAATATTAAGCTGCAACTTGAAACATATGAAGATTTTGGAAAAATTCAAAGTTCCATAACCCATCTTGAAGGTACAATAGCAGCAGTGCAAAGTGATTTGGCAAATGTACTAGAATCCAGATTGCCTGGGATTGTAGATACCCTTGTCAGTGTCCAGCAACAAATCACAAAGCTTGAAAACCTCAACACTGAATCTGAACTGTCTCATTTTCATCACTTGATAGATGATATCCAAACAAAACTTGAAATTTTACAACAATCCACACCCTCTCAGGCAGATATAGCCCTGCTCCAAAATGCTATGCAAAATGTGGCCGATGCTTCTGAATTACACAATGTAAAATTGGCACTTGAATCTTTGCAAAATACAATATCAAATCTTCCTACATCACAGGAACTTAAAAATATTAAGAGGGCAGTGAATAGGATATTGAAATCAGAAGATATCAAGAATATCCAGGCAGAGATCAAACATCTCACTCAGACAGTGACCACTCTTCCAACCAATCAACATATTAATGAACTGCATGCCCTGTTTGAGGATATCAGAAGGCAAATCCATGATCTTTCAGCTCAAAATTCAAAATTGGCAGTTGTTGAAAATTTGCAGCAAATTGTAGCTAATATCAAGCAACAGTTAGGGACCATGGAATCCAATCAAGCAAATGCTTTGTCTGTTTTTGCCACCCAGCTCCAAGAAATTGTGCAACAATACAAAAAACTTGCTGTTGACATAAGAATCAAGCCGGGGCACAATGAGATTGTTAGGACTATCAATGAGCACCTTGAATCTGTAATAAGCAGATTGCTCACAGCAGAAAAAGAAATAACAGGCATAATCGAGAATCCAAAACATTCAGTAATTCTTGAATTGTACAGCATCCCCAACAAAGAATATGATTCTCCATTTACACCGGGTGGCAAAATATATATGCTGTCCCCTGCACAATTTTATTACCAATTTTTTGTTGGGGGCACATTGAGACCAATCAAGATCAAATATTGGCTTCAGCCACAGGCACACCACTACCCCACCTTATCAATAACAAATGCTAACAACAAAGTGAAAATCACCAGTGTAGAATTGGAGGATTTTACAGATCCCAATACATTGGAAACAGCCTATACTGAAGATGATGGTACTTTGGAATTTAAAATACAGATAGGGGACAAATTATATTTAGAAAATCCTGCAGTATCAGCTGCTGAACACCCTATAGTTGCAATATTCTTGTTTACATATTATGTCTAGAAAAATTATTGTTGCTGAATTACACAGACAAGCCAGACATAATTTTAAGAGGCTCCCAGTAGTCACAAATGGCATAGATGATTTATGGCAAAGCGACTTGATTGAAATGGCAAGTGGGCAGTTGAAAAACTTAGACAAAATCAACAAGGGCTACAAGTATCTACTCACTGTAATAGACACATTTTCAAAATTTGCCTGGGCTGTGCCACTCAAATCCAAGACTGGAAAATGTGTTACAGAAGCCCTCAGGACAATCATCAATCAGAGTGGAAGATCCCCGCGCTATTTGCAAACAGATAATGGCAAAGAATTTTATAATTCAGTGTTTCAACAATTTATTAAAAGCCAGGCAATAAAACATTATTCGAGTTACAGTGATCTCAAGGCCTCAATTGTAGAGAGATTCAACAGAACCTTAAAAAATCTTATGTATAAACAATTTACCCTCCAAGGTAATTATAAATGGATTAATATTCTTCCAGAACTTCTACATAAATATAACAACTCGGTCCATTCCACAATCAACATGAAACCCTCTGAAGTAACTTCATCTGATGAGCAAAAATTGATCAGCACTGTTTATTATCCTAAATATCAGCCAACAACAAGAAAGGCCAGATACAAGATTGGGGATCAAGTAAGAATAAGCAAATATAAGCACTTATTCAAGAGAGGCTTTACAAGAAACTGGAGCACTGAATTATTTACAGTGGTTCAGGTTAAACCCGGGACCCTTAACACATATATAATAAAAGATCACCGAGGAGAAATTCTCAAAGGCAGGTTCTATGAACAAGAGCTCAGCAAAACTAAACAGCCTGACACATATCTCATAGAAAAAATCATCCGCAGAAAAGGCAACAAGTTATTTGTCAAATGGCTGGGTCATCCGGAAAACAGCTGGATCGATGCAAACAAAATAATAATATGAGCACCTGGGATGTTATAAAAAGGCTGCCAGAACCTGAACAGCAGAATAAGAGAAATGGCAACTTGCTGCCTGATAATATTAGGTGTCTTATTGTTGGGCCATCTGCTTGTGGTAAAACTACACTAATGGTTGATAATTTTTTATTGGCACCCAACTGGTTAGACTGGAAAAACAGGCACTTGTATATCTTCTCTAAGAGCTTGGAACAATTAAAATATCAGCAGCTGATGAAGCTATATGATGGACTGGATATAGCCACTTTTGAACCAGATGTTAAGCCACTTGATGAATGTCTCGATAATTCTGTTGTTGTGTTTGATGACATTATATTGGATAATCAAAACAAGGTTAGAAATTTCTTTACACAGGGCCGACACAAAAACATTGATTGCTTCTACCTGGCACAGACTTTTTCAAAAATACCCAAGCAACTGATCCGAGACAATAGCAATTTTATATGTGTGTTTCATCAAGACCATACCAACCTCAAACACATACATGATGAATATGTAGGTGGGGACCTGAGCTACAATGATTTTTCCAAGTTTTGCAGCAAGTGCTGGAACCAGGACAGTTATGGGTTTGTCACAATTGATATGACAAGAACACCCAATAGTGGTAAATACAGAAATAAAATCAACAATTTTCTAGACGTAGAGACGTATATAAATAAACATGAAAAGGCCAATTATTGATGATCTTAAGTTAAGAGATTATCTTGTAAAAAGATTTAAGGGATGGAAATCAGAGAACCGTGGAATTTATGAAAAACACAAACAAACAGAACAGCCTATTATTGATGCTATTAGTGAATTAGGTAAGAATATCAAAACTGTTACAGAGCAAAATCAAAATTTGCTCACAGAGCTTGTACCTGTAGCTGCAAGGAACATATTAGATTATCCATTCACCCCACTTTCAAGTATTCATACACCTAGTCCTCCTCGAAGAATTGAGGCTAGTCAGGATCCTATTGAATTGGGTCTTCTTGCTCAAAAATATTTAACCACACCTAAAGACAATAAAGATGAGGTGTTTGGCTTATATGCTGACACAGAGCTTGATGGCAGCATTATTCATAGAATTGGCAATTTCAGAGTAACATTTATGGGAGATGATATAATTGTATATTCAGAATCTCGACTTGGAGAAAAAGGTGCTTTTGTTAAGTACACCGGAACACCTGGATTGTGGGAACTGATGACTAGGAAGAGACCTGGCAGCTATACAGATCAAGATTATGAGGATTACAAAGAAATATTAATAAAATCAGATGCTCTATACCAGAACAATGATCCCACACAAAAAAGGGTTAAGTCGAGCAGTGGAGCAAAATACAACAATTTAATCAAGCCCATATGGTCACAGATCAAGACAGGTAGTGGAATCAAACAATACAACACCCTGCCCAAAGAATTTGTGTGGGTTGATGATGTCAGGAAACTTGTAGATAGGTTATTGGTGATAGCTGGGGAGGAAAATGCTGGCAACCACAATTTTTACAATGAAAAAGTTGGAATTATGGACATGATAAGCACAAAATTGTCTAATTTTATAGTGAATGACACTAAGGGGATTGGATATCTCATAAAAATTATTAATACTCTACCACCTAAATTTTGGAATATTTCTGAGGGTCGGGGCCTTGTTAATGACATTATAAACAAGCTGCCATTTGAACTACATATTCCAGGTTATCAGTATTGTGGTCCCGGTACAAAATTGGAACATAGATTAAACAGAGGGGATCCTGGTGTTAATCCCTTAGATGCTGCTTGTAGAGACCATGATATTGCATACAACACACATTCTGATCTTGACAAGAGACATGTTGCAGATAAGAAATTAGAAGAGGCTGCATTTGGTAGATTTGTAAGCAAAGATGCTTCTTTGAGTGAAAAAATAGCAGCATTGGGAACCACCATAGCTATGAGCACCAAACAAAAACTGGGGTGGGGGTTGTAAATATGTATATAATAAACCTACAATGAAGGCCAAGGGTGTTATGTATCAAATACCTTATGCAGGTCTCAAATCTCTTAAAACTATTGACAGTCTCTTAACCAAAAAGCAGCGCAAGAAGAAAAATTCTTGTATTGCAAAGGGACATGGTATGAAATTGTTGCTTAGTACCCCCCAATTAAAAAAATTACAGCAATCAAGAAAAAATCACATGTGGGGGGATTTATATTTACCATCCCTGCCATCTTAGCTGCTCTCGGGGCTGTTGGGAGCTTGGCTGGGGGTTCAGCCGCCATAGCAAAAACAGTAATAGATGCCAAGAAGAATAGGGCAGAATTAGATGAGCAAAAGCGCCATAACCTGGCAATGGAGAAACAAGGCAAAGGTGTTAAGAGAGCCATGAATAAGTTTAAAAAAAACAAGAGCCGCTTACAAACCAAGATATTGAAGCTTTAATCAAGCCATTGGGCATCAAACATTTTAGAGGTGTGTACATGTCTGATTCTTTACCGGAACAACCACTCAACAAAGAGTGTGGCATTGTTAATTTGGATGAGTACAAAAATCAGGGCACTCACTGGATTTGTTATCTTAAATATGTAAAAAATAAGGCATTTGTGTTTGATTCATTTGGAGGTGTTCCACCTGAAAATTTAGTAAAATATCTAAAATCAGCTCATATTTATTACAATAATGCCCGTGTTCAAAACTTCAAAGATGTTAATTGCGGACATTTGTGTTTGTATGTTCTTAGATATATGTCTCAAATAAATAAACCATCAATTGAAAATTTTCAAAAGGCCTTGTGGTATCTGAAACATCATGGGGGTATTCCATCTCACCAGCCAAAATTCAATATTGAAACTCAAATTGCATGATGACATTGTCTATCCCAAAACAATAGCTCTCAGAGCATTTTATGGCATGTACTTGATCCCCAATATTACACACCACAACAACACAATTGCAGTAGGGGATGAAAAAATTGTCATCACTCCAGGGCAGTATAATCTCTCCACTTTAAATGCTCAATTACCCAGAGGTGTAGTGTTAAGTCAAAATTCTGTCACTCACAGAGTAGAGATTGTATCTGCCACAGAAACAGTGAATCTGGGTACTATAGGAGAGCTGTTAGGCTTTGAGAACAACACAAAACTTGAAGCAGGCATCAAACACACTGCTATGAATATACCTAAATTCTTAGCCATAGAAACTCTGAATATTCACTGTAATGTGGCCGAGGGCATGATCACCAAATCAAATGGCATAGGCACTCACAAACAAACAGGCATCATTGCAACATTCAAGCCTAATTCTGAATTCATGGAGCCCATCATCTACAATCCATCCCCAACATTATATTTTCCTGTGTGTCATAATAGAATAGATAATATTGAATTGATGGTCACTAATGAAAAAGAAGAATTAGTTGATTTTGCTGGAGCCACAACAACTGCCATCATAGAGATTAATATTTAAATAAAAATACATACAATGGAAAATATTGAGAGTTATGAGCTACAATCATTCCCTCCAAACAGGAGGACATTTGCAAATTTAAATCAACCCAACACAGAAATTGAGGTTGATCTTGATGTAGGGGATGGCTTTATACACCCCCACAGAGCAGATCTATACATCAAATTTGATGTTGTAAAGCTCGATGGAACAAATTATCCGGCAAATACAAATATAAGACTTGTAGACAATTTTGTGCCTCATCTATTCTCTGAAATTGAGATCAGAAAGCATGGCGTTGTTATAAACAGAGTGGATTATCCCGGCATTACCTCCACAGCTTTGGCCACACTGAAATTATCCAAAACCGAGGCTTCATACTACAAAATAGGCGGATTTGAAGCTGGTGATAAGATATTATCTAAGAACCACACAGTGCTGTTCCCCATGCGCCTGTTGCCAGGATTCTTCTCAGATTACAAAGAAATTATGTGGAAGGGTGGGTTAAGAATCACATTTAGAAGAGCTGCAAATGATAATAATGCTTTGATGAGGTACAGTACAATAAACCCCACAGGAGAAGCTCTGCCTGATACCCTACCAGATGCAGGCAAATGCATTATTCAGACCATGGAGCTAAGAATCCCTGTTGTTGAGTATGAAGCCAGTTATGGTCTTAAATACAAAGCTGATATAATAAAAAATCCACAGGTTCCTCTGCAATTTTATACATATCAATGTGTACAGAAGCCTGCATCTGGTACATATTATGAGTTTGATGCTACAAATTCATTCTCCAGTATTCAATACGACATGCCTGATTTTGTGGTGGTACTGTTTCAGACTGGAAGACACAACAATCAGGAAAAAAATTCAAGCAAATTTGATAACTGCAACATCAAGAACATATATCTTAAAAATGGCAGAAATGAGGTTTTTCCTAGAGAGAATTACAATTTAGACATGTCCAAGGATGATTTTCTTAAATTATATGAAGCTTTTTCGGCTTTCAAGAGGGTCACAATTGGCAATACTGACATGTACTACACACCAGATGAATTCAAGGTACAGAGACCCATGTTTGTAATTAACACTTCAAAAAGGAAACAGGTTGTGGTGAATGACAGAACAAATATTAAAATTATCTGTGAATTCCATGAAGCATTACCTAATGACACCATATGTAGTGTTATTCTCATAGGAGAAAAATCATATGTTTATGATGTAAGAAATGAGAGGGTCACAGAGCAGTTCTAGAAGATATTTGCTCTATTATCCTGTTGTACAACACACAAACCTCAACTGTATATCAGCTAGCAGTGAATATCTTATGTGTAGGCAGTTGTATGTATTACACATTTTATACAGGACTCGAACCCAAAGCCCCTGATTACAAGGCCACAATATTAACACGTCTCCAAATAGAATATGCCCACATTTTACTAGGTTCTGAAGACCTTGATACAGACAAAATTGGATTTTGTTTCTGTCATAATATTCTCCAAGTCTTGCCTAGGTACATATTATCAGAACAGAATTGCTTTCAACACGAAGAGGGGCAGTTCATTGCCTCTATGTCAGAAAATGTGTATCTTTGTCTCAATCTTTGTTACATTTTCCTTGTTACATTTTCCCCTGTTGCACGGAAAGATTAATGGCCCCTTCAGTGAATCGCACAGAAAAATCCATTAATGTTCCGTTCTAGCATGTAGATTTTATCTTTTGCGTGCCGGCAAGAGCAAAACATTAGTCTTTTGATAGATTAATATCAATTCATGCATTTCCGAGCTATAATTACTTACCCCAAGCAATGGAATTGATCAGAACTATGGACAATATGCCAAAACAATTATAACAGCAGTTAGTGGCTGAGCTGGTGATCCCCAAATATAAAATAATTTTGCTCTGTTGTATAACACTTTTTACCAGGTTTTCAGATCTGGGAGTTGTATATCAATTAGCAGTAATTATTCTCAAAATCTCACATATGGAGATATTATTTTGCCACACATATTTCAATCTATCAGGACTCGAACCCAGAACCCCTTGTTTACAAGACATTTTGCCATCAGGGGAGGCTTCACATTTTACCAGGATTCAAACCCGAGTTTTTTGATTACAAGGCAATGCACCACACTCTACTGGCTCTCAGAACCCAATAAATATCAATTCAAGATTCCTGGGATTTTGACAGATAAGCAATAAAATAATAAAAGAACTTGGCTTAGTTTTAAGTATGAGCAAATCAATGGGAGAGGCTCTTCCTTTCTCATGGAATCCATGATGGCTTTTTTACAAAAATCTTGGATTAGAGGGGGTTCCACACTAGAGCAAAAAACTCATATGGGCATGTTGAGCTAGGTTTAAGTATAAGCAAATCTGCTTGAGAGGAGCTCTTCCTTTCTTGAGTTTATAATAGCATCAATACAACTACTATATATATATATATATATATATATATATATATATATATATATATATATATATATATATATATATATTGTTCCTAACTTTGCGTCTCTTTTCAAGGGAAAATTTTTTCCGACAAAGGAAGACCGGCTTTGTTGTTCTAAAGCAATGCTTTTCACTCCCGCCTGGTAACTTTATTCGCAGGAAGCTTGTTTATCAGTATCCGATGTCAAAATGAAAGTTTTCCAGGCGGGCGCAAGCAGGGGTTGGGGGTGGGGGAAGGGGGAAGACTGGTTATTGAATCTGCGTTGTGAGAATGGAATTTCAAGGAACGCTGAAGGAAACCTTTGTTTTTGAGCACAAGTGTTCCACAAGTTTCAACAGAGGTTACCCTGCAATTGTCTAAAAATAGAATTTCAAGCAGCTGCAAGAATCGGCGCTTATTTTTCACTGTGTTCTAGCTTTTCGTCCATGAAAGTTGTGCGTAGGTGTGTGTCGTTTTGTGCGTACAGTGGCGTAGAAGCCCTTCGTTTCAGGTATACAACTCGCGTTACATTGGTCATATGACAATGATGCAAATATTTTTCTGTTTCTTACATGCCAGCGATAATTTCTATGTGCATTTTGAACTTTTCATATCCTTTATTTGCGGGGCGGGGGAGAAACCCCATTTTTTAAAAAAATAGTATTTTTCAGGGGATTTCCCCCCTTTACCTCTCTATATGTACGCCGAATGTGCATAAATTATATATCGTCTGAGTCTGTGGTTCATTCTGCGTACAATTGTATATCGTTCATATCTCCAGGGCAAATAGTCTCTGAGCTAAAGTCATTTCAAGGTACCGCTGCATTTTGAAGCTTGAATCAGTGGCGTGCCGACCATTCCTTTTGGGAGTACAACTCAAGTTACATTGGTCATATGATAAAAATGCAAATATTTTTGTGTTCCTTACATGTCCGCAATCATTTCCATGTGCATATCGACACTGTCATGTACTTTTTTCTTGGGGGGAGGGTGGTGGGACCCCATTTTTTCCCCAAAATTTTGGAATTTTGAGAGTTAGCCCCCACCACCACATATACGCCGAATTTGCATAAATTTCATATAGTCTGAATCTCTGGTTCATTCCGCGTACAACGGTATATCACTCATCTCTCTAGGGCAATTAGTCTCCCATCTACGCTCATTTAATTGAAACTCTGCATTTTGCTCAAAATCGGCTCGTGACCAAGGGGGTTACATGTGAAAATGGCCTTGGGACTCAAAAGAAAACTCTGTTTGACTACTCATCGTTACATAATTCAAAATATAGGAAAGGTATGTATAGCTATGCCTAAAGTATGTAGCACTCTACTCTCTTCCATAACATTGTAAAGTAGTGTGAAATATCGTTAAGTGTCTGTTCTTTCTAATCCTTGTGCACGAGATCTTGATAAGCCATGCAGTTTTCTTAACGTCAGTGTGGGATGTCTTCTCATGAATGCCCGAAATAAATCTATTCCAGCAATATTGTTCTCACCCCAAGGGTGTGTCACATTATTTCCTACTGCAAACCGATACGCAGGTACCCGCACTTTCTTCGGTGTCAATCCCAATCCTCGCCCTTCCAAATACATCAGTCTCTCCACAATTGCGTCTTCCATCTGCTTGGAGAACTCTGCTGGATGGCCAACCTCAATCCTGGAAGGGGAAGGAACACCCGCTGCTTCTTAACATGCCATCGTTACTTGGTTTTGAAGGGTGGCAAATGAAACATGATAAAGTTGCAATGCTCCGCGTATAGATAAGTGTTCCTCTAGATTACTCTGTACTTTATTTTCGAGAACTCGGGACGAATACTGTTCATATACCTTCTTCGGTGTTCGTTTGCGAGGCATCTGTAACAATAAATTGAACAACGCATTTACTTTGTGAACTAATGTGTTGCACGCGTTACGGTAATGGAACTAAAACTGTATACCTCGCTGATCGAAATTGTACCATTTCCCGCCGAACGAATATGTACCACTTTGTGCATAGGAACAAATATTTCTGTAGTTCGCTTATCTCTCACCATATGGCTACACATATCACATGCTACAGCCACCAAATGCTTGTTCACATTTGACCTGAATTTCGCTGTCCTACGTTCAAGCCTAAACACGAGGAACGCAAAATGATAGGCAGATGTTTATATACAAAGCACCAGAACGTACTCACCTTGCCATACAAAATTAAGTCTGTTTCTCCGGGCTTTCCTTACAATTTTTCGATGTTTCTGCACAACACATCTGACACTGGAATACTTCGAAGAGTGCGGACGTGTTTTCTTGAGGTCCTAGCTGCGGGATGCGCTCCTTGACATTCGCGAAAATGGGTGTGTCCTAGGCCGGGTACCGAGCACGGATCGGACTCTTCTGTGCATCGAGATCTTTCCTCAAGACCCGACAAGAATCCTCCAATGACAGTGTTAAACCGTCGAAATGTTATCAAGCTTACGGCTTGGTGATACTGTCGATATTAATTGTTGGCGACTTCGAGGTAAACCCCGGTCCCCCGATAGTAGACAGAAGCGAGTTAAGTGAAAGACGTGATATCCTCAAGTCTCTCCAAATTTCGAACGAGGCTATTATGAATGAAATCAAGGAAATGAAAGATACTGTCATCAAGCTGGTGGACAGAGTCACAAGCATGGAACAGGATATGGATAAGTTGACAGACGAAGTGAGTGACTTACAGGGATATTGTAACTTTTTAGAATGGCGTGTTGAGGACCAAGAGAACAGGTCGAGAAGGCAAAATCTCGTGTTTCATGGCATTGAGGAAGAAGATCGCGAACCGTATGCCATGACCGAGGCAAAAATCCGGGAACTGATCGAAGGAAAGTTCAAAGTGTCCCTCGGTGAGCTCGATCTCGATCGTGTGCAGCGTCTCGGGAAGAAGCAAGGAAACAAGAACAGACCTGTGATATGCAAATTTCTGTCGGACAAAAAGAAAGAAGAAGTGTTACGAAGCAAAGAACTGAAAGGAAGCCGTGCTTATTTATAGCAGGACTACTCTGCAAAAGTTCGAGAAGAACAGAAGAAGCTCCAGTACCATATGATCGAGGCCAGGAAACAAGGAAAGTATGCGTACATGCAGTTTCGGTATCTGTTCATCGACGGGAGGCGTTACACACTCGGCGACCTAGAGAGTATGCAACCAAACGAAGTACCTGTCTCTCATCAACGTGACAAAGGAATTCCACCTACCCTTCCGGGCCTCCGTCGGAAGCCGCGACCGCAACTGGAACAGCAGGAGGGCAGGGACCGAAGCAACGTTCGCCATCCACATCCACCCTCTCCTCCCGTCGGGACCCGAGGGTAAGGAACAACAATAGGGAGAGAGGTCATTCCACCCAATGATGGACAGGCAGTCAACGGTCATCCCGAGAAAAAAAGGGAAAGAGCCGGTGAGTAAAGCATTATTTAATCTAGCATTTCAAAATACCCGAGGACTCTGTACGAAAATCAGACGTTTTTGCCAACAACTATGCTGCAGTGGCTGTAGTCGAAAGCTGGCTGGTACCTTGCATCAGGGACAGTGAACTGTTTGATGACAGATATGTTTTAATTAGATGTGACCGGAAAATGAAAATCTTGGGAAAAAATGATGGAAAAGGGGGGGGGGTTATTTTAGGAATACAAAACAAATTCAGATCAACCACCATAGAATTTCCTGACCTACCAATTGAATGTGTCTTCGGAAAAACTGTAATTAACGATATTATGTCTCTGTTTATATGCATAGTATATTTCCCACCCTTGTGTACTATTTCAATTTATGAGTCGTTTTATGAAGCGATTTATTCTGTATGTCTTCCCAGTTCACGCATACTACTCGTAGGTGATTTTAACTTGCCGGAAGTAACAGGTTCTAATTATGATTTCAGAAAAGGCTCGGAAAAATCTAAACCTCTCTCCAACTTTGTCTTACTATAATTTAAGTAGTGTAAACAATGTGTTAAACACCAACAACAAAACACTAGATTTAGTTCTGACTAACATCCAAAACGTGTCGGTCTGTAAAGGAACTGAAACGTTAGTACCGGAGGATGAACATCACCCCCAACTTAGCATCGAATTCTTTGTTTCGAAACATGTTAAAGCAAATAAAGAGAAAACAATTAGCATGCGTAATTTCCAAAAAGCAAACTTTGAAGTAATGTACCGTGAAATTGCTACCATCAACTGGGAAGAAATATCCAATCAAAAGAATGTAAATGACGCGCTTGATATCTTTTACGAAAATCTTGATAAAGTTTTCGAAGTCACCGTCCCGTACAGAAATAAATCCATAACATCACGATATCCTAGTTGGTTCACCAGTGGCATAATTAAAAGCATTAAAAGCAAATCCCACCACCATAAGAAATGGAAAGGTGGAATTGGTAATACCAACTTTCATCGTGCACAGTTTGAAACTCTCCGCAAAATAACCAAAAGAAAAATTGAAAAAGCTTACAGGAATTACATATCAGAAACAGAAAATTATATAAAACTTGATTTTAGACACTTTTGGTCCTTCGTCCAAAATAAAGGAAGGAAAAATACGTCCATGCCCCTCAAATACAATGACACTACACTAGACGATGACGAGGCAATTGCGAACGCCTTCGTCCAGCATTTCCTTTCCACCTATAAGAGCACGCCCTCGAATTACGACTGCAATTTAATCGAAGACCACGAAAAGATAGACGTGGAGCATTTGTACTAAACGCAGTCAGTATTGAAGATGTTGAAAAGGCAATAAAAAAGTTAAAACCAAAGAAATCCTGTGGCCCTGACGGCATTCCGCCCTACATGTTAAAAGGTTGTGCAAGCTTATTAGCCCTACCCTTAATGAAAATATTCAATCTTTCCCTAGCTACGTCTGTATGTCCCAGGAAATGGAAAATATCTACTGTGCGTCCCGTACCCAAAAATAGTGGCACCGGTAACATTGAAGAGCATAGGCCCATAGCTTCATTGTCTGCGCCCGCAATAGTTTTCGAAAGTATTATTTATTAAAGATTGTTGTCACACATATCCCCAGTAATATCTGCAAACCAACACGGCTTCGTCCCGGGTAGATCCACTGTTACGAACCTATCCCTTCTAAGTCATTTCGTGGCAACTAATCTAGAAGAAAAAAAGCAGGTAGATGTCATCTATACAGATATATCCAAAGCCTTCGATAGAGTAAACCAGGATATTTTGTTGAGTAAACTCTCGTGTTACGACCTCTCCAAACCAGCACTAAATTTATTTGCTTCTTATCTAAGTGACCGTAAGCAGAACATATCTTATAATGGAATTTTAACAGAAGAGTTCGCTGTTTTCTCAGGAGTCCCCCCGGGTTCAAATCTCGGACCTCTGTTGTTTTAAATTCTAATCAATGACTTACCAAAGTACCTGTGAGACTCATTCAGACTCTTATACGCGGATGACTTAATATTCGGTAGGACTATATGTAATATTGATGACTGCAAATCCTTACAAAATGAAATCAATACAGGAACACAATGGTGCGAAATAAAAGATCTTAATCTGAACATAGAAAAATGCTGCACGATGACATACTCGCGCAACAGAAAGCAAATTGAATTCAATTACAAAATAAATAACACAAAAATTAAAAGAGTTAACGAGATGAGAGATCTAGGAGTTACATTTGATTCAAAACTTACATTTGCAACACATGTTGAAAGGGTCGTAAATGAGGCACACAGGAACCTAGGGTACGTAATTAGAATGAGTAAAGAGTTTATGAACAAAGAAATAATGAAAATAATATTTAACGCTTTAGTCCGAAGCAAAGTAGAATATGCCAAATTCCCAACTCGAAGACTGAAACTTCAATAAACAAAACCACCAAAACTTCATCTTGATATCCCAGAAAAATGAAATAAATATCTTCCCTCCAGACTTTTGTGCTTTGGACTTCTTGGGGTAAGGTGATCCCATCAACTCTAGCTTTGTCTCCTGGTCATGGTGATATAACCAGATTTCGTCCGTGGTTACGAATCTTGACAGGAATTGTTCGCCGTGTTCAAAATGGGACATGATTTTCCTGGATGCCTCCAACCTTTCATTTTGGCGCCAATTTCCCTGAGAGTTTGCGCATGCGCAGATCATAGTGAATTATGTCACCAACGCGTTCCCGTGGAATGCCCAGAGTCTCTGCCACATATCAATTTGATCGATAATTTGCGGAACAGTTACTGTTTATGGTCATCCTGCTAGGGGGTATCATCTGTTGAGAATTCATCATGTTTAAACTGTGCCACCCTCTTGTTCACAGCTGCGTAGGAAGGAGCAGAGTCCTGTAGGGTTTTTCCCCTTCCCCCAAGGATCTCCTTTGGAGACTTGCCCAGGTGCAACAAAAAACTTCATTACACCCTGGTTTCTGTGTTCGTAAATAAACAAAACTATGAACCGCAATTTTGGAGTCTGTTCTCAACGACGAATTGTAATTGACATTAAAATTAATGCATATTAAAATTCAATATTTACATTTGCAGTGTTTACAAATATATGTCTTCCTGAAGCCTTTGAGCAGAATGCATTATCCGGGAAGTCATCCACAAATTCCAAGTGCCTGGGCTTGTTTAGTGTTGATGTAGGTAAACTTGTTTCTATACGGGTTTCAGTTTCGATAGGCTAATCAGAACGGGATCTACGAGTACATTTTAAGGGCACGCGGAACAGTCAGCGCCCGGCTCTCCCCACAGAGTCAGTGTTACCAACATAGCTATTTTGGGGCCAGATCTGGCCCTTTCTTGCACTCATTTGGCTATGAACTGGAACGCCCGCCCCCATGACACTATGATGCCATCACTGGTTCCGGCCCACATAGACCAACTTTTGCCATGAGTATACATTTTGCACGTGGCGTGATATTATATTGGCTGCATCGCCCCATCCCCTCTTACCTTAGCAGCTACTTTTTTGTAGCGCCGTGGAGATAAAATGTTATTGTTATCCGATAATCCTTTATTATTTTTGATTTCCTACGGCAATCGGTGGATTATTGAGATGGGTGATGCCGCCGAAAAACTTAGAATAACTTGCCATTACTTTAAAGTTAACGGTAATAGCACCCCTTTGACACCTAAAATTAAAATTACCCTAGGAGGCACTTTATCCAACCTTCGTAAATCTAGCTCCTTGAAAGTCACTTTTAACTCAATTTAATCTGAAATGTAGCTCTTTTATGCGCATCAGGTTTGGCAACACTGCCAGGATGGCTATAGGAGGCAAGAATAAATGCATTACGCGTATGGGAGCATTATGTGATTTGTTTTCTCGGGAATATCAAACTTCCAATAGCACAGAAAATATATCAACGGAAAGAGGTCAGTTTGATGAAGCTATTGACCAGCGAAAAAATCGAACCTTCCATTTCATTAGTTGCAACTTGAAGTTGGAGTTGTTTATTTCGTTTCTTTCTCCATAATGAATACATGGGATTCCGAAAATCCTCACTCATCATATGTTTCAAGTATCGTGTCTAGCTTAATAATTGACTTAAATGACGCTTCCACTTGCAACATGGGGAGAAATTCATACTCTTGCATTCGTCCAGATATTTTTTGGTAACTTTGACCATTCCAATGTAACTCCTCACCTTAAAGTGGGCCACAATGGACGTCCACCGCATATCGTAACCCGAATCCACTGATTGCAATGCGATCAGAGTACTGCAAAGTCTAGCTTTTGCCTACCTGTGCTTCTTGCCCCGCGAGAACAGCTTTACCTGCTCGCCTGCCCACGGCAACGAGTCGACTTGCGTCTTTACCCGGGCTCTTCGTGTACAAGGCGCTCTGCCCTTACAAGCTAACTGGGCATTCAACAAGACCCGGGCACATGCAAAACCTGCTGGAAGGAAACAGCCCTCCGGCAGCGCGTCGCTCCAGGCGTTACTTCACAACGTGGACAGCTGCAGCCAGTGTTGCCTACTTACGTATCTCCTAAATCCTACGAAGTCCTAGGAGGAGCTCTCTGCTCCAAGGAGAATTTATATACTTGGCGATTTCAGTTCATTGTAAGCAGCTTATTGCCAGGAAATGCACGTAATATTACTGCTTCATTTATTTAAATGAATGATCGGGCAAATAAAAAACTCCTCATCGAAAACTAATTGTTTTTCATTACATAGTGTCTTAATCAGGCACGCAATGGCGCAACCACGGGGGGGGGGGGGGCAGGGGCATTGCTCATTAACTTTCGACGAAAATGAAGTCTAGCGGGGTTGGGCAAGGGGGGCAAACATTATAGTACAAGAAAAACTAGGCTAAAGAATACTCAAGATAGAATTAGTTTTCATATTTTTCTTGTATTATTCCTTCCAGACGGCAAAGGGCACCTGCCGAGGGGAACAGAGGAGCAATTGCAATCCCTTGATTTCAAATTTTATGGAAGTAGAAATATTTATAGTATATATACAGTCTCATCAAGTTCAATGCCGTAGCTAGGGGTAGCTGAGGTCGGCCCTGGGAGCCGAACGATCTAAATTAAAAACGTTTTAAAACAGAGAATGCCATGGCGGCCCATGATATTATTTGCTATGAATGTTGGTTTGTTATGAGATTGATTAATTGATTCTGTAATGTATTTAAACATGCATTAAAGAAACTTTGAATACGTACACAATTTAGTGTTAACATGTTGCATATGTATTTTCTTATTTTACGTCGCTCCATGTTTCATATGTGAAAAATATTTTACATGAAAATTTTTATGCCATATGAACATTCGGAATGCATTTATCATCCACTTTCTTTCTTTCAAAAACAGTTTGTGTGCTTGTTTTCCATTCTTAGCTAATGTGAAATTAAGGTGTTGAAAACTTACTTACTTACGTACTTACTTAGTCGATCCTCTTCTACCTTGCGGTGTTGAGGTTTCCCAGAGGGTCTTCCATCGGATTCTGTCTCGGGCCAGCTCCTTTGCTCTCCCCCACTCTCCTCCTCTAGCCTCTACAGCTACCTTCACATCTTCTTCCCATGTTCATCTGTGTTTCCCGCGTGGTCTTGCTCCTTGCATCTTTGCATTCAAGGATTGTTTAGCTATTCTGGAGTCTTCCATTCTTTGTATGTGCCCAAACCATCGTAACTGGTTCTGTTCGATTCTCTCAAACGCTGGTGATACTCCCAGGCTAGCTCTAATGGTCTGATTCCTAATTTTGTCTCTTCTTGTTTTCCCTTCTATTTTACGGAGAAATCTCATTTCTGAAGCCTGTATTTTACTCCTATGTTTATTTGTCAATGTCCAGGTTTCACTACCATAAAGTAATGTAGGTAAATATATCACTTTGTACACACGGATTTTCGTAGTTTTGGTCACTAATGTATTATTTAGGAAATTTCTCTTTAGCGCATTAAAGAGTCTCCCTGAGGCTTGGGATCGAGCTATAATTTCACCATCTATTCTGCCATCTTGCTGTACTATAACCCCGAGGTATTTAAAATCTGTAGTCTGTTCTAATGTCGTTCCATTATTCAAAGCAATCTGATGTATATTTGGCTGTCGTGCCATCATCATGGTCTGAGTTTTTTTATCATTTATCTTCATACCCCTCTTTTTTAACTCTTTTTCCCAGATTCTCACGTTCTTTTGTAAATTTATTTCGGAATCTCTCAATATTAGTATGTCATCGGCGACGGCACAATGGTTTATATATATTGGTTTTAAAAACCTATACCCCAGCTTGAATTTCTGTACCTTCCCATTGCATGATTTAATAACATCATCCATTAAGGTAATAAAGAGGAGTGGGCTAAGGATACATCCTTGTTTAAGTCCTACTATGGTCTCAAACTCTTGAGACTCTGCATTGCAGCTGCGGACATAGTTTCTACATTTCTTATACAGACTCTGCGTTGCTGTAATTAATTGATTGCTAACATTTCTTTGTTTTAGTATTTTCCATATTTCGTCCCTCGGAATGGTGTCGAAGGCTTTCTCTAGATCTATGAAAGCCATATGTGCCTCTTTTCCATATCTCATCAGTTTTTCACTGATCTGTCGGATGGTAAATACGAGGTCTTGTGTGCTTCTTCCTGGTCGGAATCCGCACTGTGCCTCGTCTACCTGTGGCTCTACCACTTGCCTTATTCTATCTTCTAGTATCCTCGCATATACTTTCCCCGGCACACTCAATAGCGATATCCCATGATGGTTTTTGCAATCTCTATTATCTCCTTTTTTTAATATTGGCACAATGACACTACACTCCCATTCAGCTGGTATCTTCTTTACTTTCCAAATGAGATTAATAATCTTAAGTAGTATGTAGCTAGTTAGCTTTTGCCCATGAATTTAAGCATCTCCGGTGCTATCTGGTCATGTCCTGCAGCTTTGCCTAGTTTCATTTTCTTTAGTGCTCTTTTTAGCTCCTCCATAGTTATTTCTTCTTCAGTTTCTCCCTCCTCTTGGTGTTGCTGTTTTTCTTCCTCAGTCTGGTCTTTCTCCTTTTCTCCAATTTCCATATTTCCTCCAAACAATTCTTGGAAATATTCTTTCCACGACTCCATAATGTCATTTTCACTTCGGAGGAGGTTACCACTTTTGTCTTTTATGAACTTAAGAGGACATTTCTTCTCTGTTCGCATCGATTTTATACTTTGTAGAACAGCTTTTGGTTATTTTGTAGGTTTCCTTCCATTGCTTCTCCAAATTTTTCCCATGACTGTTGTTTTGCATCTTTCACTATATTCTTCACTACTAATCTTTGATGTTTATAAGCTTCATAGTTAAATGTTAAATGTTTTGTGAGTAGGTATTTTTTCCACCGTTGCTTCTTTTCCTTTACCATTTCTTTTATCTCTTCCGTCCACCATGCTGTTCTTCTCTGTTGTTGCTTCCGCTGGACTTTCCGCAGATTTCGGCCGCCGCTCCTAAGATTGCCTCTTTATATAAACTCCATATTCCTTCCAGTTTATCTTCTCTCATAGTGGGCCATTCCAATGTTTCCATCCTTTGTTTCACAGCCTCTTGATAATCTTTTTGTCTTGCCTCTTCTCTCAATTTATATACCTTTATTCTTTCTTTAGGTTTCCTTTTGTTATCACCAGGGTCCTTGGTCTTGATATTAACATGTAACTGCATAATTACTAAGTAGTGGTCACTTCCAATCTCGTAACCTCTATATGCTCTTGCATCTAAGATAAATCTCCACTGTTTCCTCTGTGTCAATACGTAATCAATAATAGATTTTTCCTTTCGGCTGGGGACTTCTCTTGTATATCTATGTGTTTCTTTATGTGGGAACATTGTGTTCGTAATTACAAAATCATTTCCTGCACACATATCTAGTAATCTTCTCCCATTATTATTCAGGTGCGTCTCGCCGTATTTCCCTAGCAGCCCTTCCTTCCTTCTATGTTGTTTCCAACTCTACCATTAAAGTCACCTAATAAAAAGACAGCTCCGATGGTGTCATCCACTGTCCTCTGCAGCTCTTCGTAAAATCTATCTTTCTCTTCTGCTATATCATCTTCATTTGGTGCATATATAGCAATAAAAGTAGTGTCTTCATTTATGCTACTGTTAAAGGTTAAAGTTACCAAGATTATTCTTTCATTTAAGAATTTCCAGCATTTAACATAATGTCTCTAGACCTCGGAGATTACTATAGCCACTCCTCCTTTTGCTCTCTGTTCTTTGCCTACTCCTAAAAAAACATTAGAAACCTTTCACCACTATTTGGTTCTATTATTTGTTCATATCCATTTCCTTTTTTCTTGGTCTCTGTCACCGCCAATATATTCAACTTTCTCTCGCCATTTCCGTCATTAATTCAAACTCCTTTCCAGCAAGTCCACGTACATTCCTGGTTGCCACTTTCATTATCCTTTTCCCTCTCTTGGTCGTCAACAGTTTAATTAGTCCGGTTTCTCCTCTGTAGTTTCTTTTAATAATTTCATCTCTGACACTCGGGTTATCAGCCCTAGTTCCAAAGCCTTGTGGGAGGGGCTGCCTCCCTTATAGCCCTCGGCCTGCTAGATTTTCTTTTAGGGTTTATTTCCTTAGCCTTTGAGGTTTCTCCCTCTCACTGCAAGGCAGCAGTTTGCCTCGGTCCGGGACTGCTTATTCGGGTTTCCCCTTATTCGCAGCTAACCCCCATTTCTGGGGGCCATTCGCTATCCGCCACCTGCGACCCGCCCAGTAGCTGAGGCTCGCCCTGGGAGGTGTTGAAAACAATATTTCAAATCCTTTGTTTCAACACAAATGCGTTAGAACCGACTTCTACCCACCCCCTTTTTGCATGATTTATGAGAATAATAATGCCTTTGATGTTACTTTATTACTATTATTGTTATTGTTGTTGTTGTTGGCATGTTTATCCAGGTACTTGCCCCTCCAAAACAAATTCGTGGTTGCGCCTCTGGAGGCCCGTAGCCGGAATTGATTGGCGGAGTGAGGGGGGCGCTCATGGGTTATCAGGGAGGTCTTCATAAACCAAGTCCATTTTCAAAGGTTTAATAGTATTATATGAAAGTAAATTATATGTGTGTGCTGTGTATGTAGATTAATCATTAAGTTAATATAGGACACAGAAAATCTAGAAATATTGTTCAAATACTTACAATATATTTTCAATATCTTCCCATTCATAGCTGAAGCCGAGAGAAAATATTCTAATTACTACCTGCTACTTTGACTTCGGCTCGTAAATCAAATGAAATCATTTTACGCCTATCTGTTCTTTGTATTCTGTGAATTTAACCTTTATCAAGTTTTGAGTAAAATAATATCTGCAGTCTACATTTTCACTCGTCACTGCAAACAAATTTTACAAAGTAGTTTACCAAATTTCAGAAAAGGGGGGGGGGGGGGAGATAACGGCAATCCCCCTGGACCCTGTCTGGCTACGGCTCTGGTGTTCGCAGTAGAACAGTGTGTTGCTCTACTCGCGACCTCGGCATCGAATGTGACATGTTTCAGTAGTGCCCTGGATTATTGGTTGTTTACACCATATTCTTATGGAGCCTATACCACGGAAAACCTATTTCAATGTGTGTGGGGGGCAAAAGTAGCAACATTCTTAAATCTCATTTCATTGGCGATGTGGCTTTGATTTCCCATTCTAAGTAGTGGAAATGTATTGCAGTTGGCAACACTGCAGACAGGTGTGCGACCGGTGGAGTTCCTACTCGAAGAAAGTACGTCATGCAGAGGGAGGGGCCTGCAGTTGATGGAAAGAACGAGCTGAGACCTACTAGGTATCGTAAGACTGCGGGTGCCCGGCGAGTCTACAATGCCTGCCAGGAACGATCTGGGCAGGTGGGTAGACAAGCTGCACAAGCGAGGGTGTTGCGAGGGTTGTATGGCAAATTAGGAGCGATGTTTCGCGAACGGGTCTGCTCCAGGTCTTGTGCAGGCCTCTGAATGCGATGACGTTACCATTACGCCATCGGAAAGACTTTCAGTGAGAAATCAGGATGCTGCATATTTAGTTTACTTTCATTTGAACAATATATTAGCACGAAATATGCGAAAAAAATGAAGAATGTTCTACTAGTATTACACAGTGTTGCCACAACCAGTGAGGAGAGTTAACGCGTTAAATTGGTTTCGATCATATCTCGGCAACAGGAAACAACGTGTGAAATATCGGGAACTGGAAGTCACATACTCTAAATGGTTAGTTGTTCAACAAGGCGTCCCTCAAGGAAGTATATTGGGTCCACTACTATACATGATTTACGTAGCTGATTTCGACCGCGCTGTCCAATATTGCCACTACCATCAGTATGCTGACGATTCGCAAATCTATATTCAGTGTAATACAGAAAACTACGATAATGCGATGACCAAACTTCAATTCGACCTTGATGATATAACAAATTGGTCACGGAGAAACTCTCTTCAATTAAATCCATCAAAATCTTGCTTCATGACCATAGGAACTCATGGTACCCTTAAGAAACTTCACAAACCCGCACACACATTGAACTACCGAAGACTTATTACTTATCTTTACTCAACAGTATATATACTAATCTATTCAATGTATTATTTTATCATTGTATAATCTTTATATTATCTTTATTGTATTATCATGATCATTATGTGTTTTTTTCTTTATTTTTGTTTTTATTCATTTATTGTATCTTTGACAAGGGTTGGTTGTAAGAACGGCCCATGAGGCCGAAACACGCCTGCTTAAATAAAGACCATTCTATTCTATTCTATTCCAAGGTTCAAAAGACCCCCTTTTCTCATAAATTTTCCCTTCATCCCAGCATAGAAGAAGGCGATGATCTTAGAATAATTTAAATATCGATCACAAGAATAATTATTATTATTATTTTCATTGCCTCATAACAGATGTCAATATTGATTGATTGAGTAAATAAAAATTAACAAAAAGAATGAGATTGATATCAAATTTTACACTTAGTGGAAATTATACAAAAATTTTCATGACGAAATTCAGCATTAGGTTAACACTAGCTGTTATGTTGCAATAATTTTAAGAGTTACACAATGAAAAATTATTCATAGTCTCCAAACTAAATTAGACATTTTGATTGAAGTCCATTTCAAGAGAATAAACTACGAAAAATGTATTTCACACTTGAAAAGTGGTTGAGTCTATTATGTATGAGTTAGACATTTTGAAATTCCCCTGCAATTTTGATAATATTCCTAAATTTCCAGTTCCCCTTTTCACCTAAAACTGTATCTAAATTTTCCCTCCTTCGAGAGAATATTCCCTTGATATGGCAAAGATGATTTATGATGATTCAAATCACGGCCTTCGAAGATAAGAAGCACTTCAATAGTTTTTACGCATTCTCATGAATGTTCACAATGGATGCAATATTAGTGATTAGAAATTACATACTTAAATTCATAGTTTACTTAACACCTCTGTCTGTAAATTTCACTTTCATGGAGACACTCACAATTCTTGCAACAAATAATGTGATTCTTGAAACGTTTATTACAATTCAGTAATATTTTATCAAATTATTGTAATAGTCGGTCCTTTCATGAATGACCTAAATCTGAATTTATATTATTTAAATTATTTAAACTATTTGTCTGCCATCTATGGGCGCGAAAGTAAAACTTACGACTGTGTAATACAATTGTTAATATTTATTTCGATGTTTTTAATGGAATCTATCCATAAGTATTAATCTGCAGGACATATAGCGTACGAATTCATACACCACGAGTGAATGGAAACGTTTGTCCATAGCTAGTATGAGGAATACAACTGATTGATTGGCTATTACCTAACTGGCGGGAGAAATAGTGTCTAAAGGGAAATTATAATGAGTAGGGTTTCCGCAAAGCTCTTCTTGCTGCGGCGCCTGAGAGCACTATTGCCTAATTTAAACTAAAAAGAGAGGTACATATTATTACATAAAATGAATTATATTAAATTAATTTGTAATTAGAAACTCAACTCTTTTGACTCTTTCGTGCACTCGTTTGGTTGTAAACTGGGGCACCCCCCCCCTTCCTCACTATGGTGCCATCACTGGCTCAGGCCTACATACCTCAACTTTTGACCTAAATATACATTTTGCACGTGATATTGTTATATTGTCTGTGTCGCCTCATCCCTTCTTACCTTACCAGCTACTCTTTTGTAGCGCCGTAGCTGACGTGAAGATGACATAATATTGTTATCCGGAGAAAAAAATACTTTCAATTTTTTACGACCATTGGTGGAATATTTAAATGGGTGGTGCCGCCAGATCTAGACAGTGGAAACTAAGAATAAATTCCCACCATTTAATAACAACGTCTCGAGCATAAAATGCATTTCTTTGACCAATGGGTCCATTAAACGTTCATTTCTGCTCTTATTAACTTGTTACATGTAGTTTCAAACTTTCTGTTCGCCATTATTGATACTCTGCATAGTAGACATTAAAAAAACTGCCTTACACTTTCTAAAACAAAATACAGTCGAAACCGGTTGTAACGACTCTGAAGGGACCGCCAATTTATGGTCGTTAAAGCCGATAGTCGCACAAACCGTTCTTTTTTCCCTAAAAATTTCAAATCCGTAAGTTTTTGTAAGTTTTATGTTTTAAACTTGCTGTATGTGCTATAATAGTGAATGAAACATCCTCGTTCCAGTTACTGTATTACAAAAATTTATTACAGTACAAAAATGAAAATACAGTACAGTACTCTATACATAAATTACTGTATGTACTCTCCTACAATAAATGCAATACTGTAATTTTCGAAGGTCTACACTTTCTCCTGTTTCTCTTGTTACAATGTTGTACAAATGTGATGTACTGTACCTTACACATTAGAAAACTCCAACACACATTACATAACCACAAAACATCAATAATACACTATTATTTCACTTTTGTACTTTAGAAAAAAATGACACATTATCGGAATTTAATTTTCTGGTTTTCTACAATAACAGCTAAGCCATTGTTGTTTATTTTTTTTTAACCAGTTGCTTTCACTTTAAAATCCAATACAGTAACACATACTACTACAGTATACTGTTCTACTTAATGTAATCAGTTATATTTGTTTGCTTTTTGCACTTAAGATGTGCATACGCATTTTGCATTTGACGATGCATTCGTTTCAACGCTTCCTTATTGTAATTTGTATTAAACTCTTCTTTGAAAAGAAGAATTTTTTGTAAAGTCGTCACTGCACTGAGAGCTTCGCTAAGTGGTACAACAAACTGTTCTTCTTGTTCGTTTTCATTTTCGTCAAACATGTGTTGGCTTTGGATGTCAGCTACAATTTCTTCTTCACTCGCTGAGGCGCACACGGATAGGTGTGCAAAGTCATGTACTTCACAAGTTGACAAAAATGGACCAAGTTCTTGCACTAATCGCGCCAGAGGAATGTCATCCTCCTCATCTTCATCATCAGCACCATCAGCTGTTGAAAACGTGTCGCCCTCACCATGGGATGATGAAGAAAGATCTCTGAAACCTGCATGTTTAAAACAATTGGAAATGGTCCTTTGAGTGACATTTTCCAACGCTTCCGATATCATTAAAATTGAATCAAGAACGTTGAAAACTGTTTCTCTACCTTATTCGATTCTCTGTAACGTGTTCATCACTTGAAGTTTCCAGTACTGCATTTTAAGAGATTTTATAACTCCCTGGTCCATACGTTGTAAAACTGAAGTGAAGTTTGGAGGTAAAAACACAAGCTTCATGGACTGCAGATTGTCGACTACTGGATGAGCAGGGCAGTTATGAACCAGGAGAAGAATTTTTCGTTTCTTTTATTTCAGTTGAGGGTCCCAGATACGCAACCACTTTTGAAAAATTTCGGATGTCATCCAAGACTTTGCATTGTTTTCATAAACCACAGGTAGGGAGGGAATGTTTTTAAAACATCTTGGTTTTCTCGATTTGCCAATCACCAAAAGTATTTGCAGCAACCATAACTGTGATTCTTGTCTTACACATTTTCCCACCCGAACACTGTTCACCTTTAAATTTGAGTGTTTTATCTGGGGTTATATTGTAAAACAAGCCAGTCTCATCTGCAATGAATATATCATCTGGGTTGTAACCTTCACACAAAGCAGGCCACTTCTTAGATACGCCATCAGGTACACCGGCAGCTTCGCAACAAATTTTCCAGGCGACAATATAATGGCGAGCTCGGAAACGTTGTATCCAAGAGGAAGAACATTGAAGTTTGGATTGCCCAACCGACGCGAAAATTCATTGGCTTTCACTTGCAGAATAGGTCCATTGATCGGCACATTACTTGTTCTTTGCTGCTTAAAACATCTAAGTAAAGCTTATTCAATGTCTTTGTGCTCAGATGATCTTGCCCGCTTGATTTTTAGAGAATTTTGTTCGAAAAGAGACCGTATTTTCTCTCTCCTTCCAAATTGTAGAAATCGTTGAGTGTGATACACCCAATTCCTTCGCGATGCTGACGTTTGTTTCCCCATTTTCCAATCGCCATAATATGTATGACTTTTCTTCAATATTAAACACTTTCCTTTTCTTTGGCGGCATATTGACAGCGATGCTTGCTTGCCTTGACTATTTAACAGACATACTGATTTGAAATCTACAAACTACTGAAAACAAGAGTTTCAAAATAAGCGTTACATTGTTGTCGGCAATCCCCAAAAAAGTAAAAAAAATCAACATTGGACGTTATAGCCGATACATTTGTCCAAAAATGTGATAAAAATACGTCGTTTTATGCGATATGTCGTAATAAGCGATGTCGTACTAAGAGATTTTTAAAATACAGTGTTTATATAGAATTTACACGGGACCGTTGGATTTCGCAGTTATATCCAAAACGTCGTTACAAGCGATGTCGCTATAAACGGTTTCGACTGTATTATTATTTTAATAATAATTTCAGAAAGCCATTTAATTATATCAGTTCTCAAACAATATGGTAACCATTGAGTCAAGGCATTTAAAACTTGTAGTTGCTATTTTGGTAAAGAAATCCTGGCACTAGACATTTATGTGACGAGGCATGTTTCTTTCACATAAGAATGCTTTTCGAGGTATTTGGGCTTCATATATTAATTTTTCGCATAGTTCTTGTCTAGTCTTACGGCAGGCGCCTACGTGCTGGCAAGGGAAGTGGGGAGCGGAAAATACTCGGCAGACCAACCAGACAACAGCGCTGGTGCCGAAAGTTAAGACGTCGCGGGAGGAGGTGCTGCGCGCACCTCGTCTACGGGTTGTTGTGCTTCTCAAGCGCTGAATTGATTGCCTTCCCACTACTCTTGCCAGCATGTAGGACGCCCGCTGTAAGACTAGAGAAGAGCTATAGTTAATGCCACAACATCTCATCGACCTCATCGAAGGTGTTTTCTCTTTCTAATATTTAATTGATCCAGGTAAAATATTGATGTTTTTTGTATACATCTCTCTCTCCGAAACAATGTGATATTCTTTACTATAATAATCAGTAATCACGTAGCAAAGATGTTTTTCTCACTTTGAAAATCGCACAGAGCTCGTCCACAAATCGACATTAACTTACCCCTCTCCCAAAGGTAGCGTCGATTGCTATTGAAAAATTCAACTCACAAGTCTTATTTGTTTATTTACATTCATACATAACAAGGCGGTTGCAGTTGTGCCATTTTTACAGTAATAATAATAGTGGTTTAACCCTTTAAGTGTGGAATTTGTTGAACAAGTCGCTACTGGAAATGTGTTTTTTCGTCAAAAAAAATCCACACTTAAGGGGCTAATTAAAGGAAATGCACAGGGACTAGGGAATACACAGGGAATAGGAAATGCACAGGTGGGTAAGCACAGTAGGCCGAGGTGGCTCAGTGGTAATGCGTCTGACTACCATGCTAAAGATCCTGGGTTCGATCCCCGGCCGCTTCAAATCCGGGGACTTTTCTAAAGTGGCAAGTGAATTGGGGAGGGGAAGTGACCAACCCAGCGCAATGAGAAACACAGCAACCTTTTGAACGAGGTGCGAGCAGCACCTCCTCCCGCGACGTCGGAACTCTTGGCGCCACCGCTGTTGTCTGGTTGGTCTGCAAAATATTCCCCGCTCCCCACTTCCCTTGCCAGGATGTAGGTCGCCCGCCGTAAAACCAGACAAGAGCTATGATATTTACAGCTTTAATGACCAAAAATAATATCCTTATTTCCAAAATACTTTAAGTGTTACTGTTAAAGATTACGTTTATTGTAGATATGTGTTTATTTAATACCTTCATAATCAAATCAAAATAACAGTAATTGCTTCATGATTATTATGTTATTAAGCAGCAATTAAATCTTGTCAACATTATATTCAATATTTTTAAAACAAATAGCCAGGCACCCGGTGGAGGCACGTAGTGGTACGGATAGCATTTTGAACTGTAGGTTCGCCCGACCCTGTGGCCGAGTGGTTAGCACATCGCGCTTCGACGCCAAGGGTCCCGGGTTCGAATCCCGGTCGGGCTTGGTTGTTTGTGAATGACCATTCATCAATTTCATCATTTCATCACTCATCCCCATCTTCGCAAATTAGCCAAGAGGCACAAAACGCGAAGTAAAATAAACTAAATCAATCAATCAAATCAATCAATGAACTGTAGGTTCAGTCCCGATTAGCCTTTCTGTGCATAAGTTGGACTTTCCCGATTTGGTGCCCCGAGCAGTCGCCAGGGTCGTCCGGCCCAAGATATACCTGCTGTCAGATATGAAAAATTAAGTCCCTAAATAACGTCAACAAATTAATATCTTCACAATTACACCATGTAAATATTTCACACTCAAGCTGGCGTGTTCACGCACACACTCTCTCACACAAACCACACATGTGTATGTATTCAGAACCAGTGACCAGAACGCTACGTTTTAAAAGTAGCTTCGCCACAGCTACATCCGCATTTACCAAAAAGTAGCTCGCTACCCTACTCCTGTTCGCTACTCGCTAGTTTTGTGTTACTTCTGCATAGTATTACTTGCTGGAAAATATATTCTATTATTTATTATCATGATTCCACGATTCCATAACTTCGATAGCGGTGTTACTTCAGTTATTTATTTTTACTATAGCGTTTGAGAATAACGTAGTTAAGTAAGCAGCACATGAATTCAAATTTGATATATGTGTATTGCAATTAGGGTGTTACCCCAATTAATGATTACAACTATACGCAAATAAAATTTGGGAGGATTATTTATGTTTATATGTCAACGTGGCAGTATTTTCAAAGAAATAAAAAAAACTCAATGTCTGTTAAAATAATGTTTAACGTGTACAGATTTTCCCTTCTTGTGTATCATCTTAGACTTTCATTTACTTTTAAAAAATGTCATATTTTGTTAAAAATTTAAATTGCTGTCAAATTTTTGATTGAAAGCAATCGAATATGATTTTAGAATCATTTCAAGTTTTCTGATGACAACGTTACTCATTGCCTTTCGCACACTGATTTTATTGTCTCTTAAACTTTTTTTCCAATGTATGAGATTGAATCCTCTTCTGAGGCTTTATTCAGACACACTAATGGGGAAATATCCATATACATAAGTTATGTATGATCTTTGTTTAATCTAATCACAAAATAAAAGGGTAGGAATGAAATGACCGGGACTCCAAATCGATACGAGAAGGACACAAAACTCTACATCTTGACAAGACGAAGAACGGGATCATCCTTAACCGACACTTTTTTTATTCAAAGCATTTTTGTTGATGCACCAGGCAATATTACTAACAATGCAGCATGCAAGTTACAATACATCCTTTGTTGAAATGTTGCTCGTAAACGCAGAAAGCTTTAGATTGTGATCAAGTACGGTTCGATTTAAGGTTTTCGCCATTTGCAAAGTGGAATAAAAGGAATCTATTATGCAGCGCAAGGTGACAGAACGCAGGAAGACCCCAAGTCTCTTGCGAGCTATGATTAGAAGCCGACTGCTAAGCCCTGTGATGCAGGAAGCGATGAGAACAGCCCCCCGATCCCTCGTGCGAAGAACAGTGCGTAGGATGGTATTCCTCGAGGCGTATGAATCTTCGTATAGCCTTCAGCGGTACCGGATTCACTATTTAGATATTGTAGAAGTTGCGGCGGAGTACTACCTCTCGCATGGTGGTGTAATTATCACCGAGAGCCAGGAATTTACTATGTGGACAGAGCAAGAAGTATGCCACAGACTTCTTCAAATTTCAAGTTCTGAGTTTAAGAAACCGATGCAAATTGTTGATGTCAATAAGCTGTTAGTAGTTAGACAGAAAAGTTTAGGACGAAATGTAGAAGTGGTGAAACGTCTAAATCTCCCGGAGTTGGATAACAGATTTCACAGTTTGAGTTTATACAAGTTGACACATTGGCGCATGACAGAAATCGTGTTAGGATGCTGTACATATGAAGTTAGATATGCCGGAGTGCTGGTAATGGTATTTTCTGAGCGTTCCGAGCAAGGTCTTAGTATGCAAAGTGAAGATAACGTGCAGAATGGAATGATTCTTCATTATCTTGCTAGGCAGCCAGCTCTAAAGGACATAGTTGATTCGCATTCGCAGAAAGATGGCGAAAGGAAGTTCTGCAAACATCCGCAGAAACTGGAATTAAGAGTTTCAACAGATAAACTCAGAAAAATGGACCACAATGTTGGCTCGTATTTAATATCGTCGTGGACCAGAATCAGAAATCACGTTGGACAATATATATATGCCTTAAAGTTTGCCTTCAGAGAACAACAGCAGAGTGAGTTGAGTTACAATTCCAGAGAATGGCAGGCAAACAGTGACGATAAACGTTGTGAATTGAAAGACTATGACATAGTGGGAAAATGCATGGCAAAATACATTGATAGAGAACCTGAGGACAAAAGTCAGGCAGGCGATGGACTGAAACGTACAGAAATATGGGATGGAATGACGAATGAAAGAAAATCTGAAACCAGAAGCGCAGATGATATCCCCATTTCAAAGTACATGTACGAGTTTACCCAAACGGGCTTCACAAAACGAGATAAAATTTTCTTGGAATATGACTACCTGAGCACATACATTCATAGGATGCAAGAGAAGGAGCCTACCTTAAATGGCACGGAGGCATTTGGATCGAAGGAAACGTGGGATCTGGTGCAGAAGTGTCAAAATGAACACAGAAGTAACGAGCTGAGACTGGCAAAAATAAGGGAAACGGCGGCGGAACTGATCCAGGAGTCTGACAGCATCAAAAACACGGTGACAATTTTTGTAAAGATCGTCGAAAGTCAGTATTACAAGATTGGAGCAAAGATCGAACAAAACACCAATGATGTGAGGTTGTTGGATCTTCCAGAAGATGAGGGGCTCAAGTGGAATTTCTCTAGACTCGAACGTCATAGAGACATTTCTGAACGCGCGCGAAGCTTTGTAGAGATACGCAGAGGCTCGCGACATCTTAACCAATACACCCCGGAAGGAGAAAAGCGAGACAAGGCAGAACAGGCTGAATATATTTCCGACGATGATCTTTGGGACTTCTACGTCTGGACCATGGAGACCCTCAGAAGTTTGGAGGACACCGTCGAGAACCTTGAGAAAGCCCTGAAGACAACGTCCGGCGAGACCCTCCGAATAATGTACGACGCGCGAGATCAGTAGCGCAACGTTATGAAGAACGTGGTGTCGAAATTCAAGAAGTCCGTGTCGGACAAAGTGAAAGAAAAGGAATTTTTTTGTAGAACAATCAATAAGGTTCTTGAGGAGGCTGAAGTGGATTATAAGTTATTACGCAGGCAAGTCAACATCAGATACAGTCTAATGATGATATCAAAACAGGAGTCTGAGGCTCGAAAACGTTCAAAGGTGAAGCCAAAATCTTCGGATCAGAAGCAGACAATCAAGGATGAAGATGCTGAAATTGTTGCAAAATGAAGAAACAATTGGCAGATGAGACTCATGAAACGAAGAATGGAGCTGCTAAGATAGATGAGAGGTCTTCCGAAGTGAAGCCAGCTTTATTGGAGAGGAAGCAAGAAAGGAATAATGAAGATGGTGCGACGGATGCAAATTGTTGCAAAATTAACATAGAAATACCAGACGAGACGAATGAAAAGAAGAATGGAGCTGCTAAGATAGATGAAAGGTCTTCCGAAGTGAAGCCAGCTTTATTGGAGATGAAGCAAGGAAATAATAATGAAGAGGGTGCGGACGGATGCAAATTGTTGCAAAATTAACATAGAAATACCAGATGAGACGAATGAAAAGAAGAATGGAGCTGCTAAGATGGATGAGAGGTCTTCCGAAGTGAAGCAAGCTTTATTGGAGATGAAGCAAGGAAATAATCATGAAGAGGGTGCGGACGGATGCAAATTGTTGCAAAATTAACATAGAAATACCAGACGAGACGAATGAAAAGAAGAATGGAGCTACTAAGATGGATGAGAGGTCTTCCGAAGTGAAGCCAGCTTTATTGGAGAGGAAGCAAGGAGAGAATAATGAAGATGGTGCGACGGATGCAAATTGTTGCAAAATTAACATAGAAATATCAGACGAGACGAATGAAATGAGGAGTGAAGATGCTGAAAAGGATGAGCAGCCTTGCATAAACGGAGACTCTTTTAAGGACATAGAACTTGGAGATGACGAAGAACCAGTGGAAGACGACAAACCAAGCATTATTAGAAGAATTCTAAGACTGTTTTGCATGGGTTAATTGAAACTAGAAATGTGTATCAACATAGTTAATGTGAAATAAATTACAGTACTGAAGTAGTATTATAATGTTAATTCTACCAGTAATGAGCAAAACTTTGAAAATCAAAAATATCTTTGTTAGCTGATATGATGTAAATAGTTAAAAGTGTGTGGGTGGATGTTTTTTTTGTTCTTCAGGCAATCTCAGTTATCTTATGGTGATCTTATACCACTTGGGTTAATCGCCATAATGATGATGATTCATGAAGTGATGTAATAGAGGGCGCAAGTTAGTGGTGCATTTGTATACCACGAGGGCACAACATTCGCCATTCACTTGTCATTTATACGAAAGTGAAACGCATTGTCAGAATGGGTTCTATTTTCTTACAACTTCGATTCATTTGCGTCACCAATGAGAACATTAAAAAGAATAGAGTCTCCCAATTATACCTCAATAAAAGGAAAAATATATAAGTGAGAAAGACATAAACATGACTTTTAAAGTTGGTAGGGTTAAATAATTATATTAATAGGATTTGGAGTTTATTTCAATCCCGTAGTAGATTGATAAAACACTTCATTTTAAACAAACGTCGTCTCAAATTCCCCTCTTTCGATTTCTACATAAGATAGAAAGTGCCTTGTCGATGAAGTGAAGTGGACATTAGTTAAATATATACAGGGTGTTACTAAAGTTCCAACGCTTAGAAGGTGATTTTACAAGTGGAAATAAACACAAAAGTTCATGTGACGAAATGCCGAAAACGGCACCCATTCGGAGTTATTGAAGTGGGAAAAAGTGGAAAAATTATGTTTACATGGAAATAGTGGCACAACGGCCAACCATATGACCGCCGCGAAGGGCGTTCCACAAAAAATGTGTCATGCTCAAGAAAGCACATGGCACATGTGTGAAGTTGATGTGCAAAGGGACTCCCCAAAGGAAGCTAATGGGTCTGGTGGAGTCATGGGGGTAGGGAAGGGTTTAGCGAGATGTGTTATCCACGGAAAGTGATATGTGGAGACTTGGCAACTAAAAAGAAAGCTAATATCCGTAGTGGACATCATCAATACGTAGAAAGACAAAGATGGTGGTGGTGCTGCGCTAGGTTGCGTATGTATCGACATGTTCACTGTGTGCAGAGTGGAGGTGCCGAGGGAACCACATCACAGACGATGTTCAAACTGTCTGCCATTAACTTCCACGCAGAGATGACAACGCCGAATGAACGATTGTCTAGTGCGAGCAAACAACCCCTCTGCGTCTGCTATCGTCTCTGCGGCGACATTAATTCGTGCAACAAGATCCTCGGCCGACACCACAGGTGTTTCGTATACGAGACGTTTCATCTCTCCCCATAGAAAGAAGTCCAGAGGAGTGATGTCCGGCGATCTTGCTTGCCACGGCACACACCCACCACTACCAATACACCGATTGTGGAACAAGCCATTGAGGAAGTGACGCACATTTTGGTCGAAATGTGGTGGTGTACCATCGTGTTGGAACCATAGTCTTTGCCTCAGTGCCAACGGCACGTCCTCCAACAGTTCAGGCAAAACATCACGAAGAAATGCATGATATGTACCACCACACAGGCAAACAGGGAAAATGTACGGCCAAATCAAATTGTCATGCACTATCCCACACCACACATTAACCGAAAACCTGTGCTGATAGTGTGCCAAGAGAATTGCATGTGGATTTGCAAAATCCCAAACGTAACTGTTTTTACTATTGAACACGTCAGTTTTGGTGAACATTGCTTCATCGGTACACAACACCCTGTTCACAAAATTAGGGATTGTTTCCATGTGATGCAAAAACCATTAGCAAAACATCACACGTGGGTGAAAGTCCAAAGGTAAAAGGTCTTGTGCCTTTTGGAGTTTGAAAGGGTACATCCCCCCTTCGGATAGGATGGGCCACACATTAACATGGGAGGTGTTGTGGGCACTGGGCTATAGCGCGCGTACTGGTGTCAGGACGATTCCTGACAGCATTTAACACCGCAACTTCACATATCTGCCACGTGCTTTTTTGAATAGAGCATGCCGCATTTCTTTGTGGAGCCCCCTTCGCCAGAAATATCGCCGGATATCACTACCCTGGACTTATTTCTGTGGGGAGAGATGAAACTCCTCGTATACGAAACACCTGTCGTGTCAGCCGAGGATAGCAGGCACCGCGGGGGTGCACTAGACAATCGTTCATTCGGCGTTGTCACCTCTGCGTGGAAGTGAATGGCAGACAGTTTGAACATCGTCTGTGATGTGGTTCCCTCGGTACCTCCACTCTACACAAAGTGGTGAACATGTCGACACATATGCAACCTAGCGCAGCACCACCACCATTTTTGTCTTTCTACGTAATAATGATGTTTACTACGGATATTCGCTTTCTTCTTAGTTGTCAAGTCTCCACATATCACTTTCCGTGGATAACACATCTCGCTAAACCCTTCCCTACCCCCATGACTTCAACAGACCCATTCGCTTCCTTTGGGGAGTCTCTTGCGCATCAACTTCACACATCTGCCATGTGTTTTTTTGAATAGAGCATGCAGCATTTCTTTGTGGAACGCCCTTCGCGGCGGTCATATGGTTGGCCGTTGTGCCACTATTTCCATGTAAACATAATTTTCACACTTTTTCCCACTTCAATAACTCCGAATGGGTGCCGTTTTCGGCATTTCGTCACATGAACTTTTGTGTTTATTTTCTAAGCGTTGGAAACTAACTTTAGTAACACCCTGTTTATATATATTGGTTGGTTATTTTATACAATTATGCCTTTTCAATGGTTTACTTTCATCATTTAAATAGTATAAATATCGTCACAACGATAGGAACATTTGTACTAAAATCATAATCAATACTCAGAGACTATAATGTTACCAGTTTCTGTGAAAAGGGAACATGAACTGTGACAAGTAGGCTAACATTGTCCACGAAAGCAAATACGCACACCTATGATAGTCATAATAGAAAAGATGAAGAAGTACAGTTAATAAATAAAACTTCTGTATAGCTTTCTGTCGCCTTTATCTTTTTGATTATATTAGGAAGGTGGTTGTTTCTGGGAGCAACGAGTAACAAACATAATTCGAGAACCTTGCCCCTTTGTTTGCCATGATAAAAATCGCAAAATGTGGGCTGTACAACTCAAGTTTGAATCTAACATGAAGATGCTCGTACGAGATTTTCGTTTTCGTTCAACAAATTTAGAAGTTTATATTTTCCCTTATAAACACGCGATCTTTGTTTCAGCGGATGAAGTGAAGCAAACAGACTCTTGATCATAAACCATTGTCTGCCACTCTCCAGTCTAAATTAATCTTGCATTATCTTTACCTGCTTTGTGGAAAATGTTTCTTGAGGATCTTCTTTGGCTTTTAATGTTCCTTTCTCTGTGCAACACATAGGCTATATCTTATCTGTCTGCTTTGCTTTTAGGATGTAATTTATATTATCACCCTCTCTTTGAGGATATGTTTTCTTCCGTTTGGCATTTATCAACATTTTTTTCTTTTCATTTATCTGCCATCAGATAGAATGGTAAAGCTAAAGCCACGAAAACAGTCCAGTCAAGTAAAGGCCGCCCAATTTGCAGTGTTCCCAAAAAGCAACAATTTCAACCGACGAAATCAACCGCATACATACAACGCCCGAAGTGTCGACTGAGCAGCTTAGAAGAAGTGAGGCAACCCTGGAGGGCCAGGGGTGTGGAGGAAGCAAGGACCTTGACTGGACTGTTTTCGTGGAGAGATCAATAGTAAATTTTTTTGTAGCAAAAAGAGGATTTAACTCTGCGACATATTGGTTAAGATTATGTTCGTTGTTTCATTAATCTTGTGGGCCTCCCCGATGCGGAGTGGTAGCGACTTCGCCTTGTAATCAAGGGGTCCCGTGTTCGATACCCGGTGGATGCACATAGTGGTTCGAATCCTGCTTTAATCTGTAGGTCCAGTCCCCGTTAGCCTTCCTGCGCATAAAGTGGACTTAAAAACAACAAATCAATCAATCAATTAACCCTCCATCATCCGCGTCCTCATTACAGCACAAATGTCCCGCCTCATCAAAAATAACGTTATTTACGTGAATTATTGATGCAAATCGAGGTTGAATTACACTAACACTTACTGAATATCAGGCAAAATATACATGAAAGCAAATATGTTCATTTCGGACTTTTTTATCAGCTATTAAAATAAAAGTAAAAAAAATAAAAGAGTCTCATAGAATTACAAGTTTAGACTCTTGAAGAAAATGCACCAAATATTATTCTAAAAGTAATTAAAACTTTGCCTATAATGAAGGCACTAAAAAATATAACTCACCGTTCACAAAATTATCAAAGTATTTTCCAAAATTGTTCAACGTATTTAAAAAAATCAAGGCCTTCCCGATGGCGCAGTGGTAGCGTCATCTCCTTGTAATCAAGGGGTCCTGGGTTCGATATCCGGTGGAGGCACATAGTGGTTCGGATCCCACTTTAAACTGTAGGTCCAGTCCAGATTAGTCTTTCTGTGCATAAAGTGGACTTTAAAACAACAAATCAATCAAGCAATCAATCAAAATATGGCAACGTATTTTTTCAAAACTTTTCAACGTATTTTTCAAATCGAATTGAAATCGTACAACTTCCATGTGCGTAAGAAGGAACTATTTGTTCCAAAACTCTGTCAAGATCTTACTGACTCGCATAAAAGGCAATCCAATGTGGAAAACACACCTCGAAGAAACTTACAAAATATTTTTTAAATGTTCAAATCTCAATTTGTTTCTCGTACTCTTCCGAGGTATACGTAAGAAAAGACATACTGACTCAACCGAACGTTGTCACTTTTCAATATCGTTATTTTGACAACTCCGACATTTCTTATGGGTACTGCAATGCTTTCTGCATACAAATAATTTGCATTCCGAAGAACGTACCATGGTTTTATTCTTCTAATTTCCCCCAAATTCATTGCTGTTGTGCTGTGATTTAAGATGTGAAACGTTCCCGCGCGCTGTATTGGGTGCCGCCAAAAGGAGACCGGTCACTTCAGAGGCGGGTAAGTAACTGAACGACAGAAAAAAGGCACCAACGCTTCTATGTTTTCGGGGAAATAATGAAGATATGTACCTAGTGCTTTCCCGATCATTATTGCGCTGGTAAGAAAACTAATTCCAAATTCTAAAAAAGGCGGCACTCGGTGCCGCCGCGCGGGTTATAGAGGGTTAAACGTGTCTCCAATGTAGCTCATGTACAGTCACCAGTTATGAAAATGGGACACACTTACATCCTGAAATACAGGCTTCCCTGTAACGTGTTAGGTGTCTTCCCTAACTTTCCGGCGGTTGAATAGCCCTCTAGTTGCTACTGAAGTTGACTCATCGCCGTAGAGTTAGGCAACACACATTGCAGGGAAGCCAGTAATTCAGGATATAAGTATCCAATTGTTATTGGACTGTACACCTGACGTCAAAATTAATAGCGAATTATCCGTTAACATTTTCATCCAGTCTGCTTTCCACAATGTGATGATCATGAATTGAAATAAATGTATCAATTAGCAGAGGACATCTGCTTTACATAAACTTAATTTCACTACTGAAAACACAGGATGTACAATAAAAAGAAATAAAATAGCGATAGACAATTTGACAACTATCTTTGCCGTTGACTGTACAACCAAGACTATTTTAAGGTTCAGGCCGCAGGGCTCAGTCAAGATGTCATCAGCTGGAGGCGATCGTCTTAAGGCTGTACACCCCTTGTCGTGTAGACGTAGAGAATTAACGTATATTTATTTCTTTTATGAAGTTAAATTTTGACATTTACTCTTCCAGTGAATATGGTTAAAAGAAAAAGAGGAATATTGAATATACACACAAAAATTTACACAGAACCGTATTTCCATTTCAAATGACTGGACTCTCAGATGAAGTTAAATTTTGAAATTTACCATCCCGACGAATATACAAGAAAAAGTAGAATATTGAATATTTGCACCAAAATTTTCATTCATAAAGTCATTATGGGCACCACAAAAATTCCGACCCTACCATAACGAAAGGGTTGAAAACTGTTAGAGACGTCCTGGCGCAAAATTTAAATATTGTATTTGTCAGCTAAAGTAAAACTTCTTACAGTTTTTGTATGAATTTTTGTATGTAAAAATCAATTGATTAAATTAAACCCCGCATGTTAGGTTAACCGTAAACTTGGCAAGTTACGTAATCAATTAAATTTTCTTTAACTTTACCCATAATCAGATAATGCAGACATTCTGTGAAGCTCGACAATCTCAATACAAAAACCTAATTTCCATAACCTTGCAGCAAAAGCGAAATCGTTACAAAGACAATGTTACATTTGTGAATAAATGTATGTGAATAAAGACTAAACCTAAATCATTCGTCATTGTAATTTCGGCCTTATTGACTTCATTGAACGAAAGATAATAAACAAATTGATTTCATTGTTGTTACTAAGATCAACATTGTCATTGAAAAATGAAAACCAGATTGATATTCCGATCTTAGTTGATTTGGAAAATTAACATTTGGAATATTTCCTTACACTGTGTATAATATAATCGTGAAGAATGTTAGTGAATTATGAAACACAATAAACATTATCACTGATTTAATGTATCAAAATTACGAACATCGAAGCTTCACAAAGACGAACAATAACAGAAAAGAGAACAGTTTACATAAAACAATCTCATAAAATTTGCTAAATGTTCAGTTCTTAGTAACATAACTCGGTACAAAAATGCTTTTTGTGTGAAAACGTTTGTATTGAAATATAAACAATATATTCTTGGATAACTTTAGACACGAATATTTCATCGAAGTTCTTGTTACACATTGTACCCTTGTATTTGAATGCAAAACATGCCTTCCATTAGCCTCCGATTAACCTAAAGAAACATAAAAGCGGGTTAAAAGAAGAATGTAAAGTACACATGTATCAATTTGGCCCAGTTACGAGCCAGTATATAGCCTTCTTTCAATAAGCATATTTTGAAACTGAAAATCTGTGTAAATTGTATGAATATGTTATCGAATTCTTGCATACAATTTACAATAACAAACTGCTTTGATGGATGTGACCGTAATATCTTTAACCCTTATGGACACGCTTGAATATTTGTGACACAACCACACGCATGGGGTGTTTTCCACCCCACACTTTATATTGCAGTTTTTTACAAATGTATGAGTAAAAAAGGTTTTCTGTTGTTTTTTGTTAACAATTAGTCTTTTCCATAATAGTTAAACATATTTTAGCTATATAAAACAACTGTATAGTGGTTTGAATAATTGTTGATTAGACAGTTACATTTTTCTTCTGTATTTTAAAGTATCGTTAAAAAAGAAGTAAAAATGTTAACTGTACCCAAAAAAAAAAGTTTTTTACTTGCATGTGGTTACAAGACAGGGCAATGAAACAACTGAAGGTATTTTAGTCATAGGTTTATTATACAAATTTATTAGTAAATCACCATCGAGTATTGGTCAATTTAGCCAGCTGTTTATAATATCATAAAAACTTTTTCCCAAACCAACAAAATTTTTAGAGTGCTTTTTTTAATTTTTGATAAAATCTAAACAAGAGTATTATTTAAAGAGATACATTTATAAAAAATTATAAAATTTAAATCAAATTTACAACATGTTACTTAGCTACTGACAAAGGTTTTTGTGAGTGAATGTTCAAATTTATTCTGGGCAGCATTCTTCGCAGTAGATGAAGGTGTGCTCTTTACAATGCTGTCTATTATGCTTTCGTCTATCATACACAACCACTCATCAAGTGGGGTTTTTGGCTTCTTTAGCAGCGGCTTTTACAGTAGGATGATGTGTACTTACAATATTATGAGCTCTTGTCCTTGCGTTTTGTGGTGGTGTTTGTTTCTTCCATACAGTAGTTTAATCTTTCCCTATATAAGTGTTAAGTCTGTGAGCCAATGGTAGTTTGCTGTCACTGTCACTTTCTTCACTTTTACCACTGTCACAGTCTTGTTCAGTTTCTGTATCATGTTCACTTTCGTGTAAACTGTCTTGTTCTGCATCACTATCTTCGCCGACAATTGATTCATTATCACTTCCACACTCATCCAACATGGACAGAATCCTCGCTTGTTTGCTACCCAAATTATCCATTTTTGGAGTTTTTTTTAAATATGCAACTTAAAACATCATCTAGACTACAGTTCATAAAAAACGTAACAATTAGATAAAACAAATAACAGAAACTAAAAAAGCAGCATTTTGGAAATGTGTAACGTAAGCACACGCGTGGGGTGTAAAGCACCCCTGGCCAAGTTTGACGATGTTCACTGAGTGACAGCTGCACGCAAACTGATTGACCTTGAGTCAATGACTAGAGGGGCAAACAAGGGAAAGGTACCTGGAAGGCCACCAACAGAAACAAAACACTTTTAAATTTAGTAAAGAAGAGAGACTGTCTGGGGTGGATTACACCCCAGCGCGTGTGCATAAGGGTTAACATTGACTAAATTTTGAAACAAATTATTTTGCAACCATAAGCAACAGAACATCTTAACGTTAACCAAAGTTTGTAATTCAGGGTAAATTATTTGATATTTCTAAAATGTTGACAAAAGAGAAAAGAATGACCAAATCTAAGAGTAGATGCCTATTCCGGACACATGAAACCTTTACATCATGAACTAAGCTGTTTCTATTATTTCTTTTAGAATATAAAACCTTTGTTATTTATCCTGTATCTTTTCGTAGGGAATGAATCACATGGAATTGCCTTAAACATTTCTCATTTTCAGCAACATCTTGACAATATGTGAACGTTACTCTTACCTTTTTCATCATTATTACTTCTGTAATTGAGAACACAACACTTTACACCATACCTCTTGTACATTTACGCATATTTATACTTCATATAAAATCGACTACAGTTCTTAAAGTTGCATTGCAATTCCATATTTACTAAAAAGGTCCAACATTGATTCCAAAGAAGCAAATCAAACATGGCGGCTATCTCGCCTCCAGTTGCTGACGTTTAGTCACGTGACCGAAGCAAGCCATTAGGCTTTCAGATAGAGAAGGAAATGGTACAACCAAGGGGAGTTTACTTAAAATTCCATGGCTTTTCCAAATTTCATGGTAGAAAACTGATAAAACAAAAACATTTAATTAAACTAAATAATTCATTAATAATAAATATTACAAATCACCCAATGTGATTCTCTCACGCATTGACTTTCACTAAAACAATACCCAGCCAATCTTTAATGCTCCCATTCACTCAGTGTATATGCATGTGTTGATGTACGAAAATGTTTATGGTTATGTAAAATATACACATGGTTACATGAATTTCACAAATTTGGAAATTGTTTCGATATTTAATGAATCAAAAACTAACGTGATCAATTCACAATTTCTCGTTGTCCGACGTCGATTGAAGCACTACTTATGATAACATAGAATGTTTGATTGATTGATTTAATTTATTTTACTTCGATTTTCTGCCACTTGAGGCTAATTGAGGCATTTGACAGAACATTGTACCGTTACCGGCCATACCCGGAAAACCTATCCTAAGCATTTCTCAACTCCCGAGAGCATTATAAATGGGGTTATCAACCTGCCTCAGGAGGAGAAGCCAATGAGAACGCCAAGGATCGAGATCGGGTCGCGAGAGCGCGACAGTGCCGGACGGAATGAATCGTCTACAGGTCTGCCCAGAAGGGGGCCCAAGCCGGGGCCTGTCCAGAGGCAAGACGCCTCAGGCGAGCCTGCGGAACTAGCGCCCAGGCGATCCTGAGATAAGTATCTGCCCCTTTATGGTGCTAATTCTTCCGCCCCTAGCTTCTCCCTTTTAATAATCTATTGGAGTGCTTGCCAAATAAAACACAGTTACTTAACTATTCAATTAGTGTTTCTTTAATTTAACTGCTCTACCTCTGACGCATCGCCCGTTGCTCAACGGGTCCTACCCTCTAATAGAGAGGGTGAAATCCGGTACGACTAAGGTTTTAACGCCCCCAATTGTGTCTCCAGGGACCAGCCCTAGGACAGGAACCTGAGCTCGTAACGGTACATTTTCTTGTATATTCGGACAGTAAAATAAAGTAATAAGACTAAGTGGTGCTGACCACATCATCTCCAATTTGCCCGAGTTCGAGAATGTGTGAGGCTGTACCACCACACTCATTATGTGTATTCATCGCATGGCACACTGTTCAGATCACTTTACCTATTAAAATCATTCAATATACATGTAAATAGGCTTACCATACGTTCGGGATTAGCCCGGACAGTCCTGTTTTTTTTAGTGCTGTCCGGGATTGCAAAATGTCCGGGGTTTTTAGAATCTGAACATGAAAATAGCTACCGGTATTGAATATTCACGACCAGAATTTTAAAAAAAACAAGCCATTTCTGAAAAATTCATGTCTAGTGAAAAGTTCAACTGAGTCAACTAACAGGTAATGATGCTACCTAGAACAGAGAGGTTTCCTAAACATCAGAAAATGTATTATCAATTAAACATTTAAAAATTAATTGATTGATTTTAGAAAATAATGTTAATATTTTTCTTGTACAATTTATAGTTTAATGTTCCAATAAAATATTAAAGCTTTTAAGTAATTTCAAATTATTTTTGTAAAAAAGAAATTAAATTCAGCAGTAACGAGTTGATCGCCAATATGTCCTGGGTTGGACCCAAAAAAATATGGTAAGCCTACATGTAAACAATATTTTTCCAGCGTTATACAATCATAAAAATCTAAGATTGAATCAGATTTCATTCTACTAAATACAATATATATGTTGTTATATCCAGTAGTTTTATGAAGAGAAAACTAACATCTTATAAAATTAAAATTAATAATGCATTCATACGTTTTTACAAATTCGTCAGTTCAGTAACGGTTCTGCTATTGGAGTCGACATTAATATCACATTATATTTTCAACGAACGTTTGGGATTTCGAGGTTGCGTCCCTAAATAATTCGTTCGTCATTTGGTTGCCCTAAGCTTTACATTGGAGCTCTATGGGATGGCTATTCAAACGTTATTTCAATGAAGGTAAGATTTTCTCGTGTAAATCGATAATAAAAATCGGTTTGCCAAAGCTTTGAGATAATGTAGCCAGTCATAAGTTTCCGAAAATTACATTCTCCTGAACCTAAGAATTAATATATTAAAGCGCAACGGAATGGTTACGAATACGAGATAAATATAGTACGTTTATGCACAAAGAACACTAAACCTGACGTCATTTGATTCGTCTCTGGCTGCCATTGGTCGATAATACAAAAAATTAGATTTTTACACTATGCTTTGCTTTTTTTCTGGTTGCGAGCATGTGTAATTCAACGGCGAGTAGGAATCGAAGAAACTCCCAACATTATAAAGAAAAATGATATACAGGGTGTCATTTTATTGACGACCACGGACCACAGATTCGTATAGAGGAGATCAAAACAAACAACTTTTCCCAGTAACATTTTTCTCATTGGTGCGTCGATTCGACGCTACAGCCTTTCAAAAAAGACCGTTTTGCCGCCTGGATGCTGGCAACCCAACACAACATTTGATCGTATCTGTGACGTAATTTCCTGCGGCGAAACGGCGCACGGCAGGGTTGCAAGGAACACACAAATTTTGTGAAAAATGACAAACTACCAACCACATTATTAGCTGTAAAACGAAGCGAGAAACGCGTCCAGAAGACCGAACATCATAGCCTACCAGCCAGAAGATTAGCAGTCATCTCAGAGAAAGGGGGAAGTGAACCAACTATATGAAAAATGGAAAAACAAAAAGTATTCAAAATGAAGTGTCAATATCGGATTTTGTCTCAGCCTACATGTCAAATATCAACAACAATAAATTTTATTGGCCTTGCAGCTTACATGTGGCTGTTTACGCCCAGCTACATGTCAAATATTTGCAAATCTAGTTGCAAATTTGATATCTACAGGTTTGTGTCCAGATTCCTTGTGGTGCTTTTGTGCTGATAATGGAAGTATCCGAGGTTCACGTTGTTACATTACGGCTAAAACACGTACAACCACAGTAGCAACGTAATGATGAATCAGTAACGAATATACTGCCCTATTCACAGTTTCAAACTATTACATGTGTATCCGGTGCATGCATAAACACAGTCGTCGGAGAGCTTGTATTACTACTACTTATATCTCTGTATTTTCAACCATTTTTGCCACTTGCCTCATAATGCCCTGAATATACATTATATTATGTGTTGCTTATCTTTGGAATTTTGACTTCTTTCATTTCTATTTTGTCATCTGTTCAGTGTGTCACAGACAACTAGTATCAGAAGGACGAAGTCGTAAGACTAAATTGTAGATGCCAACTTGGTAACTAGATTTGCAAATATTTGACATGTAAGCTGAGACAAAATTCGATATGACCACTTCCACTTGAATTGTATTTTCTTTCTAACATTTTTCGGATCGTTTGTCTACTTTCTGTTAGGTTGCAGAACGTGCTTTCTCGTTTTGTTTTACGGTACACAATGTGGCTGATTGTAGCTATGTCATTTTTCATAGAATATGTGTGTTCCTGGTAACCCTGGAACGCATCGCTTCACTACGTTATATGACGTTACAAATGCAATCAAATGTTGTGTGTGGTTGCCAGCATTCAGGCGGCAAAACGGTCTTTCTTGAACGACTGTAGCGCTGAAACTACGCACCAACGAGAGAAATGTTACTGAGAAAAGTTGTTTCTTTTGATGTCCTCTATACGTTTCCGTGGTCGCCATTAAAATGACACCCTGTATATTATTATGCACTATGACTAACATTATGACCCATCCGATAATTTAATATTAAATTAACGTATGTTTTCATTGTATTGATATTCTCCCCTCGTATTTTCGTCCTTCTTTTTCTTGGTAACAACAATTTTAAAATTATAATACCTGTAAAAATGATAGCACTAGAGGTTGCGAGATATGAAACAGAAGAAACAAACATTTTTTTGTAATAACTATTCTTGACGATAAATGTGTGTATATAAAACAAAGGACCATATTTACTAGCTACGTGGAAAAGTATTATATCACGTGAAAAAAAGTCAGTTATTAAAAACAACTATAAAAATAAAAGTACAGTCGCGCGGAATTATTATGCATTATTCTTGACCGGATTCTCAACAATAGATCACTTAAATTGTGAAAATTGCAAGTGACTTAAAAAGGTGCTGTCCAAATTTTAAGGCTTCATTGAGTTCCGATATATTTTCTGTTGAAAATCGTCTTTTCAAAAGTCTTACTCTTACAGCACTGATTATTCAACTATCATGTTCCGACATCATTTCTGAGGTTAAGATGATATTAAACTTGCAATTTAATGTAATAGTAGCACGTTCGGCATCAAATTCCCCACTTATTTAAATGGGAGAACAATTGCCGATCAAAAGCGTGAGGACGCAACAGGGGTGCTGCCACCTACAATAGTTTGCTTTGACCAGGACCATTGAGATCAAATGGTGTAACGCCCACTACAGGGAAACGCGCCGAACCGAAACACGGGATTTCCGTGCCTGAAGTCTACAGGTTATCTTAAAGGTCATAGCCCACTGAGACGCCGTAAACGCCTCTGTTGCGTTCCGTTGCCGCGTTTCTCCGCGTCTCAGTGGTCGTCATACGCTTTACGTTGCATAAAGCAATTTCTGTATAGTTGCAATGGGACAAGAAATTACAGGCTGTGCTTAAAGTGGTTTCATTCAATAGCCGGAACGCAAACCACAAATGAATGGTTTCAAGTATACTACTACTACTATTATTATTAATAATAAATACATATTTAAATAACAATGACATTTATTACTTATTATATTTTCTGAAGATATGTTTCGGAACTCTTCATGTTCGTTTGTTGTTATTATTAATTGAGGACTACAAGTGGAAAACGTTGTAAGTGCCAAAAGCGAAAGTGTTGGGAAATCGCAAGAAACTGTTTTTCCACATATCTGGCACTTACAACGTTTACGATTTTCACTCACCCTCAACGTCAAACCTCTTTTGGTACCTGAAATAATAAATTAAGTTTATTTTTATGAAATGTTCATTCTTGTGTATGGAAAAACATGTTGCATTATCAGTTCCTGTTTGTAATGTTTTTTTTTTCTATCTTGTTAATATTGTTTATTTAAATTACACACAATGGTCTCTCTCTACAAACGTAAACACAGACTGCTTTGATGTTGTTCACGAGGAAATATGGCTCGCTTGGCACTTCCATCCTTCACCAAATCAGCCCGCAGGGACGTTCACACTAGTGACCTCTTTACACGCCCTTTTGAACTACTTAGAGGGCTACCATCCACTTTTCACGTTTACCAAATATAAAGCATGGCACATTTGACAGTTTAACGTGGAAAAAGGTGTTTCAATCTTTTTGTCACTTACATCGTTTACCAATTTTAGTATTCAATTGTTATTGTGTTCATTACAAGAACTACTCTAAAAAACATATGTTCATAAACAATCGTGCATCCATGTAAACAGACACACAGACTTGTTTCGTAAACATAAAATGCTTTTAGTTTTATTCTCACGTACAAAAAATCCCAGTACTGTTGCCAGGAAAAAGTATTAAATATTATTATTATTGCATCTAAATTAATTATATAAGCACAAGATCTATCACGTCTGTCCTTTCAGAAAACCGGGCTCTCATTTATATGTTAAAAGAATAGAACTGACCGAAATATGTAAATGAGTTTTTCTATATTTCCGGATCCTCACCGACAGGAGACAAATTTAGTACAAGGACTTTCACTTTTTTCGCATCTATTGTTTTCAAAAATTAACGAAACAAAGGATGCGCTTTTTTATAGTGTATTAAATAAGTAAAAATGGATGTCCAATGTCGCAGGAGGAACTGAATTACGGCACCAAACTGATTTGACAGAATGGAGTTTCGGTGCATTCCGGTCCATTTTAGGTCCTGATCATATAAATCCTATAAGTGTGATGGTGACACCGCGAGAAAGTTGAAAATGTTTATTTGGTTGGAAAGATTGTTATTCAAATGAACCCTTCTTGATGATTTTAGCGCTCGGAAATGCGTTATAAGTAGGGTGGGCATAATATTTGACCCAAAAACGGGACACCCGAAGATCAGTTTACCTCCTCCCCGTCTTGAAAGATCGGTTACGCCTAATTATTAAATTATTGTTATTATTAACGTAATATTATTATTTATTAAAGGATGGAGCACGTAAATGATACATCATAAACAATAAATGAAATATGGTCTCTCTTTGTCAAATGGTATTCATAATTATAATCTCTATATAATTTTCATAGCGTTGCTTGTCCTTTCTGATCAACCTTTGATGCTGAAGTGGAGTAATGCCAGAAGCATTTAGGAAAAGAACTAATCTTCTTCAGAGCTACTTTATTCTTCATCAATCGTTTGTAAATCTTCTCGAAAGCCTTATCCAACATATCTGACACACAACTTAGATTTAGGACGCAGGAACTTTAAGTTATTTTTGCAATTCCGTCAAGAAAGTGCATGCTTATTCACTGCTCTACAAATGACGGAACAGATACAAAACAATACATCTTTTTTTAGCATGAAATGTCTCTCAAATTTAAACTTGATTTGCAAGATAACTCCTAGACTTTTATAAAACGGAAACAGAACTGTCCAGGTCAAAACGGGACGTATGGTCACCCTAGTTATAAGCGAGTAATTGGTGATTTTATTAGGTGTGATTTATGACGTCATGCACACGAGGAATGCATACGTTGTTAGGTTAGGCCTGTTAGGTTTGGTTTTCTTAGCATAAATATCGTTGAAGTGAACATCGCGAGTGAAAGTGTGCTACCAAGAGGCACGTATGTAGAAATATGTTTCGGGGGGAGTCCGAAACAAGTGTTACAGGAATAATAATAATAGTAATAATAATAATAATGTTTAAATTAAAATAATTATATTAAATTAAATTAATACTAATTACAATACATAATACTATTATTACACGAATAAGTAAAAAGACTGAATAAGAATAGAGATATAACAGCGAATATTCATTACGTAGCTTACCTGTAGTTAAGATGGGAATAATTTACATAAAAATAAGTGCCCTGGCAATGAAATTAATGTCAAATAGATGAGCACTTGAATATTTATCTAATTACAAGAATGATGTTACATGTAGTTGGAGAAAAGTAACTTTTGATTAATATTTTATGTATATTATTTTGAGTAGTAGTGTGCATTAATCTTCTTTATAATGTCGTTCAAAGCCGTATGATTCCAATATAATCCTTGCCTTCTAAAATGTTCAGAGTAAATTAATAACCATCGATTATGCAACAATAGCTAATATTTCCATTACTTAATTTTAGTACTTGGTAAGTCTTCCGGGGGGTCCGGACTGGTTAAGAGGAAATTATCCAACAAAGGCTAAACGAATATATTTTTCATTATTTAATTTTAGTACTTGATAAGTCTTTCGGGGGGGGGGGGGGTCCGGACCTAAATACGTCCTTGGCTACCAAACATGTTGTCATGTTATTCTAAGAGTAGTGGAAGTGTATTGGTTCTAAGTAATCCTTGTAGGTATGCCTAGTATTTAACCTCAGTTGTGACATATTTTGATGATTTTGATGATTTTTTTATGGATTTTATTGCGTTCGACGATGTTCTAGCCCTATTTTTTGCTCAATCTAATTTTTGGAGCCTCATCTTTGTAGGTAGGCCATGATCTTACGTGATATAACTTAACCTATTCACTTTTTTATAGCCTTTTACGGGTTAAAATAACCTACAAAGTGTAAAAATGGCTGTTTCTACGCAACCCTTGTAGGTGGACCCTCAGTTGTGACATATTTTGATGATTTTGATGATTTTTTTTGTTGATTTTATACCATTTGACCCTATTTTTTTGCTCAATCTTATTTTTGTAGGTGGTGGGTCCTCAACGTAAACGCCTACGGGCTTTTTTGTAGGTGGGGTGGGCCCTCAGCGTAAACGGCTACGATGTGTGAGCCCCTTTTCACGATGTATGTCGTGGCCTTGGTTCAATGCCCCCACTACTTTTTGGAGGGGGCCCACAGTGGTATGGGCTCGCAGTGTTGCCAACTTACTCCACAAAAATTTCACCATATGATATTTCACAGGCGATGCTAACCTACAAATAGAAGTTGGCAACACTGACTAGTTGCATCACAAACTTTTTGATTTTAATTTTGCCATATGATATTTCAGAGGGGAAGCTAACCTACAAATAGGAGTTGACAGCGATCTATGCTGTAATATTTTGTAGCCTTCTAAGATGATATGTATGCAGTAAGATGATGAAGAGTTGGTGACAAATGACTACGATCTAACAAATGCTAACTGGCAATAGTGGTGATGCAGTGTTGATGCTCTTGTTACCAACCCCCCTGTTTTTTCTAGCATACTGATCTATTGCATGCTAACCAAAAACTCTTAAGCAATATTGGGAGACAGGCTCGTTTTTTGTAATGCCACGAACGGAAATATGCATACCTCTGTCTTCCACATGCATGTAATGCGATTTGAGGGGAAGGGGGTCAATTAACCTTATGGCTGTCAATGTTTCTATAAAATAACAATTCCTATGAACTCTGTAAATTTCCGAGCATATGTTGTATTCATATTTTTACTTATCTTCGAGTGTATATTACAAATTCGCAAACATATTTTGGCTAACTCGTACCGTTTAAGAGAAAAACCTACTTCCGGTCGCTATTTTGGATTTCCGAGCATACGTTGTATTCATACTTTTACTTATCTTCGAGTGTACATTACAAATTCGCAAACAGATTTTCGCTAACTCGTACCGTTTAAGAGATAAACCTACTTCCGGTCGCCATTTTGGATTTCCGAGCATAGGTTGTATCCATACTTTTACTTATCTTGGAGTGTACATTACAAATTCGCAAACAGATTTTGGCTAACTCGTACCGTTTAAGAGAAAACCCTACTTCCGGTCGCCATTTTGGATTTCCGAGCATAGCTTGTATTCACACTTTTACTTATCTTCGAGTATACATTACAAATCTGCAAACAGATTTTGGCTATCTCGTACCGTTTAAGAGATAAACCTACTTCCGGTCGCTATTTTTAATTTCCAAGCATAGGCTGTATTCATACTTTTACTTATCTTCGAGTGGACATTAGAAATCTGCAAACAGAATTTGCCTGTTTCTCTCCGTTTTAGAGATATTCCAAAAATATATATGTATATGTAATTGATAAGCCACAACAACAGAGCCATCTATGTGCAAATGTTGGAACTCGATGAATGCTTGAGGGATTTTGATTGGCTAATAATTTATACGTGGTGTTTTCTGATTGGTTTAAGTAAGCAAGATTTATATTGGGTCTATAAATCTATATAAGTCAGAGCACAGTGCTGATTTCTCACCTTTGCTGGATCGGCAGAGGAACCCACATCGCGGGGGATAGAAGCTGAACGGGCTCCACCAAAGTATAGGAGACTAGAAGCATATAATTTGGGGGAAAAACCCAAGTAAGGTGATAGAGTTTTTCATAGGGAATAGTATTATCAGGTTGAATTTTAAGTTGGTGATATCCCATTAAATTTTATATAAAAAATTTTAAATTTTATATAAATAACATATCTGAAATTTCTATCGTTTGTTTGGTCATATTTTAAAGCATATAAAAAAATGGAATCACCTACCTGTTTTATTCGTAAGAATGATAAGATCGAATGTGTCACTTGTGGGAAACTAATTTCAAAGAATAATTTATCGATACATGAGACAAGGTGTAACGGAGCAAATTGTTTGTTACCTTCTAAAGGCTGTGCTCAATGTGGAAAAGAAATTGGCATTCGAAATGTAAGTAGACATTTGAAAATTTGCAAACCATCGACCGGAGAAGGAACATTGAAAAGAAAAATTGATTATTCTGAAGCTGAAGATTCTGCTCCAAAACAAATTAAATTAAATAATAAATATAAACCAGTTAGGTCTGCATTTAATGGTCGACTTCAGGAGTTATCATTTACGTCTGAAGCAGGACGTGACATTCCTAGTTTCTTGCGTGAAGCGAAAACTTCTGTACTGAATACTTTGAAAAGTAATCTTGAAAATAATTCCATAAAAGTATACGTTGATTTATGTTCCGAATATGAGAAAGTCGATGGTACAACAAAAGTTTTTTTATCATTGTACCAAAAACCAGGCTCTTTATTTGGCAGATGTTGAAAATTTGGACGAGTTTTACTCTAATCTGTCAAATGAGTTAATTATGAAACATGACACTTTCGAGGCTATGGGGTCTGGATGGTCTTTATGTGGTAGTCCTCATACATTAACCGTTTACGTGAACAAATTCATGCCTTTTTCTGCATCGAGTTACGTTCCTCTACCACCGACCATTCAAAGCAAGAAAGCAGTGTTAAATATTCAAATTAATGACACAAAATGTTTTTTTTTTTTTGTTTTTTTTTTTTTTTTGCATCTTGGCAGCTCTGTATCCTGTTCATTGGAAAAATAATCCAGAGCAAGTTTATCATTACAAGCAGTACGAGACAGAGTTTGAAAATGTAATGTCTAGCATTGAATACCCCGTGGCATTGTCAGACATATCAAAGTTCGAGTCGCGCGCACGAGATTCTGATGGAAAACGCATTGCTATTAATGTATATTCTTATACGTCAGAAAAACATCTTGTGCATCTCATCAGGGTAAATAATATCACCGATAATAATGCTCATATAATTAATCTTCTTTTAATTTTAAACAACAATATTCACCAATACTGTCTTATTCGTTCACTATCACGACTAATCAGAAGTCAAGCAACGAAGTATGAAAATCACATCGAGGTTTGTCCAAGGTGTTTGACCACGTTTAATGATCGAAGAGAATTCAATCACTAAATATATACCGCACGGCAAATTGCTATTGAAAAACATGTCGAACATGAAATATATTGCGGTGACAACAAACCAGCTCGAATGTTGATGCCCAAAAAGAACGAAGTCGAAGAATTCAAAATGTACAAGGCTTTGTTTGATCATCCAGCCATTATCGTCGCAGATTTTGAATCATTTCTGAAGCCACTGTACTTCTGCAAACCAAATCCAGAAATTTCCTCCACAACACCATACCAGCTTCATGAACCAAATAGTTTTGGTTACATTGTCCTACGACAAGATGAAATAAATGAACCATATGTATACCGTGGACCGCATGTTATCGAACACTTTTTTGAAAAGATGGAAGAGGAGGTTGAGAAAATTGGCAGCTTCTTGCAAATATCCAAACCGATGAATTTGTTGACAACAGAGGAACAAAAAATATTTGATGAAACTGTCGAGTGTTCAGTGTGCAATAAATACTTTACAAACGAGAATCGTAAAGTGTTTCACCATTCGCAAACAGACAGTCGTTTCATCAGCGGAATCTGTAATGCTTGCAAACCTCAAAATTCAAAGGCCCAAATTTGTCCCCATATTTTTTCATAATGGATCGAATTACGATTTTCATTTCTTAATTCGGAAACTTGGATATGACACACAAAAAAATAGATATTCTTGCTCAAAATGAAGAACGATACATTTCTATAAGTAAGTTAAGATTTCGGGGACAAACGAAACCATAGAGATGAGGTTTCTTGACTCGTTCAGATTTCTCTCTGCAAGTTTGGACGGACGCTCTAGCAAGTAAACTCTGTGACGAACAATTCAAAATTACGAAAGCTAGTTTTCCCAACATAGATATAAAACTGATTAGAAGTAAAGGGATTTATCCGTATGAATACGTAAACAATGAATCTAAATTTAATGACGACACTCTCCCTCCTCAAAAAAGAATTCTTCAGTCAACTGACAAAAGCAGGAATTACGGACATAGAATACGAACATGTACAACTAATGTGGGATAAACTAGAAAGTAAAACATTCGGAGATTATCACAACGCATACTTGAAATTAGACGTAACAATACTTGCGGATGTTTTTCAAGCATTCAGGAAAACGTCAATGTCTATTTACAAGTTGGACCCTGCACATTTCTTCAGCCTCCCGGGATTAGCGGGGTCTGCAATGTTGTTGCAAACAAAAATTAAGTTAGAATTATTAACAGATGTAGACATGTTACTTTTCATCGAGAGAGGGATTCGAGGTGGGATGGTACAATGTGTACAGAGACATGCAGAAGCCAACAACATGCACATGGAAGAAAAATATGATGCAAATATACTATCGAATTACATTTTTTACATCGACGTTAATAATCTCTATGGATATGCCATGGTACAGAAACTTCCTTATGGAGGTTTCGAATGGATAGAACCAACTTCCATAAATATTATTGATTTTTGACGATTGTGAATTTGGTTAACTTGTAGAAGTGGATATTGAATTTCTAGACAATTTGCATGATATTTTTTCCGACTTACCACCGGCACCCGAACTTAAATGTCCACCTAATTCTAATCAACGAAAGCTTTTATTAACTTTGGAGAAAAAAGAAAGATATGTTCTCCATTACATTGATTGCGATGGGTGTTAAGGTATTGGATATTAGAAGAGTTTTCAGGTTTAAACATTCCGAGAGGCTCAAACCATACATTGAAACAAACACACAACATAGAACAGTTGCCACTTCCGATTTAGACAAAGATTTTTTTCAAATTGATGAACAATGCTGTATATGGCAAGACAATGGAGAACGTGAGAAATCACGTGGATGTGAGATTGGTTTCAGATGAAAATAAATGCAGTAAGTGGGTGGCTGATCCTAGATTTAAATCACGGAAAATTTACAACGAGAATCTGTCACTTTTCAATCCAGATATAAAAGTGATAAAATTCCGAAAACCAATTTATGTGGGAGCAACAGTTTTAGATTTATCGAAACTTCACATGTTTCAATTTCACTACAATGTTATGCATCCTTTCTACAACGATAGCATTTCATTACTTTACATGGACACGGACAGTTTTATTTATAGCATTAAAACATCCAATCTATATGAAGATGTAAAAAATCCGTCCTTGCTTGATTATTATGATACTTCTTCCTACTCTCAACCGAACAGATTTGGAATTCCATCTAGTAACAAAAAAGTTCTAGGTAAATTAAAAGACGAGTGTAACGGTGACATCATTCTCGAATTTGCCGGTTTGCGTTCCAAAATGTATACATTTAGAACTGAAAGCAGCATCACGAAGAAACCTAAAGGTGTTGGTAAAAATACTGTACAAAACAAACTTTCATTTCAAGACTATGTGTGAAGGAATTGAAGATGCAGCTACGATTGCAAAAAAAGAATCCAAACTGTAGACCATGTGATTACAACAAACAAAGTTAGGAAAGTAGCATTAGATCCACATGATGATAAAAGATGTATTTTGTCTTGTGGGATCCACACGTTGCCTTGGGGGCACTATCGTTTAGATAGTAGTAAGAAATGCATACAATGCACTTAAAAAAACTTAAGGCTGGCAATATTTCTATCAACACAAGCATATAAAATAACCATGCCTATGAACCTGTTTGGCTTCAGGAAGCAAGCTATGGAGGTGCCCGTGCAGCCTACGTTGTCGTCGAGCTTCAAAGAACTCCTGCCTTCCATTATATCTAAACTTAATGGTCTGTTAATTATACACTTGAATAGCATTCTGACCCAGTACGGCGAGGATGTGGGCAAAACTTTCTATGTATTCAACAACAACTTGAATTATTACCGGTTCCTCATCTCTGGCAAACTGCAGTTCAACATGAACCCTGAGAACAAAGGGGAGGTCAAGGTTTCCTCTGGCAAGAACATCTATCGCATCAAGCATGATAGGATGCACAGTACCACTACGTACGATGTGTCTGCTGGCGATCGCCTGTACGTGGAGCTCTTGGACGACTACGACAAACTCATCCCTCTTTTGTGGAGATGCGAATCACCTACCCAATAATAAATAACCACAGTGGTAACAATGCCTAACGATATTTTTGCTCACACCAAGCGCGATGATCACGGCGACGAGCTATTCCTGCTTGACGTCAGGGTCAAGAAGTTGCGAAGCGACCTGCAGGCCCTGCAGTCCACGCTCAACTCCAGCCTCCAGTCAGAGATAGCCAGCCTGCAGTCTCAGTGCCTGCACCCCGTACTCAAGATCGACGCCGAGCTCAAATCGCTGCTGCAAAAGTACACCGGCCTCGCGTCAATAGACAACTGCGAATACTTGGCGCTGAGCATAGGCAAGCTGCAGAACGAATTTTTGAAGCTGCAGCAAGCGCAGACCTCCGATGTGGAACAGCTGAAGCGACACTTGCAGGACCAAACGAGCACCATCCAGACTGAACTGTAAAACATTATCCAGAGTTTAAAAATTCAAGATGACTACGATCGCGTGAAGGCCAGTATTGCCAAATTGCACGAACAGTTTCAATCGTTGGAAAGCATCAAGGCTGAGCTTCAAACGGACGCTTTGCATGCAGCCATCAACGAAGTCAAAAATAAACTCCAAACGCTAGAGGACTTCATGGACAATCTACCTTCGTCCAGCGAGCTGAATGCTATTGCCCGTAGCGTGGCCAACATCAAACTCCAACTTGAGACCTACGAGGATTTCGGGAAGCTGCAAAGTACCATAGCCCATATTGAGGATGCTCTTGCTGTCATCAAAAATGATCTGGCAAACGTACAGGAAGCACTGGAATCCAAACTGCCTGGCATCAGAGATACTCTGGCCAGCGTCCAACAGCAGATCACCAAGTTGGAAAATCTAAACAACGAATCAGAGTTGTAGCATTTTCATCACTTGATCGACGACATACAGACTAAGTTGGTAAGGTTGCAACAATCCACTCCCACCCAGGACGACATAACACAATTACAAGAACGTATACGCGCTGCTGCTGCTGTCTCAGAGTTGGACGCGATGAAAAAAAGCTTTAGAGTCGCTCCAAAACACGGTGGCTACCCTGCCTACCTCGCAGGAACTGAAAAGCGTGAAGAGGGCTCTCAACCGAATACTCAAATCCGACGACATCAAAAACATCCAAACCGAAATTGAATTGCTGTTGCAACCTTGCCTACCAACCAGAAGATAAGCAAGCTACATGGCTTGTTTGCGGAAAGTAGAACCCAGGTCCACGACCTCGCAACCCAGAGCTCCAAGTTGACACTCGTGGAAAGTCTACAGCAGATTATCGCCAATGTGAAAGAACAAATTGGCAGCATCGAGGCGAGCCAGGAATCGGCCAGAGCCAATTTCAGTACCCAACTACATGAGTTAAACGAAAACTTCAAGAGGCTAATTGTCGATGTGAAGATTAAGCCCGATTACGACACTGTTATCCGTGCTATCGAAGAGCATCTGGAATCAATAAACAGTAGACTGGAGGATGTGGAGAGCGAGGTTCGAACCAATGCAAACACCCTGAACGCCAGCATCGACAATCTCAAGTCCACTGTTGTCATCGAACTGTACAGCATTCCAAACAGGGAATTTTCCTCGCTCTTCCATCCGGGGCCCAAACTCTACATGCTGACTCCTGCCAAAGCCTATCACCAGTTTTTCATCCCTGGCACACTTCAGTTCGTCAAGCTTTCATACTGGTCTTTGCCTCACGCAACCCACTACCCAACCATGACCGTGACGAACATCAGTGACGAGCCTAAAATAAGAGGAGTGGAGTTGGTCTATTTTACCCACCCCGAAACTCGCGAAACTGTTTATGCCGAAGATGCCACTCAAATTATCGACATAGAAATAGGTGACAAGCTGTACATAGAAAACCCGGCATTGTCTGCAGCAAGAAATCCCATCCAAGCTATATTCTTATTTTCACACAATGTCTAGGCAGGCTATTGTGAACGAGCTGCACAAACCTGCACGGCGAAACTACAAACGACTGCCGGTAGTGACCAAGGGCAAGCTGACCTTGTGGAAATGAGCAGTGGCAACTTGAAAAATTTACATAAAATCAACAAGGGATACAAGTATCTTCTCACCGTTATAGACACATTTTCAAAATTTGCGTGGGCTTTACCCCTCAAGGCAAAAACAGGAACCTGTTTAGTGGAAGCATTCAAAACTATTTTCGATAAAAGTGGCAGGCGACCTCGATTTCTTCAAACAGACAACGGAAAAGAATTCTACAACTCTGTCTTTCAGCAATTTATTCAAAAACAAAATATTCAACATTACTCCACCTTTAGTCACATCAAATCCAGCGTAGTGGAACGTTTCAACCGAACTCTCAAAACACGCACGTGTAAACAATTCACGCTTCAGGGGAATTACAAGTGGCCCGACATGCTTCCGGAACTTGTTAACAGCTATAATTACAGTTTGCATCGCACGATAAACATGAAACCAGCTGACGTCAACAAATCTGACGAGCGGCGTTTAATTTCTACGGTTTATTGTCCAAAGTACAAATTTACAAGCAAGAAACCGAAATACAAAATTGGAGATCAGGTGAGAATCAGTAAATTTAAGCGTGCGATTGAAAAAAGGCTTCACTAAAAATTGGAGTACGAAACTTTTCACCATAGTTCGAGCCTTACCCGGAAACCGTCACACGTATATAATAAAAGATAATCGCGACGAAATTCTGAAAGGAAGATTTTACGAAGAGGAACTTTCTAAAACAAGATACCCCGACACGTATCTTATTGAAAACGTATTACTTAGAAAATGTGACAAACTGTTGGTGAAATGGCTGGGACTCGAGCAAAAAAGTTGGATAGACGCAAACGAGGTGATTGTGTTACGGGTGCTTGGGATGTGGTACGGCGACTGAATGATTTTCCATCGGAATGTCAGGATAGGAAAAATTGCGAGCTTCTACCCGACAACATTCGCTGCCTCATTGTTGGACCTTCTGGATGTGGAAAAACAACGTTACTTATTGATAATTTTCTTCTTGCACCCAACTGGTTAAACTGGAAGAAAAGGCACCTGTATGTTTTCTCCAAACGTTTGGAGCATCTGAAGTATCGCCAGCTGTCGAAACTGTACGAGGGACTAGGCATAGCTATATTAGCTTCTGAAGTGATACCACTAGACTGCTGTCTCGAAAATTCGGTGGTGTTTTTTGACGATGTGATCCTGGAGAACCAGAACGAAATTCGCAATTTTTTACTCAGGGTCGGCACAGAGGCATGGACTGCTTCTATCTTGCTCAGACATTTTCCAAAATCCCTAAGCAGCTACTCCGAGACAATGCTAATTTTATTTGTTTGTTTCGTCAAGACTACACCAATTTAAAACACGATTACGATGATTATGTAGGTGGGGACATAAACTACAATCAGTTTTCCAAATTTTGCTCTTCATGCTGGAACCAAGATGATTTCGGATTTGTCACAATAGACATGACGAGGAAACCCAATAACGGAAAATACAGAAACAAAATTAATAATTTTCTAAACGTTGCAACGTTACAAGAAACGTCTTGACCTATTATAAATAACTACATACAAAAAAAATGAAACGCAAACTTGCAGACGACAACCTGAAGCTCCGTATCGACCTGGCAAAACGGTTTAAGGGTTGGAAATCCGAGAATCGTGGAATTTACGAAGAGAAAAAGCGTCAGGACCAACCTATCACCCATGCCATCAGTGGACTTGGTAAAGAAATAAAAAATGTCACCGAGCAAAACAAAGAGTTAATCAACGAGCTTGTGCCACTCACTGCTCGAAATTATACCATACCCACACCGATATCCAGCATTCACACTACTCCGTCCGAACTTGCTCCGGCTCCGAGACGTCACGCCCTAGGCAGTACCTCTTCGGACAAGCTACTCGAGCTGGGTCCGTTGGCGAGGGATTACCTAAGCACCGGGAAATTCGAAAAAGACGAGGTATTCGGATTGTACCTGACCATGGAACATAACGAGGGTGTGGTTTGGAAGTTTGGAAAGTCAAAAGTCACGTTCGAGGGCGACGATGTAAAAGTTAATTTGGGCGAGAGGAACAGCTGGACCAGATATCCTGGCACGGTGGGACTGTGGGAACTTATCACTAAGAAGCAACCTAAAGATTATACAGACGAGGATTACCGAAGTTACACAGAAATTTTGATCATGACGGACGCACTGTAACAAAACAACGATGCAACACAGAATCGCGTGAAATCTAGCAGTGGAGAAAAGTACAGGAACCTCATCAAGCCAATATGGACCCAGCTCAAGACTGGCAGCAGTGTCAAACTCTACAACACCTTGCCCAAGTAGTTTGTTTGGATAGACGACGTAAGGAAGCTTGTAGATCGATTGCTGGTTATCGCAGGCGAAGAAAATGCAGGCAATCGCAACTTCCACAACGAGAATGTGGGCATCATGGACATGGTTAGCACCAAGCTTGCCAACTTCATTGTCAACGACAACAAAGGTATAGGTTATCTTATCAAAATCATCAACACCCTGCCTCCTAAATTCTGGAATGTAGCCGAGGGTCGAGGTTTGGAGAACGATATTATCAACAAGCTACCCTTCGAGATGCACCTACCAGGTTACCAGTACTGCGGTCCGTGTACCAAACTCGAACAGCGACTGGAGAAAGTAGACAAGGGTGTGAATCCCCTGGATGCTGCATGCAAGGATCACGACATTGCTTACAACATACGCACAGATTTCGATGCACGTCATGATGCTGACAGGAAGTTGGAGCATGCAGCTTTCGGGAGACTCGTTAGCAGAGATGCCTCGCTAGGTGAACGGGTTGCTGCATTGGGTACGACCATCACTATGAACACAAAACGAAAATTGGGGTGGGGGCTATAAAAAAATAACACCCTGTGAAAATAGCAACCATGAAACCCAAGGGCGCTGTTTACCAGATACCCTACACAAACCTCAAGTCTCTCGGAGCTCTTGATGGATTGCTCACCAAAAAGCAGATCGAGAAGAAACATTCATGCCTGGCCAAAGGTGAAATTGCTGGTCAGCATCCCTCAACTGAGGAGGTTGCAACGTTCGCGAAAGCAGCAGAAGACTGGAAGTTTCATATTCAGCATCCCGGCTATCTTAGCAGCTTTGGGTGCTGTAGGCAGCTTGGCAGGAGGCAGTGCCGCCATTGCCAAGACCGTCATCGATGCAAAGAAGAACAAGGCCGAGTTAGAAGAGCAGAAACGCCACAACCTGGCTATGGAGAAGAAGGGGAAAGGTGTGACCAAAAAGCGAAAGAACAACCTCGAAGCTTTGAAAAAGTTTTAAAAAAAGAAGAGCCCTTGTCCAACTTCGATATTGAATCCTTGATCGAATCGTTGGGGATCAAGCACTTCAGGGGCGTTTTCATGTCTGATTCTCTACCCTCTGTTGTGAAGAAAAAAGAGTGTGGTGTGGTTAACCTAGACAATTACGAAAATCCAGGTACACATTGGATATGCTACCTCAAAGCCAACAACAACAAAGCATTTGTTTTCGATTCATTCGCAGGCATACCACCTGCTGGGTTGGTAAAGTATCTCAGTGTTGTCAACCTCTACTACAATGACGAACACATTCAGAGTTTCAGCGATGTGAACTGTGGCCATCTCTGCGTTTCCATGCTTGTCTTCCTCTCGCAATTAAATAACCACACGATCGAGGATTTCCAGAAAGCATTGTGGCACCTAAAGCACTATTGGGGTATTCCATCTCACAAGCGAGACTTCGCTTCTGAAACTCGCATTGCATGACGATATCAAATATCCTACATCTATTGCTCTTCGAGCATGTACCTGATACCTAATGTGACGGTACACAACAATACCATCAAAATTGGCAGCGAAAAATCAGCATCACCCCTGGCCAGTACAACCTGTCTACCTTGCAGGCTCAAATGCCAAGAAGTGTGTACTGCTGTCGCAAAATTCTGTAACTCACAGGGTGGAACTGGTGTCTGCCACGGAAACCGTAGACCTGGGTACCATCGGAGAGCTTTTGGGATTCGAGAACAACACAAAGCTCGAACCTGGCATCAAGCACATCGGTGCTAATATTCCTAAATTTCTAGCCACCGAGACTCTGAACATACATTGCAATGTGGCAGAAGGTACGATCACCAAATCCTCGGACGGCATCCCAGGGAGTCACAAGCAGACAGGTATTATCGCTACGTTCAAACCAAACTCTGAGTTCATGGAGCCAATTATCTACACACCCTCCCCACCGATATACTTTCCTGTATCTCGTAATCGCATAGACAACATAGAATTGTCAATTACCAACGAGGAGGGGGAGGTGGTTGATTTTGCAGGAGCCACGACCAAGCTGTCGTGGAGATTAACATATAATAAATAACCATTATGGAGCAAATCGAAAGTTACGAGTTGGAGTCCTTCCCACCCAATCGTCGCACGTTTGCCAACCTCAATGAAGCGAATCGAGAGATAGAATACGACGTGGACGTCGGGGACGGGTTCATTCACCCTCACAGAGCTGATTTGTATATCAAGTTTGATGTTGTGAAGAGAGACAAAGGCGAAGCATTCCTTGCCAATGCAAATTTAAGACTTGTAGATAATTTTGTGCCGTACCTGTTCTCGCAGGTGGAAGTTAGAAAGCATGGCACCGTCATCGATAGGGTTGACTACCCCGGGATAACCTCTACAGCTGTGGGAACACTGAAACTCTCCAAGACCGATGCAGCATACTACCAGGCAGGGGGATTCGAAGCAGGTACAAAAATCAAAACTCAAAGTCACAAAGTACTGTTTCCCATGCGCCTGTTTCCTGGCTTCTTCTCCGACTACACAGAGATTACGTGGAAGGGTGGTTTGCGCGTCACTTTTCGCAGAAGCGTCAACGACAACGATGCGCTGATGCGTTAGAGCACCTTGAGTGCAGACGGTTCAGCACTTCCCAACACACTACCTGATCCTGCCAAGTGCATCATCCTGTCCATGGAGCTGCGCATGCCCGTAGTGAAATGCGAAACTAACTACGCTCTCAGGTACAAAGCAGACATTTTGAAGAATCCCCAAGTACCCATCCAATTTTACAGTTACCAGTGCGTGCAGAAACCTGCTTCCGGCAACCATTTTGAATTTAACGTGACCACACAGTTTAACAGCATCCGGTACGATATGCCAGAGTTTGTGGTCGTGCTCTTCCAGACAGGGGAGGACAACAATCAAGAAAAAGATTCGAGCCAGTTCGACAACTGTAAGATCAAGAACATCTACCTCAAAAATGGCAGGAATGAGATATTCCCGCGTGAGAACTACAACCTGAACATTGCAAACAACGACTATCTGAAACTGTACGAGGCATACACAGCTTACAAGAGAGTGACCTCCGGCAATGTGGACGTGTACTACAACCCCAATGAGTTCATAGCTCGCAGACCCATGTTCGTCATTAACACATCGAAGAGAAAGCAGGTGGTTGTTAACGATCGTACCAACATCAAAATTGTGTGCGAGTTCCATGACGCCTTGCCTCCCGATACTCTATGCAGCGTTATTCTTATTGCAGAGAAAACTTTTGTGTATGATGTCAAGAATGAAAGAGTGACTGAACAGTTTTAGATTCAAGAAAAAAAAATTGGATAATTCTATAAAAATCACACTAACCTTAGATCCAAACATTCTTCACACATAAAAAAAATGACTATACTATAGAAATTTATGACAATACTAAGTAGTGCCAACTTCTATTTGTAGGTTAGCTTCGCCTGTGAAATATCATATGGTGAATTTTTTGTGGAGTAAGTTGGCAACACTGCGAGCCCCTCCCACTGTGGGCCCCCTCCAAAAGTAGTAGTGGGGGCATTGAACCAAGGCCACGACATACATCGTGAAAAGGGGCTCACACATCGTAGCCGTTTACGCTGAGGGCCCACCCCACCTACAAAAAAGCCCGTAGGCGTTTACGTTGAGGACCCACCACCTACAAAAATAAGATTGAGCAAAAAAATAGGGTCAAATGGTATAATATCAACAAAAAAAATCATCAAAATCATCAAAATATGTCACAACTGAGGGTCCACCTACAAGGGTTGCGTAGAAACAGCCATTTTTACACTTTGTAGGTTATTTTAACCCGTAAAAGGCTATAAAAAAGTGAATAGGTTAAGTTATATCACGTAAGATCATGGCCTACCTACAAAGATGAGGCTCCAAAAATTAGATTGAGCAAAAAATAGGGCTAGAACATCTTCGAACGCAATAAAATCCATAAAAAAAATCATCAAAATCATCAAAATATGTCACAACTGAGGTTAAATACTAGGCATACCTACAAGGATTACTTAGAACCTAAACACTTCCACTACTTCTACGATATTTCAAATTTACGATTTCTTCAATAGAGATCCCCGCGTGTAGATTCGTGAGTTGCCAAGAACAAGAAATATGTGAAGTGTAGAGATGTTATTTTTAAAAATTCATACTTTTTTTCACGGTGATGGTAATTACGTGTTATCCTTTGATATCCGCCGTGGGTGGGCGCCGTAAGCGGTTGAACAGGTTGAAAAAATCCCTGTTCTTCCCCGCCGGGGATCGAACTCGGGTCTCTCGCATGGTAGTCAGACGATTATTATACTTTAAAAATCAAAAAATTCAAATTAGATTGAAAATTCTTTGACGTCGTGTACAAGTTCAGACTCCAGTCAACAATGTACATAGAAACTGAATTCGCCTTTCTTCCCTTCAACTATAGCTTTGATGATGATGTATTCTTTGTGTCTTTGTACTTGTTCACAATGCACAGATATTAAACAGAAACCATTTCATTTACTGTCCTTCATGGTACGTACCAATGACGGGATGTTTATTTATGAAGATCAGATCCCGAGTTGTTATAATCTCGAATAACTGAGAAATTACAACGAATCTTATTTAAGAAGAGATTAATTCTTCATATTTTCTACACTGTAAGAGTGCGAAAGTTCTTGAAATTGACAGTTTTTATTCCACTGAAAAACAATTACTTGAAGGAGAAATAGTGTGCACAATTCGAGATTTTCACCGCATAGGAAAATTTTCAAAATGACGATTCTATTATCCGTACCATCTAACTGTAGACCAGACGAACGAGAACAAGTCTCTGCGCAAGTAGTGACGCGAGACGGCTCCACCAATGGACAGTGAGAGTAACGGGATTGTGTAATGGCCGACGGGATTTACCTGTTCTCTCTGTAAGCGATGCAAACTTTAGAAAAGGATAATACCGAACGCACATGGCAAAGGACCGTATTTTTGTCTCCAGGTCCGTACGATTGGTTTATGAATTTCTTAGGGAAATATTGGGGATAAAATTGCAAGAACAAATTTTGACAAGCCATGCATTTAGCGTACGGACTAAGGTCTGGACCGTACATCCGCACATGTACGGCCAGGACCGTAAGGTTGGCGACGCTGCACTTTCACCACTTGATTTTTCTCTTCCTCCTCTGCCGATATGCGCGGACCTGCTCTACAGTTACCTGGGACAGGGCATAATGTCTCTTGTGAAAACGTTATCTCGTTATATTGTTGGATATGGCAGTTAGTTGCTGTAACCCACAACTTGTAAAACAGGCAGAAAACAATATTATTTGCAGTAAAATATCGCTACGATTTTACCATTCGAATTGCGTGAACTTTTTACAGATATCACAGGGAAGCAAGTGCCCCTGCGGGCGCCCTTAACCCTGATAACAGCTATTTTTAGAAATTGTAATATCTTAGATGTTTCGCCAACACTGGTAATCGGGAGTAGATCAGCGAATCGTCGTTTTAATGTTTACATTTCACAAACAATTAGAGGTTCGATTTGAACATGATGTTTTCAAATCTCTAGGCGAGCGAAGCATGCAAGGATTTGATCGTTCAAAACTAGTGAAATCGGTTCAACTCACTTCAGAGTTCAACAATAGCAATAACAACAACAACAACAACAACAAAAGATTATCGTACTTACCTAAACTCCACATGTCCAAATGTATCGTGGTAGAATTTGCTCCAACGTTATAGTAGCTTCCTGGTCCCACACAGCACAAGTAAGATTACCGAGAAGAAGGCGTGTTCGGAAGTACCTTGGCTAACTACAGGTCTCCCTTATCGCACAACGGGAGACCAACCTTTCGTTCTGACGTCGGAAGAGGAAAGCCTACGTTGTTAGGTTAGATCCGTTACGTTTGGTTCTCTTATTCATTCATTCATTCATTCATTCATTCATTCATTTGGAACCTAACAGCTTTTATGCCATTTTTTGTCCATAACAATACACACACAATTGTTTTACAATAAAATTATCAGTACATCCCCTATTTTACAGATATTAGATATATATTTTTTTAAGAACACTTTGCCTTTTACAATTGTATGTTACACTTCCTTAAAAATGATAACAAACTATAACCAATTCTCACATCTGGATTAACAACTAAACTTAACAAATTTGTTGGAAACTGAACCTTTACATTATTTAAAGTTTTATACAAAATATTTTTCTCACTATTATATTTTGAGCATTCCAGTATTATATGTTGTGCATCTGCACTTTCCCAGCCACATTCACATTTCTTATTGTTCGTTATTCCAATTTTGGATAAATGTTGCCTAGTACACAAATGGCCCGTTCTCAGTCTATTAATTAATACAATTACATTTCTTGTAGCACTTACATGATGAAAGAATGTTTTTTGTGTTTTGAATTCAGCAAATGGTCTGTATGATTCTCCAGCTGTTGTAAGTTCATTTCGACACCAATCAAACCATTCATTCAGAATTTTCTTCTTTACTCTAGGGAGAAGATCCGTATAGTATAATGATAAGTTCGTAATATTTGGAAGACGCACTGCTTTCTTTGCACATTCATCTACATGAGAATTACCTGTAATATTGCTACGAGCTTTAACCCAAGAAAACTCAATGGTTTTTCCAGATTTTTGTATTGTTTGAACTAATTGTATGCAATTTATAATATAAGGGGATAATTTGTAAAGACTCTTGTAAGAAGATTTAAGAGCCTGTATTACACTTTGCGAGTCAGTAAGTATTAAGAACTTTTGTAAATTTAATTTTTGGACATATATTAAAGCTTGGTAAATTGCGTAAGATTCTGCTGTATATATTGAAGTCTTGCGGAAGCCGAAATAATATATCTGTTTTCTGTTGTGGGTTGCACTGCACATCCAACTCCTGACTCACTTTTAGATCCATCTGTGTATATGCAATAAAAACTTGGCCATTGAGTAAAATATTCCGATATGTGCGAATGACGAGGGAAATGAATATTATCCAGAGACTGTTGAGGATAATATAATGAAAAAACAGGCCGTGAACGCATCTGTAGAACATCCTGGTATTCTTGACAAAACGAATTATACAATTCTATCCACATAGCAGATTTTCTGTTTGTTATTTTTCCCGTTTCATATAAGTGTATCATATTTGTTAGTACATTGTTGAAAGGATGCTCACAATATGATTTCACTTTGAAGAGCATATTTGCTGCTAACATCTTCTGTCTACATGAAATGGAACATTCACCCGCTTCCATGTATACTACTACGTTTGGAGTGATGTTCATAACGCCTAAACATCTTCTCAAGAATTTCCTCTGTATGATGATTTGATTTGATTTGATTTGATTCAATGGAATTCAATTTTCCTTCTGTCAACTTACACATTGCCAGTAGAGAATAATCTATCATAGGCCGAAAATAATTCTTGTAAAATAAAAGCATAACTCGAGGATGACCACCCCACTGAGTATTTGCTATTGCTTTGAACAAATTAAACACTTTTTCTGATTTGACTTGTATTGATTTAATTTGGTCCTTCCAAGTTAGTTTTTCATCCAAGATGACATCTAAATATTTTACTCTGGATGTAATGGGAATTCTTGTTTTTCGGGACATTGAGTGAACTATTGGAGGTGTTCCCTTTTTACTAAAAATTGTAATATTAGATTTTTCTATTGAAATGGAGAGTTTTTTACTTTCAAGACACTTTTGCACTTCCAATATTTGTTCCTCTAAAACAGGAAAATCAGTATGAATTTGTGTCATGGATATATAGATACAGATATCATCTGCATATTGAAGATAATTGACTGTTGGAATTAATTTCCTTTTCATCCCAATCATATATATGTTGAATAACAAAGGACTTAAAGGACTTCCTTGAGGTAACCCTTTGGAGGCTGAATACGGTCCTCTACTTTCACTGAAAAAGTGTAAATATGCAGATCTTTTACTGAGTAACTTCCATAATATCAAAACATAGTTGTGAGGTATTTTTAACTGTTGTATTGTTTGGATTAGGATATTAACATCTACATTATCATAAGCTGCGCTTACATCTAAGAATACAGATAATACAATTCTGTTTCTTTTCAGTGAGTCGAAAATATACGAGGAAAGAGTGATTAATCCGTCTTGGCATCCTAATCCCTTTCGAAATCCTATTTGTTCGAACTGAAATATATTTTGGCATTCTAAAAACCATTCTATTCTTTTTTGTATCAGTTTCTCAAATATCTTTCCTATACCTGACGTCAAAGCTATAGGTCTATATGATTTACCTACTTGAGGGTCCTTGCCTGTTTTTAAAATTGGAATAATCAACTGTTTGGACCAATCTTCTGGTACTTTTCCATTATTTAAGAATTTATTAAAAATTGTGCACATCGCCGTTAACGCTACATCTGGAAGGTGATTAATCATCGAATAAGTAATTTCATCCATACCTGGAGCAGATTCTTTACTGTTGCTGATGATTTCATAGATTTCCTCTTTTGAAATTTGAGTTGCAAAACCTTTCGCCGAACGTAGTTTTGATGTGTAACTACATAATTCATTTGGTGTTTCAATTACTCCGTCTGACACTGTAGGTATGAGTTTCTGAATAAATTCAGTCTTCCAATTTGATTTCAAAGGGACCACGTTTGCTGTACGAGGATTTTTGAGCGACTTAAACTTATTCCACACATATCCTAATTTCATGCTTGTGTGTAAATTGTAAATAATAATTGTAAATAATTTCCAAGATTTTCTTTTTGCTTTTATGCATAATCTCTTTGATTTGGCCACAGAGCGTCTGAATGCTATCCAGTTCTCCGGATTTGGTTGACGTGAGTATATTCTTGCTAATTCGACTCTGTATATTTTTGCTCAGCACACTCCTCTGTCCACCAGTATATCTTTGGGAAGTGTTGCTGACTACTTTTTATCACCCTGGGACAACTCAAGTCCATCGCAGCCGAAATGATTTTTACAAACTCCTCATATGTAATATTATCAGGTTTTAATCCATCATTCTCTGAGAAATAAATATTTAAAAGTTTTGTATAATTAGACCAATTAGCTTTGAATACTTTCCATTTGCGAATAGTTAATATTCTTTCATTTGTTGCATGGCAATAAGCCAGATAAAAATAACATGGATAATGATCGCTTGTTCTCAAGTCCACATCGGCCTCCCATGTAAAGTCTGCACAATACTTTTCTGAAATTAATGTTAAGTCCATAGATGACGGATTACTTCCATTTCTAGGCATATGAGTAGGTGAACCATCATTTATTATAGTTACCTGTTCCGCCTCCATCCATTCAACAAGAGTTTGACCCAACTTATCTGCTGCCTGTCGACCCCACAATGGGTGGTGGCAATTGAAATCTCCAGTTATGATTAATGGAGTCTTGAATGAACTAATCATAGACCTTAAATGTTTCACTGCAATTTTTTGTGATGTATAGGAAGATGGTATATAGATCGAGATAACGGGAAATATTTTATTCAAAATTTGCACTTGTATTCCCACTACTTCCACCCGATATTGTCGAAGAATCACTAAATTGGGATTAAATTATATGGGTTTGAATGCTAGACTTCCATGTACAAATATACCCACTCCTTTTCCGCCTTTTTGATTAATTACTGCGTGATAATTTTTATTTCAATTGAAACTCTTCCAACTATACTTCACACACACATATGATGAGAGGATGATGCTCTTCTATCAGTTTCGTGAGTTCAAGTTTTCTTGAAGGAAACGAGCATAAATTCCATTGCACAAACAAAAACATATTTTGCATGTAATAACTTACTGATTATTATATTTAATGTTGAACATCTTCATATGATTCAAGCTCTTCAATAAGTTTCAATAACTGTGAAGTAATATTTGCACAATCGACTAGAATATTTTTAATTCTCTGAAGATTATCATCCACAGTTATGTTCGACGTTAGTTTTGCTATAACTTGTAACAAACTAATCGTTATTTGCTTTTGAGAGTCATATTGTGGGATGCTAGTCCGTAATTTTCGTTTTTCCGTTGTTGACACTGACGTTGGACTGCTTTGGGAATTTAGTAAAATATAATCTGGTCTTTCTTATTCGTTTCGGGTTTGAGGATTGTCACACGGCTTTAGATTTTGCATACCTTTATTTTTTATAACTTCTTTACTTTTAAATATCTTCCCAAGTCTTCGATCAGCATAACTATTGTTCATGTTGTAAAGATGAGGTTGAGAAGATTTCCACGAATATAAGTTTCTTGATGTCCCTGATTCCTCATCTCTTAGAGTGGCCAGCACCTCATATCTGTTACCTGTTGTAATTGCTGAACTTGGAGCTTGTACAAAGGAAGACTCTGCTTTAGTTGTTTTTAACTCTGGGAAATCTTGTAGTATGTTTGCATAAGAATAATCATCTCTCTCGGTCATAAATGAACTACCAGAACTAACTTTTCTCTTTGCTTCTTGATATGAACAGCCCTCATATGCTATCACCTTCTGAATTTCTCTTTCCTCTTTCCACTTACTGCACGACCTCTCAGTTGCAAGATGATTTCCTGAGCAATTTATGCATTTAAGTACTGCAGCACATATATCATCATGTTCATAATCACCGCACCTTGGACATATCGCTTTGGACTTACAAACATCCATTGTGTGAGAGAAACGGAAACAATTCCTGCACTGCATCACAGATTTTATTTTAGGTTGTACCTGAAATATGTTACTGAGTAGCTTTACATGCGAGGGCAACCTTTGTGATTGGAACGTTACACTGATCAATTTAGTCGGTTTGAACACAAATTCCCCATTTTCTTGATAAATCTTTTTTTTTTCATTCTTTCCATTTTGATTATTGGAATATTTCTCTCAGCCTCTGCTTCATCTTGTACTTCTTCTAAATTTATATGTAACGGTAACCCATGTATTAGTCCCATTCTGTGTAAAAGACTCTTCGGGATTTTGACATTTACCTTATATTTCTTCTGAAACTCTTTGTTCAAGTAAAAGTCATTTGCATCATTCGACGTTAAAAAGTAAACCTTTTCACGATTAGGACCCGATGCCTTAACAGAATTCACCTTAATTCTAGCTTCTCTTAACCTAACATAATAGCACTAAAGCTACCAACATTGTGTTCCACGCCTTCAACAAGAACAATATATGGGCCATCGTGCCCAGGATAGAATAAGTCATTTTTATTCACATTGTCCTTTGATTGCATTGTACGCTCTAATAAATTTGCTTTGAAAATTTTTGGAGCATTTATAGATTCCTCCTTTCCACTAACTTTTGCTCGATTTCGTTTTGAGTTCTGACATTTTGGTTGCTTAGCAACCAATTCAACATCCATATTTTCTCCGACGTATCCTTTTTTACTTCCACTACATCATTCATCTCCATTTGGACGTCCTCTCTGCTTTGATTAATAATTTCCTCGCTAGACATTTTCCCTCACTTGAATGAAATTTGTTGAATTTCTTACAAGCAGGAAACTTTATCTGGATGGCCCAGAGCCTTCCATGCTATCCAGATTTAACACTGATTTATCTTCTAAATCACAAGATTATTTAATATTAACTTACGTTTCAATAAATGTACTGTCTTGTAATAACACAGAACACTTTTACAATAAAAACGATGATTAAATCCACAATTTAAGCTTGAATTTGTCTGTAACTGTATATTACGCAACTAGCTAATATTTCACCACAGGATATTCCCCTTGGTTCTCTTCGCATACATTCACTACAAATGCATTATTTATGCTACGAGAACTAAACATAGCTAGCCTAACCTAACAATAAAATCATTCCCCAGTTACGTCAGAACGCAAGGTTGTCCTCGCGTTGTGAGATAAGGGAGACCCGGCGATCTACGGTCAGGCCGACTTGCCTCGTTTGAGCAACAAGCTCACAGTAGATACACTAGCCCCATCTAGTTCGCCACACTTTTTGACATAAGGTGTAGTGCATATTGGTGCGAAGAAATGATGTTCACACAAGAGACAAATGCTTGTCTGCTGATTTCCAAGTTCATTTCGTACCACATGATCATACAACACATTGTACACCGCTGCAGAACGTAGTGCAAACGGTGCAGACACCAGTGGGGCAACCACAGTGGGGGCAAGGGAGCATGCCACCCTCCCAACCCTAGACGGAAACCAATTCTGGTGGGGCAAGGGGGAAAACATTGAAGTAAAGAAAAGCCAGGCTTGCAAAATGTAAGAGTAGCAGGAGAGAATGATGCTTAAGATGGAATTAGTTTTCATATATTTCTTGCATTTTTCTTCCAGACTTTGATTAATTGATTGATTTGCTTTATTTTACTGCGCTTCTTGTGTCACTTTTGGCTAATATGCGAAGATGGAGATGAGTGATGAAATTGATGAATGGACACACACAAACATTCATGTCCATTCCGGGATTCCAACCCGGGACCACTGGTGTCGTAGTGCTTTGTGCTAACCACTCCGCCACGCAAGCGGGCTTTTTCTTTCAGACAACCAAGAATAAATGCAGGGGGAGCGGCACAGAGGGGCAATTGTCCGCCCACTCTCAATTTAAAATATTTTGCAAATTAAAATACGTTTTGTAAAATTTTCCTAGTTACGGCAGTCAACATGATTCTAATGTCTCTTGTGAAAACATTATCTTGTTATTTTGTTGGACATGACAGTTAATTACCGTAACTGACAGCCTGTAAATTGCAGAAGAAAATAGTATTTGTAATAGAATATCACTACCATTTCACAACTCGAATAACATGAACTCTTTCAAGATATCGCAGGGAGGGGGAGTGCCCCTTCCTCCGCTGCGGGCGCTCTTGAATGGATTGTAGAGTCATCTCTTGTAACATTATTTTTGAATCTGAAGACTGGTGCAATCAATCAGAACATCCATATCTTCCATAGTGTGATGTGGTTAATGATATATTTTACGATGTCACAGGTCAATCATGGATAAGGCATTTATTTAATCAGTTCTCAATCAACTTAGAAAGGTAGAAGTGCGTTGTAAAATAACCAAAATAGATTTTTATATATATATATATATATATATATATATATATATATATATATATATATATGTGTGTGTGTGTGTGTGTGTGTGTGTGTGTGTGTGTGTGTGTGTGTGTGTGTGTGTGTGTGTGTGTGTGTGTGTGGTGTCTTTGTGTGAGAGAGCTTATGAAAGCTTTCGTGTAGATATGTAGGTAGATAATATTTGTAATATTTTGTGGGGGAGCCCAAAATTTGTAATGCATGTGCTGTGTTCAAAGAAAGAACTCAAGGCGAAGAATTATTTATATTGTTTTGGAGATTCTAGCTTCTCGAGGAAGAATCAAATTGAATCATCTTTCGGAAATGTTGTTCAGAAATATTGACCCTAACAGAGCAGACTGAAGAAAAGCGATATGAGACTATTTTTATTTCCCAGTCATTATGTTACTGTTACATCAACGTTTCCTTCTGCTTCACTAACCAAATAGCTCCTCTCGGGATATGCCAGACATAGTCCTCATCTTTTAATTAATTTAATATTACCTAAAGAAGAAATATATTAATATTATGTTCAAAGATCTTACAAAACACAGTGTGGTGGATATTTAATGAACGACAATATTTGCATTCTGTCCTGTAAGCAAGGTTACTTCCTTAGGTTATCATTATTGCTAAAATGTGGATTTGATAAATAACGCAGTTAAAATATCCTTGACCTAGTTTGCTTGTTCCAAAGGACTAACTAGTGAGTCACTTCAAGTAACTAATTGCCTGGCATTTCCAAACCGGAAGGTTTATTGCCGTCAAGATCAATCCACTCTTGACCACATCGTAGCCAATTTCCTTCCTGTCCATTTGATATTGTTGTTTCATTTTGCCCTGGCTTTCACAAAGGTCTCTCACCACCAGGTTTCCCAACAAGATCCCTGTAAACATTTCCATTCTCCACATGCGTGCTACATGGCTAGATCACCAAAATAATTTTCTAATTATATTAGGAAAAAATACAGATTTTTTCCTCACCTTATTATTATTTTTATTATATTTTTTTACTTGATAAAAAAATATGTAATGCTACTTTTCAATTTACAGATCCGAGAATAAAAGTTTGCTCCAAATACCATCCGGAGCCAGCGCTCGCTTGGAAGTCTTCACTGCTTTGCAGGTAAGGGATAGGGTGTCAAGACTCGTCACGATGCTGACTTAATGATAATTAACACACAGTTCTCTAGAGTGGATAAATCTGTAAATTAGTTGGGAAACGCAATATAAATTGACTTGATGGAACCGTTCGTCTTGCCGTGCGAGAGGAAAAACGGTAAGTTATCCATCCATATGTAAATATATTAGCAAATGTAAAGATTTGTTTTTTTCTAAAATTGGACACTTAACAAATCGGAATTTAATCTTGTTGTCACCCACTCCTCTACGACAACGTTTCATAAGAATCGAATGAATCACGTCAAGACGTGATGGTTCTGTGAGCTGGTCGAAATCCCCCTCCCCCACAATATCCAATCCACTATTTCCTTTTCCTCTCCCCTCTCACTGTCCATTTATCTTTTTCTACTCTTTATTGTTTCTTGGAAGTCATTTTTGACTAAGAATTTTCAAATCGAGAATAACTCACACGATTTTTTGTTCAGTGAAGATTCCGAAGCTATACACTCACAAAAAAACTTTTGCGAGAAACTCTGACGTGATGGAATTTTTTTAATATGTTTTCCCGCATTCAGCATACAAAAATCTATAAGAAATAGTTGAAATATCATATGCAGACCTGTGTAATTCATAGTTCTTTCAACTCGCCAAACGTCATATTTCTATTTAGTACATCTCCTATGTGTGCCTAATCTACAATAGTCATATTTGTAGTTTCCATAGTAAGAAAGATATAGCAACGTTAAAAAATAATCAATTATTGACCTTCGTGTATCTTTACTGCCGTAGACAATCAGGGTGGTGAATCAAATAATTTCTGTTGCTTTAAACAAGCCCTGACTTGTTCTATTCAGTAACTGTACGTACAGGTTAGTAGTATAGTAAAACAGGAATATCAACGCAGATTTTTATAAGTGACTCAGCTTGATTATGCTGATTTCGCTCTAAAATAAGTCACTCCCTCTCTACAGAATACGGAATATAAATTATACATGGCCTGTTAATTACTCCTCATCACTGGACTTATCACTGGTCTCACAACTGTAATCACTTATTTCATATTCACTATCTCTTCCCCGGTTAATTTGGAAACAAAACATTCCTGTGGCGGTAATGTATATTTAAATTTATCGTATGTATCAACCCACTCATATGGATATTCCCCTTTTGTTAGTAGATAAACTATATCTTATAGGATATTAGTATTAGGTATTTTAATGATCTATGTTTTTTGCATGTGAGTTTATACCTAATTCATTTTTAATAGTTTTATCTAATTTTGTACCAAGAAAAGCATACGTATCTATAAACCTAAATTCCATGTATAATTTTTGTATGCTACCTTCTTTTTTGATACTTAAATTAGAACCCCCATTTCTTACAAACCTTGCATCTATCAAGTAATTCTTTAAATTTTATCTTACATAGTTTGCATTTAGTTTGATCATATTTTTGCTTATACTCACCAATTTCGACTCGAAAAGTAATGTATTTATAATTTTCGCTTGTACCACGGAGAATACGTTAATCATTTTCGTTTTTGCATAGGTTTACTACCCACTCTATAAATATTTTACTATCATACTTAAGGTTGTGTATAAATATATGTTTGAATCTAGGTAGTGTTAATTAAAGATTACAGAAATATTATGTGCTGTACCTCTATATTTACCAGTGGTATGACAGTGATCATATACTTTACGGTCACCTTCTTTAAACTCAACCCCACATATGTGACAATGTGTTGCTCTTTCAAATTTTTTCATAGACTCTTCATCATATATAGCAGGTACGTTTTCATTTATAAAGTTAGTGTAATACTCTATTGCTAAATTTACAAGATCTTCATTAAATTATTTCATAAGCTGACTTTTATCATCCCTTCCTTTTAGTATGTTATAATCGTAGTAGCCAGGAAATGGTTTTTTTTGCAAATAATGGTGTGCCTCTCATAAATAAATAGCTGTTTGGGACATGTTCAGTTATAATCCCTTTGTTACTTATTTTTAATTATTCTGTTTTTTGCTGTGTTTTCTCCATATCAAAAGTTAAAGTATATGGATGAAATAGCTCAGCAACACATGATTTATATTTCTTTGCATTATTTTATCTGTTGGCATAACTATCTCAACTCCATTATAGTCTATATTAGATTTACATTTTGTAATGTGAATGGTATAAGTTTTCTTTTTAACAAACCTTTTGTGACATTTTGGACATGTATCAATTCGTTGATTTCTGTGATGTATTTTACCCCCAATGAGTGCATCGTAATTTTTTATACCTACGCAATGATATATTGGTGGGGTGTAGCCTTCACTATTAATATTACCTTGCGATGGTACTGATTCTAAAGCTAATTTATTAACATGGGTTTTGTTTGGTAGATCAATGTCTTTACTCGTGTGCATCGTATAAAGCTGATCCTCAACATTATTGTTATAAATACCATTATGTTAATGGATATGTTGAGAAATTTTTCGTATATTTCAATGATTTCGTTTGTTATTTTAATAGGGTAATTCATACATAATACATTATATTTATCAGTGTTGTAGTGAGTGGGCCTATCTGGATTTAATATACTTTCCAATGCGTATTCAAAGCATCTTTATTTATACATTTAAACTTATATTTTTAATATTTTTTACATTAGTACAACATTTTTTTATTTTTAATCCATTGAGGTAGTTCGATCCAAATGCCACCTCTTATTGGATGATGCGCGCATCCCTACTCAATACTGTATAAATTATTTTATCAAATCTATATTTTGTGTTTTTATAAGTCCATTCTTCAAATTTTCTCATAATCTCATTTGTGGCTAATTCATGCGATATGATGCGCTATCGTATTCTTGCTAGTGAATATCCCTTTACTGTAAGTATGTGTCTGACAGACACGCATGTTTTTTTTTCTCGTCGTGCTGGCATCCCTGTATGTTTCTGTGAAGCGAGCTCCTCAATACCTTCATAATTTTTTTTTCTTAGTTTGGTGGTGTGATTCATTGTTGTCGGTCGCGCTTGTGTGTTAGCTGATAAGAGCTTTTTTGTAACCTACCGTGTCTGAGAGGCACATACTTCCAATAACGTAAGTTTTTTTGCGTGTCCCTTGGACACATACTTCCAGTAGTGGAGTTTTCTTGCACACAAGTATTATTGATGTTGATGATTAGAACTTAGTTATAATGGAGGAAGGACCTTCTACATCTAGGAAAAGGAAACTAAGCCATGTAGCGAAAGTGGGTGAACCCAATTTTTGCGCCAAGGTTTCAAAAATGTGGGAAGAAATGGAAGAAGACGGGCTAGAAGAGGAGATGGAAGATCTATTTTCTGATGATGATTCCGATGTGGACTCCATGTTCATTCTTGTGACATATGGTTCTTCCACTGATGATGAAGATTGTCGTAATATCGAAGCTAGTATTTCGTCTGTAAGTTGCAGGATAAATAAAGAGAATGACGTTCCAGCTTTCTTTCAAGGTAAGGAAGGATATTCTTGGGAATCTAAAGAACCAACAAAGACTAGACGTGTTCCTCGTCAAAATATAATACGAGGAATTCCAAGCTTGACAAAGATTGTTAGAAATTTAGGTGAAAATCCTCAAATGGAAGATATTTGGTCTCTAATTTTTGATGACGACATTATTGATCATATTCTGTTGGGGACAAATGTAAAATTAGAGAAAACAAGAATTAAAGTCAAAGAGCATCAAAAGAGCAATTACAGACCTACTCATAAGTGTGAAATAAAGGCACTTTTAGCTCTTTTTATGCTTACATCAATTTGTAAGTCTGGACATGAGGATATGGTTTTCCTATTTTCTACTGATTCTATGGGTAGACCCATATTTAGATCAGCTATGTCAGTGAAGCGTTTCTAAATTTTGTTATGCTGCCTCTGATTTGACGACTCTGAAACAAGATAAACACGGAAAGAGACAAACAAAGTTGCATTTTCATAAAAAAAGAAAAGTTTTTCTCAATAATAGTTATTTTTTCTTACGTAGCACTTGCGTTGTGTATGTATTTTGAAATGAATTTTATAATATTAGATTATAAGAATAAATCTATGTAATACTTTGCAAGGAAACAAAAGTTTCGGCGTTCCGTGTCTGTCAGACACATACTTCCAATTATGTAATAAAAAATCATACTTCCTGTTAAGGGATATATCGAAATGAATATGAACAAGAAAGTAACGAAGGATGCATGTTGTAAAAATAACAAAATTAGCAGAAATTCGCTAAATACAGGCCTAAAATTGTTGGGTTGAAATTATATATAAACAGGGGACAAATGAGAACAAACAAGATCACATAAGAACAACTGAGATCAAGTATGAAGTACATTTATCTGCAACTGCTAAAACATTTAAATTCAAAAATCTAAAAAAAAAAACATATTGCAGGTGGTGTAAGCTACCCAAATGAAAGCGATAAGTTATCCACTTCGTTCGTAAATAATGCTTTATTGAACAAGGTAAAAGAGAAAACGACACAATCACAAGATAGCGATGAACATGACTGCTTTACAAAAACGAGTTGGCGTAATTTAATACTAATAAATGGAACTTGAAGAATACTAAACATTATCTACAGGATGTTAATTTTCTAAAAGAGATTGAAAAAACACAAGGCGATTTTTTTAAAAAAAATTACCTAATATTGCAACCATGACAGAGGCCACTAAGTTCTTATTGTTGATGCACATAAATCAAAAATATTTGTAAAGGATTGTTTGGAATTAATGGACGAGCAAGATATAACTATTGAAAAATAAGCTAATTCTATAAAATACTTAAAAGGGGAAAACAAGTTTTTACAAAACAAACTGAAACAAGAAGGACTTATATCAAAAGGAACTAGAGCAATTTAAACAGAATAACACCACTTTAATGCCATATACAAACACAGATAAAGTACAACGAGGGTTCCAAGTATTGCTAAAAAAATCACAGAGAAATAAAAAAATATAATGTACACTATATTTAACAAGAGCGTTATTACTAATGAAATATACGCGAATGATTTGTAGAATATTATTTTGGTTTTATCATTATCTAACGTATTATTCACGAATGCTACATCTCGTGTTTCTATTTGGTATAAAATAATTTATATAATAAATGGATCCAATATTAGTAAAAATTATTAATCATGTACCGGTGGATAATCTAATTAAATGTTATAAAGACCGAGACCTTAAAGTGTATGCTGGTGAAGAATTATGGAAACGTAAAATTAATTGGAAAAGTATTTCAGAATATCAAAAACTATAAGAAGATTTTATACTTTTCGTTTTCATGTTGAAGAAAATTTTGGTTACCTTTTATATCATACGATCAAACACTATCGGAAGATTTTATTAGAGAATTCCAGCATAAAGTTGATTGGAGGTGGATTACTCGAAAAAAAAACTACCAGAAGATTTTATTAGAGAATTCCAGGATAAAGTTGATTGGGGAGAAATTTGTAAATATCAAAAACTATGAGAAGATTTTATTAGAGAGTTTCAGGATAAAGTTCAATGGGGATGTATTTATAATATAAAAAATTATCAGAAGATTTTATTTATTTATTTTATTAACATTTATTTTTCAAAAAATGTAAACGTATTTTTTTTTCAAATTTGTCTATGTATTTTTCGAAACGAATTGAAATCATACAACTTACAAAATCTCTCTGACTCGTAGAAAAAACAATCTAATGTAGAACCTCGAGGAAACTTACAAAATATTTTTAAAATATTAAAATCTCAATTTGTTTCTTGTACTCTTACGAGGTATACACAAGAAAAGACATACTGACTCAAATATAAGGAACCAAATGTTGTCACTTTTCAATATCGTTATTTTGATAAATCCGACATTTCGTATGGGTACTGCAACGGTTTCTGCATACAAATAATTTGCATTCCGAACAGTGTTGTATTCTTCTCATTTCCTCCAACTTCATGGCGGACATGCTGTGACTTAAGATATGAAACGTTCCTGCTCGCGATACTGAGTGCCGCCAAAGGGGTCCCGTCATTTCAGAGGTGTGTAAGCAACTGAAAGAACGACAGAAAAAAGGCGCCAACACCTCTATGTTTTCGGGGGAATAGTGAAGATAAGTTACCTGGTGCTTTCCCGACCATTATTGCGCTGGTAAGGAAAATAATTCAAAATTTTAAAAAAGGAAGCACTGAGTGCCGCCGCGCGGGTTACAGAGGGTTAAAGGTCATTTTTTTACATTCCCACGTGGACTACTTTCCTGAAAACTTAGGAGCCTACAGTGAGGAGCGGGGGGAAAGATTCCATCAAGATGTTATGGATATGGAGAGGCGTTACGAAGGAAGATGGGACGTGAATATGATGGCTGACTGTTGCTGGATGCTTAAGCAGTAAACTGGTAATACCGAGAAACGAAAGTGCACCAGGATAAGTATGAAAGAGAAGAAAAAAAGGTTTTACAGGTCAACATTGTGAATATTGAACATGTAACATTCAACTGTGTTTCGTGGATGACAAATTTAATTGTGTTATAGTTGATAGATTCAGATTCTGCTCACCAAAAAACATAAAATTCACTAAAAAGAACCCATGCAGCTGTATTTTTTTTAGACCTGTGTTATCAACGTGAGGAGCCAGCATATATAGATACTGTATATTGATGAGGTATAATGAGTGAAGTTAGAGAAGAGGCTCTTTTAATGCTCTGTTTACTCTGTTCATTAACCTGTCGCCTTCATCGATTGCCTTCAAGTTATCCCAGGAATGCGCTGCATTTCATATTGCTTCAATACTGAAGTTATACGGAAGGTTGCGAAAGTAGTACTGGTGGAGTAACAAACTAGTTCGGCATGAGTATAAATGCGAAGTTCGGAAGGACATCGCTCTCCTACACTTGGCGCGGGATAACGGAGGACAAGTTGGTCAGAGTCGAAGTGCGGACTCTGACACGTTATGGACAGAGCATGCATCTTTACCTAGGATAGGACTCGACAAGAACTTCGGGCAGGTATGATAGTGTGGAGAGAGCAGCTCATATTTTCCTTCACGACCAGGGCGGATTCCTTTTGCACCAGTTATGAATCATAAACCTCTCGCTTTATAATTCGATATATCCCGGTGACTCTTGATCCCCGATCTTTATTTGAGTCACACTTCAATATATATACAGAGGTGTTGTCCTAATTGCGAACAGTCCCAATTGCGAACACTTCCTGCCTGAACAGGAATACACTCGAAGGGGTTCGTCCTAATTGCGAACACATTTTTCTGCTTTGTGACTTACAACTTTCTCTCAATTTCCTGACTCCTTTTAACTATATTTTAAAAGAAACTCAGTGCCAGACTTGAGACTGGTCAGTGGCCTGTGTGTTACTGGTGGTGTAAAAGTTGCACCTCAAATTGAAGCATGTCAGTTGTAACATAAAATCTGACATGATTTAAACCTTCGTCGAAGTACATACATTATGTATACATTATACATATTATACAAAAATAACTTATTCAATTAATAATACAATTAATGACTTTGTCAATTAATAATGCGGTGAATGTTACGACGTTACCTAGTCTAATTTCAAAACATATGATGTTGTTCTTAAAAAAAAAAAAATATCACCAGTTTCCTTGTATTTGTCAGTGCTTCCTGCTATCCTCTCGTCCAACAAAACATATATTTTCTTCCGCTTGACACCTTCCAGGTTCAATTCCATTCTTATAATTATATCATTTGACTTTTTTGCCTCAGCCTCTAAGCATTTCATGAGCTTGGCCACTCTTGGATGTGGCCTACCAAGGTCGCTGTTGATTTTATGATTCCATCCCTCCACTGCATTATTTGTCCGGTGCCTCCTGTTGAAACAGTTCCACATATCTTTTGGCAGTAAGGGGTTTTCCAGCCAACGGTCCACAAAATAGTCGAAGAACTTCACAAGGTTTTCATTACGAGGAGCTTGCTCGTAAATACGAAGGCATCATTCTTCAAGATCTTCTAGGTTTAGAAAAGCTAAAGTCGCTCACATACGGATGCTCCTCTTTATTTCTTCATCTTCATTGTAGGATATAGTCATGCGAATTTCTTGAACTTTCCTCCAAAGACTTTGTGTAAAATGGAAAAAACAACCGTGAATGTTAATCTTCTTTAAAACCTCTTTCAAAGCAGAAATAGCAGCAGCCTCGAAGGCAATATTCACCATTTCAGGGTTCCGGTCTGGTATTTCCCTGAAGATTAATCGAAACAATCATAAATAAATGCTTTCCTCTTGTCTGGTGGAAACGCAAAGACTAGAGGTACAACATTTGCTTCTAAATTCGTACTTTCCAAGCCTGCATGTATGGTCTATACCGTATCTAAGGAAACTGGCTAGCACATCTTTTGAACGTTTCATACATAAAAAAAATGTGTTTGGGTCTTTAAAGTCTCTTCCTTTGGTGCTGGCAAACACCAGAATTCTCGTGTATTACCATTACCTGTTTCTATAAACAGGTTTTCATTTCTATGTGTTCGCAATTAGCACGAGGAAATATTTCTCAGTTTCATGTGTTCGCAATTAGGACGATTCAGCCACTGTTTGCAATTAGGACTGTTCTCAATTAGGAGGCAACCTATACAGAGTACTCCTTTCCCCTTTGGGCACCTTGACGGCGGCACGCTTTCGTCCGCCCGGACGCCAACTCCCGTCAAATCGCGTGCGATATCTCCGCTATGCAAACAGCTAGCTTCGAAATGACTTCAAGTTCTCAGAATTATAGTTACAATTGCATTCAAAATAAGCACGTTAATTGTCACTGGGGATGTTGGAAATGTTGTCCTAGTGCATCCACTCGTTTCTGGACGGTTTTAGGAAATTTGTGGGCTGGTCCCCCAAAATTTGTTTTTAATTTTATGCAATACTGTAATAGGCTAACAATTTGCCATAAAATGCCTTTTCATGTTCCTTGGCCAGATAATGTAGGCGTTTATGTTTAAAAATAGTCTCGTGACATTTCTGAGTGCATCTCATTGATTGGTTGATTGAGTTGGTGTTTTAAGTCCACTTTATGCACAGTGAGGCTAATCGGGACTGAACCTACAGTTTAAAGTGGGATCCGAACAACTGTGCCTCCACTGGGTATGGAACCCGGGACCCCTTGATCACAAGGCGACGATGCTAACACTACATCATCGAGGAGGCACAAAGTTTTAAAAGAAAGAATGCATTGGCGTCCCGTGAAATTATTTACGCCTTATTAAATCAATATTAATTATAGCCTGCAAAAAAATTGGATGCAAAAATTTTCTTGCTCGCGTCTCTCGCAATTTTTCATTATTTTCTGTAATGCATTGTAAATTACCAGAACCACTATGTGCCTGAGTGAGTGGTATTTATGTTTCACAGGTATAGTGTTATTTTGTGACCGTTTTAGTCACAAGTGCTTCTTTCGAAGATTACAGCTTTTTCAGTGTCTAATCAATGACAATAATGAAAAATGTTCAGCACGTTTACTTTGATTTGATTTCATTTATTTTACTTGGTTTTTTGTTCCACTTTTGGCTAATTTTCGAAGATGGACATGACTGATATGATGAAATTGATGAGTGAACATTCACAAACATCCATGCCCAGGCCAGGAATCGAACCTTTGACCCCTGGCGTCGTAGGGCGATGTGCAGAACGATTAGTACCTATATTGTATTTTGTTGTTATTTGCCTGCTTACTTTGCGAGTTTTTTATTACCTATCAATCTTCGACCTGTTTATAAGTTCTTACTTAACCTCCCTTAGATTTGTAATAGTGATAACCGTGGATGGTGTAGATAATAAAGGACACTCAAAAGTCTCATAAAAATTATGCAACATTTTGAAAACAGTTAGCAATTAATCTTGCGAGAATTCATTCAGTCTATAATGATGAATTTTTTTTTAATCACAGAGACTTTATTTCTAAAAAAAATTTACCATTACCCTTGATCACAAGGCGACCACACTACCACTGTGCCATCGGGGAGGTGCACATTGCTGAAGGATTGTTTGTAATAAACATTAGCTTGGTTTCTCATTTACGCGTCTCTCTCAGCATTGTTGCATCGAATACCATTATGGCATATAGAGTAGTTCCTCTTGTCGTGCGTGCATCAAGGCAAGTGACAGAAAATATTTTCTTTCCATTCTTGGTAACATTACTAGTCTGAAACCATAATCTTTTTTTCCTGTACCAATAGAAGAAAAACACTGCATTCTGTTGTTTAGAATGTCCACGAGAGTCAACCTAGAAATGTAACATTGTAACATTTGTGAGCGTCTCTTCATCAATTTATCACATCCTCACTCATCCTCATCTTCGCGATTAGCCAAAAGTGGAACAAAAGCGAATTAAAATAAACGAATACAAAATGTAACAAAGTATTGAACCAACTATGCATCAATATAGCCATTTCAATATATTTATACAGGGTGGCTCAAAAAGTCACTTATCACCCCCAGTACAAGGCCACTGCAGCGCGCAACATGGAAACGGTAATGACCAATCGTTGCCAGGCCAAGGGGTAACCACATTGACGCCACCCGCACGGTCGGCGGCCATCTTGATGACCGCCATTTTGAATTCAACTTCAGAATTTTAAATGAAACGGGGGTGATATGATATATCAAATCAGGCTAGAATTTCAAGAGAAATGCAATGGTGAAGGTTTTTTGATGTATCTTTAACCAGTAGAAAGTTATGACTGAATTATTGTACAAATTTCCTCCTTTTCGAGGCATTAGAAAATGCCTTAAAATTTGTTGAGCACATCGGTAACATATCGAGATCAAAGTGACGTCTAGGGAGAAAAGTTCGCATGCCATTGCACAAGATTCTAATCGGATACATCCATGAAGAGCGACGCATTATGAATGGTTGTCGCGAACAATTATGCAACAACAATGTGGCGCTTCCATTAAATGAAAAGTCCTTCACAGTGACAACAGAATATTCGATGTTTTTTATCTGATAACCCATTTTTGACATCAAAGCTGAATGGTTAGTGCTGGTAAGTTAATTGTGTGAGGTGCTGTGTGGAACACGATTGGTTAGTCACTTTTCCATCAACGGAACCTTAAATGCTTAGGGCTGCTTGGATTTGTTAAATGCAGAAGTTTTTTCATCCTTGCTTGTGGAAGAAGGTACTTTTTACAGAGTTTTTTTCATTAGGGAGGAACACCAGAACACTATGGGAACGTTGTGAATCAGTTTCTGTCCAGAGTTAGTTATCAGATGACAAGGGTCGCATATTCTGTTTATGAACTTCCTTATGAACATCAACATTAGCCTTTTCACTGTGAAGGACTTTTAATTCAATGGAAGCGTCACAATATAAATTGTTCGCGACACTGTGAAGGACTTTTAATTCAATGGAAGCGTCACAATATAAATTGTTCGCGACAACCATTCATAATGCGCAGCTCTTAATGGATGTATCCGATTAAAATCGTGTGCAATGGTATGCGAACTTCTCTCCCTAGACACCACATTGATCTCGATGCATTACCGATGTGCTAAACAAATTTTAAGGCATTTTTCTTCTAACACCTCGAAAAGGAGCAAATTGGTACAATAATTCAGTCATAACTTTTTACTGGTTAAGGATACGTCGAAAAACCTTCACGGTTGCATTTCTCGTGCAATTCTCGCCTGATTTGATGTATCATATCACCCCCTTCCCATTTAAAATTCTGAAGTTGAATTCAAGATGGTGATCATCAAGATGGCCGCCGACCATGCGGGTGGCGTCAATGTGGTTCCCCTTGGCCTGATAACGATTGGTCATCACCATTTCCATGTTGCGCGCTGCATGCATGTATGCATGTAATACATGTGAAGCTAAACTAAGAACACTATTAAATTGTAATATAATAATATCTTATTAGGAGGAACATGCAAAATGGAGAAAAGAGAATTATGTGAAAATATCGCACGCTGTGCGAAAATAATAACTATCTATGCCAATAAAACATAACGTATTTGGGCTTCATGCGTCACAGAGTAACAAAAATTCATACTATATGCCGGGGACGAGCATGTGCGTCATTGTAAAATTTACATGAAAATTGCAAATTTACATTGTATTTTATTTAAATCAATCCATTTGATGCTACAAATAAGCAAACTTACATAAGAACCTTAATCGGCCTCTGACGAAAGTATGCCATTCTTTAGGTTGCAGCGAAAGTGTTAAAAGTAATTAATGTAATTAAATGTATTTGAATTATGTAAATGTACTTAAAAATGTTCATTGCGCCGTTAATTTTTAAATGTGGGAATATGTAATGTTATTCTCCAAAACTTAGTCCCCCGACATTATTTTCGTGCACGCTTTTGCGTATCCAAACACACGCAGATATTGATCAGAGGCTTCAAGATCCTCGACCATAGTTTTAATAAACACCATACTAAAAATAAAATACTATTGATATCTACAAACAGAATTATTCTTACAAGGTTCAAACACATCTGAATTTTTGAACAATCATTTCGTTTGTACTGTATGTAACTGGATGTTACGTTCGTCATTTTTCTTATAAAATATGAGTGAAAATATATAATAAGGTTTGACACTTTCGAATGATTGAATATGATTTGCATTATACGTATCTAGGTTTTAAAGAGTAGTGCATGGTCTTTGTGTGTGTGCATGGTTATTTCGATCTGTATATGTACACATTGACCAGTTATATATTTTTTTAAAAATATTTTGTATCTAAAATTGGCTGAGCAATTATTGTACGTTTCTGTTGCAAGAGACCATACAAATGAGAATATAGCGACTCTGCGCTAGATAGCGGGTGACTGGTCAGCCAATATTTGTGGATGTAGTCTAAAATTTGTTCGAAGGATAGGGAATTGGGATTTTCACAAAATCTTCTTTGCAGGATGATTTTACATCAATTCGATCAGCCGTTGTCTCTTCAGCATTTTTTAAAAAAGTAGAAAATTTTCGTGAAACCAGTTCTACTTACAGTTTAATTCAATATAATGCATTTAATATAATAAATTGTTATAGTTAATTACACATGTCAACAAGTTTTATGTACAGACAAACGGAATGATGATTATTACCAAGATTGTTAGCGTAGGCTGATTACGAATATGTAATCACATTTTGACCATCACGTCTGGTTTCTGAGTACTTTAACATTCTTATATTTTATTAATAGCTATTCATATAGATTGACTACAGTCAACGCTTCTCAAGTTTCCATGTATTATACCGACGGCCTTCTCACTTGTTTTATCTAATTCATGAAAAATAAGGGTAAAATTTAACATTGTGGATGCAGTGATGTAAATGCGCTGATGTCAAAATTAGGTACCACATATAATATTGAAGAGTGGGGCTTATTTATTGATGATTCTAAAATCAGTTTAAAGGCTGTTTTGTTACGCAATGGGAATACATTCTCCTCTATACCTGTAGCACATTCTGTAGCAATGAAGGAAACTTATATGAAAATATGTGCCATATTCTAGAAGCCATTAAGAAAACTATAGTTGGCCAATTTGTGGAGATCTTAAAGTAATTGGTCATCTACTTGGTATTTCAGAGTGGATTGACTAAGCATCCTTTAATATATTTAATATACATTTTTAACAAGTCTAATAAGTTTTAGAGGTTTTGCCTTGCAATTTCTTCTTTCTCCAAATCTATATGTGTTTTATTTAGTTTTTATAAAGGGGCTAATTTTGGCCGAATTTAAAATTAAATATCTTTCTTATTTGGAAAAACACCTTAACCAAATTTTCAAAGTTGAAATTTGTTGACATGTGTTATTATAGAACACAAATTATAGCCTTCTTCATAAACGCCTGAAATGGGATAAATTCAACACACACGACTAGTTGAAAATCAAGAGTTTAACGCTCTGTAACCTCAAATCTTAAAAATTTGCATCATTACGAGATCTCTTGAGGTTGAATATGATTAGGGTGTTTTACCCCTTCATGATTACTGCACGGTGTCATATAAGCCCGAAAATTGTTAAACATATGAGTCACCTCTTTCCTTTTTTTCTATAAACTACCCAAAATTAAAAAGTTTGAAAAAAATTTATGGCCAGATCTAAACGCAAACCTGAAAAAAAATTCCATGTCGATTTGGAACACTTGAAGGAGATAGAAATAAGTGATTAAATTATTAATAACAATTTACATTATTGTGATTCAATTTTAATATTATGTTGTGCCCCAGAGATGAAAAAATATGAAAAAATATATATTAGATTAATTGTAATGTAGAGTGGAAACCACTGATTTGAGAGCATAAATGGTAAGTGCAAAAAGAAAAAGAATTTATTTCTGAAGAAAATTGTTTTTGAATCATGATATTTGGAAATATACCACAAAAGTTACAGATATTTTCATGAACGTCCGAAAATGCTGAAAATTACCGAACGGGAGTAGTTCAAAATGGCCGTTAGATCTAAACCCAAGCCTGAAAAAAAATAAAAGTCAATTTTGAACAAACAAAGGATAGAGAAGTAAATGGTTACATTATTAACATTTTTGAAAATGCTGAAGCGACAATTTAATTCACAATGGACATTTCCACTCAATTTTTTTTACAACAATTTTAAAAACTACACCTTGGAAAAATGACCCCTGCAAGTTCTCGCGTTTCTCTGCGTCCAGTTTAACGCAGAAACGAGACTTCCAAAGTTGCGAGGCTAGCGTTGAGCTGAAAACACGCCGCCGCCATGTTACTACGTCACTCCTTAGGGAGAGCTCGTTTGTCGTCTGCTTCGAGCGTCCAGTTCCGGATGGGTAGCCCACGGTGAGCGAACACGTGCAGCAGTTTTACAAATTTGTACCGATTTAAATGATGGAAGAAGGAGCGATAGGAGAAAGGAAAGCTATGCTTTGTAATGATCATTCTTCTATGAAATATCCGTGCTGCTCACGTGCAAGATAAATGAAAGGGTTCAGCTGCGTGTGTGTTCTCAGGCCATGCGAAAAATATTGCTTATAAAATTTGGTTGCTGACCAGACACTCAAAAATATTTTCTAAACTTATATTTATCGATATTTACCGTAACCTATGTAGTGCAAAGGAATTTTCACATTCTTCACTTTATTTATAAAGCCTATTTAACTTTCTTTTCCATAAAGCAATTTCAGTTTGTGTTCCATTTCTGTTGTGCAAATTATGATCAAATATTTTTGTGCAGATAAGAGAAAATACACTGAGAAGATTACATTAGTTGCACAGTACATATCTATACTTAGTTTATGTATAATCATTACAAGGAAATAATGTGTATAACCATGGGCGTATTTAAGGGGGATTCAACGGGTCCAACCCCCCTCTTTTTTTGGTTCACTAAAATTACCAGTTTCCTTGTTCTATCCGCTTGTTCATAAAAAATTCCTTCGGACTTATTTCATTCTCTTAAATTAGAGACGTATAGGACGGGATACGGATGGGAAGGAAATTTCGTAATTCCACACACCAGATGGGACTGCAGACCAATATCTGCAATTTCCTGATAGTTTCGGAATTTCTGAGATAAGAAACTGCATTGAGACTGTCAAATCAGTTATTTTTCCCCCCTCGAATCATATTAAAGAAATTTGGTTCTTAAAAACGTAGTGACACAAGATGAACAGAAAAGTATCAATACTAAGTAGCGTGACTTCCTGACTACAAACACACAACTTTGTCGGGTCCAACATCCCCTCCCCCCATGCTGCCGAACAAGCTTCCGGCCAGCAGTGTCCTGGATTTTCACTTACGAAATAAAGCAACCCTAATCATACCAAAAGTTGATCCATCCCTCCCCCCCCCTGTGAACTATATATACGTCCATGTGTATAACAATATCCCATACCATCATGTCCCATACTGGAAATGGTACGATATAATTATTTTGAATTTTGTACTGCGAAAAAAGCCGCCTCTTCTCGTTACCCCGAACTCATTAATTGGTTGGTTCACAACTTCACCACTAAGGATCTTATCGAGACGAGACATGGCCGCCTTGGTCTCGTTCTCGTTGAGAGTTGTAAATGTCTGTCTCGTATTTATTTGTAAATGTCTCATTGACAGTCTCGTCTCAATTTATAAACATCCGTCTCGGTTTGGGAGGGCAATTCTCGTTCTCGTCTCAAGTCTAGAAAAATATAGAATTAACACGTATGCAAAGGCTTATCATTATAAATACAAAAAAAAACTTTCTTTTTATTATTTTTATTTTGCCTCCTCGTTTCGACGGTACAGTCCTCGAAAACTAAATATTATCCTGCTCATATATGCAAACCAAACTGCAGATTCAGAATTACCAGGAATGAACTGGCGTTGTAATTATTATACACAAAATTCATGATTTATCTGAGGAAGTCGCATGTTCCAGGTTTGACTCTCGACCTGGGCATGACTGTTTCCTTGTGAGTGACATTTCATTGAACTGGAAATTGTTACATGGGAGGATGTTTGCTCGAGACTTTGGGGACAGCGCTCACGAGACGAGGCATGTTCCGTCTCGTCTCATAAAAGGAGATGGGACAAGTGAATGTTTTCGAAATGAGATGGGACAGAAGAAAAAGTTCGTCTCTTATCATGGCAGCTTGGGTGATACTTAGATTGTGCAGTTGGTGGTAGTGTGTGTGTGTTGGGGGGGGGGGGGGTGTACTCCTGCATCCCGACTTCGAATACTGCTTGTAGTTATTCATCTTCATTGTAGCGATTAGCCAAAAGTGGGAAGAAATGTGATGTTAGAGATGATACATAATAAATTAACCATGCGTTCTCATCGTTGCGGTTAAACAAAGTGAACGGAAAAGCGACGTAAAAGTAGGCTAAATACAAAAATTTGCAATATATACGTATATATATATATTAACTGAAGAAAACTGTCATTTACTGCAGGAAATTTAAAAACTCACAGTACCTTTTTATACCGTATCACCTCTTATATTGTAGAAATTGGCGTGTAAACCAGTGTGTTCTAAAAGCATTATCTTAAAATTTGTGAAGAAAATATTATGACGAAAATAATTGTAATTCCAGAAAAGGCATTCCTATAACATTAAGTTCTTGCCAGTCAGAACTAACCTATGTATTCGCAATGAACAAGGCTCTTCACGTGTTTGCTTTGTCACCCTAATGGGAAAACTCTCTACCGAGTGGCTGAATTATGGTAAATACTACTATACTGCTAGGGCATAATTCATCTCCAAGAAATGGAGCACAGATTTTTGCACTGGAAGTTGTAAGATACTTGTTTTACACAGTAACAAGTGAATTTGCTGTCGATTCCGCGACTCATGCTAAGTTGACGGGACGAGCAGAAGCCCCGCCTACACGCATTTCTAAGTGATGACGTCAGAGGACCTCCTGTCTGTGGAGAGGACGTTTTCAAATCCGTGACGTAGTAGGTGAATTTCAGCGGTGTTTGAAGGCGTGTTTCTCGAGAACCGAAACAAATATCGCCGAGATATCTTGCACGTCTCATGTTTGTGTCATTATCTGTAAAATGAATGGATTTAAAACGTTTTTCATGTCAAAGTGGAAATGTCCATTGGTCGAAGCGGTGTGGAATGACCCTGCATGGGGTAATTTGTACTAGGGGTACGTGGACTTCCTCGGAAATCCTATATATAAGAAAACACCTCTTAACGGCAAAACGTTTAAGTCAAAAAGGGGAACTGAGTATCTACACATTTCTCAAAGAGAGCATTTTCTTGAGTGGGCAGTGTTAAAGGTTTACATTTATTTTCTTGCGCCCAACTCTGAGCAGATACGTAAGTCCCGCTATTGCACGTAATAAGAGATATTTTCTTCCAGTTGCACCTGATATCAAACAACGAAGTGCCATTGCTTAGTGACATCGAATACTGCAATGCTTTCACGGGGGACTACGACCACATGGTAGAGGTGGCAGCCGTGTCGCACGACGATGACTTCATAAACGTTCCCAGGGACAAGAGAGGTTGCAACTTCATGAAGGAAAACGACATCGTCGATTTCTACAAATACTACAGCTTAGGGGCCTGCTTGAACGGAGTCTCTCTCAAGTTGTGGATCGCCTCTTCATTAACGAAGCTCGAGGAGAAGGACATTCGTGTGTGTAAGTATGGGCTTATCTTTGTAAGAAGTTGCTATCAAGTACAACAGAATTTGCTTGGATAGAAATAAATTGGCGAGGATATTTATTGAATATTGGATTAAACTTGCCATAAAGCGATTCGGAAACTTGTTTGCCTGCTTTTCAGCAGTCTTTCTTTTGCCCACATTAACCCAAGTGTAAAATTTCAAACCAGTAAATAAAAAATATATTTCCATATCAATGCATATATATAATTTTAAAAATTCCCCTCTTTGCTGGGCATGCTGACTTCAATTCAGTCTGTTTAAATTTTAAAAGGGAAGAAAATTCCAGTCCAATATATCTTATATTATTATTTGATTATTTGATGTTTATGTAAATATTTTCATATTAACTATTATTAATTGTAATACAGCGCATAATTTCATTAGCCGTTAATCTCGTCCCTCTAATAATCAGATACCAAAAATACACCATTTTAACGAAATAAAAAAGCGTTCCCTTTCGTGAAAAGTTCCATTTCGATCCCTGAATGAGAGATTGAAAATTGGTATTTATTACAACTGCAATGAGAAGCATGACTAGAAACTATAATTAACCACAAATATTTTCACCATTCCGTTTCAGTGCCTTACGAGATGCCAGACTGGCTGAGCCATGCGCACTTTTTGAAGATGAGTGAGTAGTTCAACATGAATTTACAGCACATAAATAGAGTGGTCACAAAGTGGGCGTACACCTCCCCCCCTCAAATTTCGACACTGCGGTGGTTTTGGTTAAATGCTTGATGTAGACATATACGTCATGGTTTAAAGATCCGGGACATCGTTATGGACACCGTCATTTTAGTAGCACAGGCTAGATCTACGCCATGTTCTAGCAGGTGTTTTTGTGGAGATGAATGAGGGATCACAGTTGCTCGTAACTCTTTTTATTGTGTTATTTCAGACTCTTCATTGATGAACCCCCAAAAGATGCTGTCGGGACTTCTTGGAAGTTATGTTAAGGTTGCTGGAAAATCTTTTCCCACTAAAGGTCTTATTTAGATAATGACACACTTGCAACGCAACGCAAACATGGAGCAGAATTCGAATTCGGCTGTGCTACAAAAATTGCGGTCTCCATAACGATGTTCCGGACTCTTAAACCATGACGTATGTGTCAATATCGAGCATTTAACCAAAACCATCGTAGTGTCGAAATTTGAGGGGTGAAGGTGTACGCCCACTTTGTGACCACTCTTTGCAACGGCTACACCGGCCTAACCTTGTCTTTGTATTGAGCGTCATAATTTATTGCAATATTGAAGATTTATGTGCACTAAAATCTATAATATGATATCAATAAGCCATAAATTCTCAGAAGTAAGCGTTAATATTATACAGCAGCATAAAAACAAGCGTCGAAATAGAAAAGAGAAGAGAGAAAAAACATGGCTTATGTACACATAACCATGTAAATATTTGTTTGACGTGTCTGAATAAGTTGCACAGTAAAGTAAATTGAGTTAATGTAAATTTTCATGTATCATACGAAAGTCTCGAAGGAGACAGTTTCGGACACGTATCTCGCTCTCGTCTAGATAATACAGAGTCCGTTTCGTTATCGCTCTCGACTCGAAATTAGAGACGGGATCTAGACTTGTCTTGCCTCGCAGCGTACCTAATTTTATCCCCTTGGAACACTATAATAGTCACATTTGTAGCACTAAAAGCTCCAATAAACTTTCCAATGAAATATTTTCTCTGGTGGAAATATCGCATGGTTTTTCGGAATGCATCAAACTGTTATGAAACCAAGAGTGTATGTACCTATACCTAAACAGGCGCTGACTTTAAGGGAATGGGTCGACTTTCTGCCTCCTCTCCCGAAATTTTTCAAGGCAAGCATATATGGACATTGGTGATATGCACACAGCCACACAGGCAGATATACAGATTCGACGACAGTTTTCCAGCAGTTGTTTTCTCATTCCTGGTCAAATGTTTTCCTTAATGTGCATTGGGCTTTCTCTCTCAGACGTTCTTTCCGGCTTGTGCTTCTTCAAAGACGTTTTTCCAGAAACACCAAATTCCATCATAACCTCTCTTTGCTTCAAATATACTTTCTATTTGGTTACAGAGAGTATCGGCGACTAGGTGCCAAGACTGGGAAGCAAGGACAGTTTACTTCCTCTTGGTAGACAAGTCTTAGCATTGAGAGGCTATAGTGTTGGGGCAAAAAGGAGGGACTGCCTTCCACGCCTCCCCCACCCCATAATTGCAGCTACTGGTTACAGACATACCAGCTAGGTGGAAACAAACAAATTGCCTTCTTTGAAACTCTGTAAGTTCTGAAGTGATTCAATATCAACTGCACAGCACGGTGTCTATAGAGAAACTGCAGCCTCGCACTGATTCAACAGGGTTCTTGTCAAACAGCGAAACGCATGTCACACAACGTCCAATTTCAGAAGGCATACTTGCAGCAATTTAATCCGTTACTATAATATTTGGTGTTTACATATTTTTGTTCAAACCCTATAAACGGAAACGGGTGTCACAGAAACAAGATGGTATGTAAAATTATATATTTTTGCTAAATTGTGATAATTCATGTCGTCATGACAAATATGGACAAATGTAAATTACTCACATATATCTATTTGAACACACTAGTCTGTAGACTAAGAAATGTCTCCAATATAAGGCTACAGGGCCTAACATTTTTTGTGGTTCCCAAATGGTGAAAGTAGATATTCCTAACCTTTATGGTGTTCTCGACGATATTTTGTCTGACTGTTACCACCTTTGTTCCATCTATTTTCTTTGTCCCGTTAGCTTTTCCAGATTCTTATATATTTTCACTCTCCGTGTTCTTTGGAGAGAGGAGGAAGAGGTAGGGATTATATTTGAGGTTCAGTGGAGGAATGTGAGAGTGTGTACATAGGGGAAACAAAAAAGAGACTGAAAGACAGGTTGAAGCAACATAAGGATGACGTAAGACTAAAGAGGGAGAAAAATGCTAATTCAAGCAAACAACATATAATGCGAGAAAGCTAGGAAGATAGGGAGGGAGAAGAGGACTAGTGAGGAAGTAGAAAGAGGCCAAGGAATTAGAGAAAAAGGAGAAGAAGGAATAATGAACTGGAAGGGGGATGAAAATTAACAAAGAATGGAAACGAGTGCTATAAAGAGTGGACAGAATGAGAGAAAGGATAGAGGAAAGAAGAAGGAAGAAAAGCGAAGAAAGGAAAGAGGAGGAAGGAGTCCAGGAAATAAGGAACCTGCCTATGTCCAGAAGGAATCCACGACTTTTGCGACACCGTCGTATGCGACACTAGCATTTCTGCCGTCATATGCGACACTGTATGGAAAATATATTCCATGACAGTTGCGACACCGTTATCTGCGACACAAAGTGTAAATAGCTTCCCGTCACACTTTATCCAGGTTTAGGACTTCAGCATCATGGAAGCTGGTGTGTTTTTGAAAACCTTTATTAGTTTTCCTTCACACTGGCATCATGGAAGCTGGGTGTTTAAAAGCTGGATGTATTTATCCTTTGTCAATGACGGATTTTTTAGATCCCTTGTCAGTATAGGAGCAGACTGCAATCCCTTGTCAATGTAGAAATGTAGAATGTGTCGTTTCTCTTGTAGTTGAACCAACGTCTTACTATTTTCATTCTAATTTCTGAACGTACGCCATTCTCCTCAAAAAGCGCTTAAGATCTCTATGCATTTCATAGTCTGCAAACGCTCTTTGTATTCTCTCATCTAATGTATTGTACTGATGTCGTCTACGTTTCCCTTTAATATTAAAGGCCCTCCTTTCACATAAGTAGTCGTTGCACACAGCTTCTAATCTTAAAGTCTTCACTAATTGGTACACGTTAGGACTTGACTCTTCCGTCAATACATTAACTGTATGGTTCCATCCCTCAACTGCATTGTTAGTCCTGTGTCGCTGTTGGGAGCAGTTCCACATGGAAATGTCGAAAACATAGTTTTCCATCCACTGTTCAACGAAATAATCCATTTTTTTCTCAATATGTCGTGGTTTGGAGCATCTTCCATCACACACAGGCATCCATCATCGACGTCAGCCACAGGGAGGTAAGCCAGAGCTGAACACATTCTTATACACAGCCGCACGTCTGGTTCCGTTTTGTAATCGTTTGTCAGTCCCAACTCCTGCACCTTTCGGCACAAACAGTGATAATTACAACCACTGATTTGAGCCTCTGGCAATACTTTCTTCAGAGACGCTATTGCTGCTGCACGTACGCAAATGTCGCTAATTCTGGTAAACAAATTAGAAATCGTAGGGGAAAATCCAAGCAGTGTCGCTTATGACGGGAAAAAAACAGTTTATGCCTTAGTGTCGCAAATGACGGTGTCGGAAATGTCGTTACTCCGTCCAGAAGTGGAGGAATTGATAAGGCACAGACTCTCGCCAGGTACAGTACCTGTCAATCAGCTGTAAGGTAGTGTTAATTAATTACCTGTCAGGAGATTCCACACTCAGGAATTTCTGATAGGAAATGTCTTAAGATAAGGACTGGTGTGCCTTTGTGTTCTTTTGTGTATGAACCCTGTACAGGGACTGTATATATAAGATGATGGTTGTATCTTTCAACAATTTATTGTGAATGTGCATCTGAAGAAGAAGACCCTGTTAGAAGGTGGAAACTTTACGTTTTAATGTATATTTTTTATACTATAGAAGTTTACCTTGGTCAGCATTTTAATGTTCCATGCTTTTTGTATTTCTCGCAATATTTTTCTTTCAAAGATTCTTCTTTTCTATTTCAGTGTACAATGCTCAGTTTGCTTTACACAGTGGGAGACAAAAATGCGTTCGAAGTTGCGATGATTCCAAAATTAAGGTTCACAGCGTACTTAACCCCAGGTAATGTGGTTTTCATGTGAATGGCAAAGCGGAGTCTTTAGAAGAAAAAGAAAGCGTCAGTGTTTTTGCAGTCTGCAGACACCAAGCAATTCTACCAATGCCCCTCAACAGTCATAAAAAATAATAGTCGAATAATACTTTTCCCAAAATTTTGACATCAGTATAGAAAGTAATAAATATCATTGCTCTATCCCAATTTCCTATACAGGGTGTTTCCGGGCTGATGATACAAACTATCAGGAATGATGGAGAAGGGCACATTTATCAATTTGAGATAAGGAACCCTGGTCCGGAAACGACTTAGTCGAAAGTTCTAAGCGAAAATCAGTGTATGATGATGTAATACCTTTATTACCTGTACAAGTTTCACAAGCTGCTACATTCACAACAGTTGTTCAAAGTGGCGTCCCCCAGTTTCGCTGCAGGCATGACAAGACAGTCTTGTGTACGAGACACCTGTAGTAGACTGAAGAGGATCTCCTGGCAAGAATTCTCGCTGCCTGTGACATTGTTCGAACGACCCCGGGGGTGTTCCAACGGGTACGCGAGAACTTTGTGCTTCGCTGCAGGACGCCACTTTGAACAACTGTTGTGAATGTAGCAGCTTGTGAAACTTGTGCAGCTAACAAAAGCATTACATCTTCATACACCGACTTTCGCTTAGAACCTTCGACAAAGTCGTTTCCGGACCAGGGATCCTTACCTTAAATTGATAAATGTGCCCTTCCCTATCATCCCTGAAAGTTTATATCATCATCTCGGAAACAACCTGTATACACGACATTGTTCCGATTACAGCTTTTAGTCTTTCACAAAATGCTTGCCGATGGCTAGACCTATACAGACACTGAGTGACATTATATGATACAGTTTCGGCTCGTTAATATAAATTGAGTGTTGCGTCCTGATATTTTGAGATCTAATTTTAACTTGCATTAACTAACTAACTCCCTAGCCTTCTTAAACCCGAAGGTTCATGGCTGCAGCAACACAGGCCTTCCATCTTTCCCTATCTTGAGCAAGTTCTATATACTCTTTTCTATCCCCACCGATTTCCCTTAGGTCCATCTCAACGTTGTCCCTCCATCTTCGTCTTGGCCTTCCTACAGGTCTCTTACCATCAGGTTTCCCAACAAGAATCCTGTAAACTCCTCTTTCCTCTCCCATTCGTGCCACATGGCCTGCCCACCTAAGTCTTCTTGATTTAATTATTCTAATAATATCTGGACATGAATACAAATTATGTAACCTTCTCCACTCACCTGTCTCCTCATCCCTTTTAGGTCCAAAGATTTTCCTAAGGATCTTATTTTCAAATACTCTCAATTTATGTTCCTCTTTCAATGTAAGGGACCAAGTTTCACACCCATATAATACTACAGGCAAAATTACTGTTTTGTATATTTTAACTTTTAGTTTCTTAGATATTAAACGAGAAGGCAAAAGTTTATGAAGAGAGAAGTAACATGTATTTCCTGAATTAAGCCTACTTTTTATTTCCTCTTTCATATAAATTTCATTTGTTAATATTACTCCTAAGTATTTGAATTTGGAAACTGGTTCAAACGAGTTGTTATCAATAATTAGATTTTGATTATTACCTAACACTTGGTTTCGGCCTGTAAGCATATATTTAGTTTTCTCTTTGTTTACTTCCAAACCTATCTCTTTAGCAGTTTTGAAAAATATTTTAGCATTATTCTTAATTGCATTCACATCATCCCCCAGTAAGTCTACATCATCTGCATATGCTAACAACTGAGTCACACCATTTAATTTTAGTCCTTCGTTAGTTTCTTTTACCTTCCTAACAGCATATTCTAAGGCAAAATTAAAGAGCAATGGAGATAATGCATCTCCTTGTTTTAACCCATCATGAATTGTAAATTTGTCAGACATATTAATACCCACACGAATTTTACTTTCTGTTTCACTGGTGCATATTTTTATCATACTAACAAGCTTCTTAGGTATTCCAAACTCTACTAATATATTATATAATTTCTCTCTTTTGACCGAATCATATGCTTTTTTGAAATCAAAGAATAGCTGATGGACATTTTGATTATATTCCCACTTTTTTTCAAGTGTCTGTCTGATGTGAAAAATTTGATCTGTAGTTGATCTGTTACGTTTAAATCCACATTGATAATCACCTATAATTTCATTAGCATATGGGGTTAGTTTTGTTAAAAGAATGTTAGATAATATTTTGTATGTTGTTGAGAGTAGAGAAATTCCACGGTAATTATTGCAGTTCATTTTATCACCTTTTTTAAACACAGGAACAATTATGGATTCTTTCCACTGTTGAGGGATTTCTTCTTTATTCCATATTAAACAAATTAATTTATGAATTTGACATATTAATGAATTTTCACCATATTTAATTAATTCAGCTGGTATTAAATCAATGCCAGGTGCTTTGTTATTCTTTAGCCTTTTAATAGCATCTTTAACTTCAGTCAAGTCAGGTTCTGGAACTAAAGGTTCTGCTGTGTGTACTTCATTTACTTCTGATTTATCTCCTACATGGACATTTAAAAGGTCATTAAAGTAGTTCTTCCATCTATTTAGAATATCGCTTGGGTCAGCTAGAAAATCACCGTCTTTATATTTTATCAAGTTTACTTTAGGTTGCCACCCCTTTCTAAACTCATTTACACCTTTATATAAATCTCTGATATTTTTATTTTTGCTGTTTGTTTCAATTTCGTTGATTTTCCTTTTCAAGTAATCTCTTTTTTTACTTGTGCGGTTAACTTCTCGCTTTATTCTATTATAATTGTTTAGATTTGTATCATCAGAGTTATTTAACCACCTAAGTCTAGCCTCATTTCTTATTTCTATTAGATTATGACATTCATTATCAAACCATGGCTTACTTTAACTCGGTTTATGGTATCCTATACTTTCTTTAGCTGCTGATTCAATTGCATTACGTATGTGCTCCCAATTCTTATTTACGTCTGTTTCATTTGTATTTTCATCATCATTTAAATCCTGCAAAACATCAAATCTATTTGACAGTTTAATTTGGTAATCTTTCTTAATTCTTTCATCAGTAAACTTTCCTGTATCAAATTTTATAACTTTTAGATTTTGTTGCTTATGATTTATCACTGAGAGTCTTTCTCTTAATTTAGCAATTACTAAATAATAGTCACTGGCACAGTCAGCACTTCTATGTGTACGAACGTCAATTATACTAGTATGTCTTCTCTTATCAATGAGAATATGATCTATCTGATTATGAGTTTTACCATCTGGAGAAGACCAGGTACAGTTATGGATATCTTTATGTTTAAAAGTGGTTCTTTTCACAATTAAATTCTTTGGGGTTGCAAAAGTAATCAATCTTATACCATTATCATTACTTAATTCATGAAGACTTTCTTTACCAATCGTGATTTTAAATGTATCTTCTTTGCCAATCTGTGCATTACAGTCACCTAACAGAATTTTCATATCATACTGAGAAAATTTATCAAAGACCTGTTCTAAGTCTGTATAAAAATCATCTTTAGTATTATCATCTTTATCTTCCGTTGGTGCATGTATGTTTATTAAAATAATTTTACACCACCTACCCTGTAAAACTACATATGATATCCTATCATTAATAAATTCTACTGTTTTAAGAGCCGAGATAATTCTATTATTTATGAAAAAGCCTGTTCCAAAATTATGATTTTCAGTACCACCATAGAAAAAAGTATAATTTTTAGTTTTACAATTCCCTTCTCCTGGCCACCTAACTTCCTGGACAGCTACTACATCTAATTTATACTTAACTATCTCTTTAACTGTACACTGAAATGCCCCAGGCCGGTAAAGTCTCAGAACATTCCAGGTGCCTAATTTAATATCTTTATTCCTAATGTAGATCTTATCCTTAGTCCAGGGACCTCCCAAAGTAGTCCCCACCCGGAAATCCGAACGGTGGACTATTTTACCTCCGGAATACTTTACCTTGGGAACATCCATGGCCTTATATTGCTGTTTCTTGACATGCCTTTTTACAGTGCAAAGTTGTCAGCTCTACGCCTAACACCCAATATGAATGGAGGAACTACTACACAAGACAAACATAAACACATTAGACAGCACAATTACTACACAAGACGAACATAAACACATTAGACAGCACAACTACTACACAAGACACACACAAACGCATCACAACTATAACACAATATAAACACAAACACACCACAACTACTACACAATATAAACATAAACAAACTACACACCACAACTACTACACAAGACAAACACAAACAAATTAGACAGCACAACTACTACACAAACATACTAGACAGCACAACTACAACAGAAGACACATACATACACATCACCGATACTTCACAAGACAAACAGAAATACGTTAGACAGCATAACTACTACATAAGATAAACACAAACACACTAGACAGCACAACTACTACACAAGACAATCCCAACTACACTAGACAGCACACCTACTACACAAGACAAACCAACATACAAGCATACCACAACTACTACACAAGACAAACACAAACACACTAGACACCACAACTACTGCACAAGACAAACTCACACAGTACACAGCATAACTAGCGCACATTGATTACCTAACATGTTAACATATTTCAAATGCCTCTTCAAGTATTATTAATACAAGTCCAAACTTCTTGACTTATTCTTGACCTTCCTGTCCTTTTTCTTGACCTTCTTTCCTTTTTCTTGACGTTGGAAAATGCATACAATAATATAATTCTTAAGAAACAAGGTGAACAAATCTGAGTCACCACTCAATACAATTTTTGATTTCCAAATATTAAATTTTATCAAATGAAACTACAAATAACTAACAACGCAAATTCACTGTACTGTAAAAAATATTAAATATTAATATAATCCATTATTAGTCTTTTTATAGGCATTTGTAAATTTTTTTTTGAATGCTGATGTATTTTTTCTGAAAGAAACCGTAGGCGAATTGTCCACCACCATTTTCATTCGGCCTGTATTACACAATGTGATGACAATGAATTGAAATAAAGACGTCAGTAAGCAGAGAACAATGCCTGCTTCGAACCAACATAGTCTCATTCCTTATAACAATGCAGGATGTAGAATAAAAATGTAATGAAATTAGCGATGAACAATTTGCCTACCATTATCTTTGCCGTTGACTGTACAGTTGGATGTGTAAGTATTACGAAGCATGTTTTAACTTGCATTTCCTAAGCAATTTTATATTTTAAGGCTCGGCTGGGCCTTTGGCCGACGCATGAGAAGCTCTCCTCACAAAAACTGTGATATTTCGAAATCTGAAAAATTGCACATGTTAAAATGCCTTCTCGAGCATTCACGTAAATCGTCGCGTGGTTTGCTTTCGTTTCTGTCTAGATATTATCAATAGGTTATACACTTACGTAGCCATAAAACAATTGAGAATATCTAGGCACTAGCGAAGGGAAACCACATGAAGATTCACGTGAATTCTCTAGAAAGAATTCTAAACATAGGTATGTAATTTATCAGATTTTGGAATAACACAGCGGTCTCGTGTTGTAGATTCTTATTTTTACTAAAGTTGACCGAGCACGTTACTGTATAAATACTCTAATAGTATTTCTTTGCCACATTCACTTCACTCTACACACGCCCTCGATTCACCACTTACAATAAACTGAGATCAGTGTTTTAAACTGGACACTAACACCAATGTGCATGGGGGCATGGGTGTTCTTTGTGAGTGTCCCTTCGCCAATGTCATCATGTTATTACACATCCTCATCTTCGCACTTAGCCAATAGTGGCAGAAAGGCGAAGTAAAATTCACAAATTAGTCAATCATATGCATGCACACTGTCTATGGAAAGTTACTTCTTAAAAGTGAGTGAGTTACAATTGCACTTGCTTCGTCCCAAAAATAACTCAATCATAGTTACCGTTGCTTTAACAAGTAGCTAAGTCATTTTTAAAGTTTCTCTATTCTACAAAAGTTATTAATTCGATTCATCCAGGAAATGTAAGCGGGCTGTTTTCTTTTTCTTTTTATGGGCGTGTTTTGATTAAAGTATAGATAACCTCATATATGTTTAAATATTGAAAATATCGAGGCAATATAATTGAAAGTAAACCACATGCCTGCAACTTAACATTATATTTCTCCTTTATCAAACGATTTTCTTACTAATTGCTATGGAAACAAGAACTTGTGTCATGTCGGCAGGATGATTCTGATTCTTGTTATATGCCGTCGCTTTTCTGACACATTTGGCCAATCGCGACATGAAGATGAATGATGATATGATGAAGAGACACCCACAGAGAACACCTGCACCCAGGTCAGGATTCGAATCCTGTTCACCCTACGCCACGGAGGTCAGTATGTCCAGGATGATTGTCGCAGTTTACATGCTCTAATAGCTAAAATAAATAATCTTGGGCCACATGCAATGGCGATATAAGTGTAACATATTTCTCAGGATTTTTATGATCACGAACTCGCCTATTCTCTCAAAGGAGCATTTGGATATTGCAAAGTTCCTGTCTGAATAAAATTTTCATCCAAGCGAAAATTATAGGAATTAACTACAAAAGTAATCCTTGATTTTGTTACTCGTTACTGGATAAAGTAACTGTGTACATTTACAGTTATTCATTTTAAAAACATAACTGATTTACAGTTGCCGATACCGGAATAAGTAACTCTTAATTGCAAATGCAAATAATAACTTACAAAGAATGACATGCAGTATTGTTCCTATTTCAGAAAGCATGGCAATATCTGGCATTGGTGCAACTTCACGTTTACCGCGGCGAACTACAGAATGCATTACACTGTTCTCCGAAGAAATTGGGACTACATTAGTAAGCTGAAATTTATATAGATTATTGGATTTATTTATGAAATGTTACGTACATTTACGGAACTTGCTGAAAAATTAGAAAAAAATATTGTAGATGTCAGTTACTTGAAAATGATATGCTTATGTATTTGTGAGTGTGTAAGTGTATGTGTGTATGTTGGAGGGATGTACTGAAAAATATAATCCACATGTCCGTAAGAATGAATTTAAAATTTTGTTAAATAGTAATATGTTCAATGTATAGAATGCAGTCCTATAGCTTTGTGTATTCTCAGTACCATATAGGGAAAGTGAAATCGATCCTGAAGCTGCTGATGTTCCTGAATTGTTCTCCTACTGCAAGTATTTCTGTATCATTTCATTACCTCGACCAATTTTATTAAAGTGCTTTCAGGAAATGATGGTACTAAATTGTTCCAAAATTGTTTTAGCGTAACTTTTTACATAAAAGCATGGGCGCATATAAGGAGAGGCAGAGGGTTTAACAGTTCCAAACTCCTTTCCACTGTTTTAGTATTTTTTACACAAATTGTATAATCAAATAAACAAAATCTCCAAATTGGTCACAACATTGCATTGGTTGAAACAGTTTTGAAAGTTACGCACACGCATACATAACGTAGGTGTTTTCAGATTACAACTAACTCTAGCAAATTTAAATGTAAGAATAAAATTGTTGTGGTTAATATAATTAATTTGCAATTCAAATTGTTCACAGATGAAAAAATATTATTGGTTATTATTTCAAAGTTTTAATGACGAGATCATTACTTGATTTACTTTATGTTGTAAATTATTTATCTGTGTATCGCTGTATGTTCGTAATGGCCTTTTCTGAATTCTTGGTCGTTGAAATAGGTGGGTGTGTCGATGGACACCCGACCAGAATAAATTTACGGTAACGGGTTTTGGGTCCTTAGCGGGATATTTAAATACAGGGTGTCCGAGAAGTACTGGTTTGAGTATCACAGAGAACAATGTCAGTGTAATTTTAGTTGTGGTATTGGTAACACTGCTTTCATGGTCACAGATATGGACCGGGATGACATCACGATACTTGTTCGGACCATATTTTTTTGACGACTATGTGAAAGGACATTCTTATTTACACATGTTGAAAACGTGGTTATTACCTCAGCTGCAAGAGAAGGGAATCATGGATCGTGTGTGGGTACAGCAGGAAGGTTTTTGCTCTTCAGGTGCGTGATTTCCTTAATGAACAATTTCCAGACCGCTGGATTAGGCCTGGTTTTCCAACATCTCCATCCGCATTGAAATGGGCCCCACCAAGCTCGGACCTTACAACACCGGACAACTCATTGTGGGGAATAATCAAGTCACATGTCGGTACAGGACAGATGAAGAATTGCGCGAAAGTGTGTAAGAAACCTTTCAAAAGATAACTCCTCAGATGCTCCGCAACATGCCAAAGAGGACATGGAGAGTCATACATCTGTGTGTACAGCACGATGGAGCTCATACAGATCCACTGGATGCATAGTTCGTATATATAAGTAATGAACTATAGTATGTACTAAATAAAAAAATTAAAATGACACTGACATTCCTCTCTGTGATACTCAAACCTAGGGGTACGGGGACTTCTCGGACACACTGTAGGAAAGGCTCGCTACCTCCCGTTTCGCCGAATACCTTTTCGCAGAATATTCTGAAGTGATAGAATTTTCCATCTGCCGGGAAATTACGAACTTCTAACATGGTAATTAACCCTTCATTTTTGCTTTGCAGCTCTTTTAAAAGAGTGATGAATTCGTAAACTTTCACATGGTGTCTCTGTAGCCTCCTGTTCAGCCCTAAATGCCATTCCTCCATATAATTCGTTGTTCATTCCTCATCATTAGAGCCCGGAAGTTCAGGCATTTATTTTCGTTAAAATAGGCAGGCAAAAAGGCATTTATAATGTGGTAAATAAAGTAAAAAAAAAAAAAAGTAAAGTGCTCCCCTGTGCTTAGCACCATGCCATGAAGGCGTATAGGGGTGTTGGGGTAACGCCCCACACTTTCTTGATCCGGTCGTGAGTGGGGGTGATGTGATCAGCATCACGCCCCTGACCGCCTTTACCCCCCCCCCAGGTAGCCATGTTATTCGGTTATTCGACGCTGGGTGGGCGCCGGGGCCGCTTCAATCGTTAGAAAAGTTCCCGGATTTGAACCGGCCGGGGATCGAACCCGGGACCTTTAGCATGGTAGTCAGACGCGTTACCGACTGAGCCACCGCGGCCACACCAATGTGGTAAATAGACCCTAAAAATGAAAAAAGGCAAAATAAATCGAAAAAAGGCACATTTAGAAGTCGCTTACTTTTATCTATAATTTTTGGCAAAATGTTAAAATCTAAATTGGGAAGAGCATTTCAATTTTCTCTGTCTTGATTGCACATAACTACAAGGTGTTTTTTAAGTTCTCAACATTCATTGATAGTCGTCTATCAGAGAGAATGTTTTTCATAATAGAAAATGATCTTTCTACTTCGACAGAAGTTATTGCAGCATACATATAACAAGCTAATGTAGCTGTACTTATTTTGGTAAGAGCATTTTCACCTTTTAGAATATCACAAATTGTTTTCAACTGTTTCAAGTCCTCATTTGCACTCACTACCCGTTAGCACTTTTACGCAACAGCTCACCCCTTTTCTCCTGGCACTTCCATCATCTGCTGCATAGATTCCTCGAAGATTTTCATGGATGCTATAATTGTAATTGTCTCTGGCAATGCACCATAATGTGCAAAAGTAAACTTGAATAGCACAGGAGTTTTTTTCACTTCACGAATTGAAGCCACTTCATTTTCTGAAAGAGCATCGATCACCTCACTGATTTTTTGAAGGTTGTTAGCGTAATATATAGCTGCTGATATCCAGGTTCCCTATCTCGTCAAGACTGGTTGCTGAGGTAAACTAAGCTCAATCGCAACTTCCTGAAATTTTCGGGTTCGAGAGGGAGATTTCAGAAATATTTTCTTCGTGTTCGAAATCAACCTGTCCACTTCAGCAGTCAATCATGCACAAGAAATGTTAACCGAAAGGCAATATCCTGACTCAGCATGAAATACTTTTTTCTCACACTTTTCTCCTTCAGCAATGTTGAAACATGCGTGAGTTCAATATTACTTAAATAAGGTGAAAATAATTCACATAATAAACGGAAGAAAAATAAATGCCAACAACGTTTTTTGGGAGAAAAATAATTTATATACACATTTTTTTTTAAAAAAAATGTCAAATTTCATTGAAAAAGGCAAAAAAAGGCATTATAATTAAAAATAGGCAGTGGGGTCCCAAATAGGCAAAATGGGCAAAATGAAAAGGCTTCCAAAACATTCAAAACAACATAAGAAACGTATATCCGGAAAAATTTTATAAATATATGCAGTAGATAAAAAGAGGCATTTTGCCAAACTTCCGGGCTCTACTCATCATTATTGAAATGGTTCCACGTATCACTGAAAAGAATAAAGTTATATATCGGTGGAGAACCATGTACTGCCCAGGCAATAACACGAACATTTGGCGTACTACTTATAACTACAATATTTCTGACTCTATATACAATAGGAAATTAGTTTTAAATACTCAATAATGTTTAAACACTTAAAAATCTCTCAAATTGATACCGATGTGTATTCACGAGGGGAACAATGCACGTGTGTCGTCAACCCAAGTTTCCACCATGTAGTTATGGAAAGAATCCCTGTTGAGCACCTCCGAGGAAGAGGGACATGTCCTCTATATTTTCCACTGGGACAAGAGGTGGAGCTGCAGCCCGTTGAATCCACAACCTGACCCTCTCATCTTCCTTGTAAAGTGTTGCTAATCCCAATGCTTGAACCTTCCTCCATGTACACTGAGTAAAGTGGAACAGCATCCTTGGATGATGATGCTTGGAATAACGCTTCGTACTTTCAAAGCAACTACTTCGAAATCAAGGACGATTTAAGTCGTTTTGCACTTTGCCAATGCATTGACTGTCTCCCTCGCAAAAAAGGGATTTGATAAGTCTTTTCAAACAGAAAACAAGTTTAATTTCTTAATTTCAAAGTGCATATAATATTTTTTTCTCCCATTCAGAGCACACCTGACACCCATAAACATATACGGAGAGAAAGCGAATAATTAACAAATGTTCATTCTGCAATATGAATAATACAAAACTTACCTGTAAATCTTAGTAACTGGTTCCAACGGTTGTTCATGCCCTCTCTTCTTCATTCTGTCGACGACCTGTCGAGTTGCAATTCTTGCTACTTGTACGTTCTTAGTTTTATACACGAATTATTAATTATGAAGAACAACTGATGCCTTACAACCACTCCCACACTTCCAGTAAGATCTGCTCTACACTCGTTTACAAATGCGATGCAGGAATCATTCGTATACCAAAAGTTTGCTGCCGCGTTTAGTACTTATATAGGGCCTGAAATTTCCCTATGGAGGGAAAACTTCCTTCATTCAAAATATTCGGCGAAAGGGAATTCGGCAAAACGGTAATTCCCTTTCGCTGGACATCTGATAGAATGCGCCTCTGCGCCATTCGGCGAAAGGGGATTCGGCGAAATGGAAAGACACAGTCGGTTCAATAGGACTCATACTCAAGATTAAACTAAAGAACAGTTAGAGATCGGTTAGTTCATATGAACTCTCCAGCCTAACCATTACCAGTGAGCAGTTGGAGATCGGTTAGTTACGTAAAATGAACTCTCCAGCTTAACTACAGCCTATTTTGGGGGGAGAAAGAAAAGGTTCTTAAAAGCCGTTGCTTAGAACATCTCACTCAACATCTGGGTAGGTATCAGGGCTTTCCCCAAGTTGATACCTTCCTGGAGAAAATGCCTGCTCGAAAAGTTTTTAAAGAAAAGCGTCTTAAAGAGTCAAGTGGCACTCCGACTCTGTTTGGCGGAGTACTGCGATGTGGCGAGGTATGTTTTCCTTTAAGGGAACGGCTGGAAGAATCTTCTTATAACTATGAACCTACGGGGACTTTAACTTTATTTTCATATATTTAAATACTTTATTTCATGTGGGAAACAAGACACAACACACACACCTTCAGCCATCTTTTCTGATACTGAAGGGTTATTTTCTCCCTCGTTGAAGTCAATGGCTACACGAGTCACTTCACTCTCTCTTCCGGACGGGAGGACCGGGTTTTCTTTTTAGTATAAGCGGCCAAGTTTAACTTCTTCTTCTTCTATATATGAGCTATAGGGATAAACCTCTACATGTCTACAGGGGAAATAGGCGTTGTGTGTCATGAATTGAAGAAATACCTGTCGATCGCCAGTTCCTGTTATATTCCACAGAACTTCAGGTACTACATACGTTTGAACCTATTGACAAAGTTAAAAAATTGTATGGGGGTGTGTATGGAAGGCGGGAGGTGTAAATCGTCGTAAATATACAAAATAACCAAGTACATAGTGTTTATTATTAATAATAAATAAATACTTAAAATGTAGTTCCATCCATTATTACTGTATACATTGGCCATGCCAATCAGGTACAGCATTCAAAAGCGAATCACCCCCCAGTGTCTCTTTCCGTGTGCGAAAGCACATACTTCACAAGTATATTATGTGCTGGAAGTTATTTCGTCCGCCTTTATGCAACGATGATCCCATAGACCCGTGTTCTGAAACGCCTTCTGCAACACTACGGACATGAATTTCGATCCGCTATTTTAGTTCGGCACAGTCCGTTGATAAGTTTTATATCTCTCTTCTCCAAATATTCACTATTTTTTTCTATTTGTATTCATTTCCCAATTTAATTTAACTGTTTATTCAAAATTATATGTACTTCATTTCTTTCAGTCGAATTTGGGAGCATCGCATCGCTTTTCATTGGATTCAGTATGATGACCTGTGTGGAAATCTTCTACTATTTTGTATTGAGATGTGTTATCCACTTTCGAAGCTTATCGCCAAGAAGAAACAAGCAAAATGTTATTGTTCTTTAGAGAAATGTTACAAAAATTCGTATTTAGTAATATTCTAGCTACGTTTCTATAAATTGATTCATTCATTGATGCATAATTCTTCCATACAGGAATTTCTTTCATTTCCTGCATGGCTCTTTTATTTAGTTATTTTATTGCCTATATCTTCTCTTTCATTTCCTGCTCGCCCTCGTGAAGGAGTGGTTAGTACAGGGCGCTACGACGCCAGGGGTCCCGGCCTAGGCATGGATGTTTGTGAGTGTCCATTCATCAATTTCATCATGTCATTCACTCACCCATCCTCATCTTCGCAAATTAGCCAAAGTGGCACAAAAAGCGAAGTAAAATAAAGAAAATCAATCAATCAATCAAAAGGAAACACTGTACTGTAATTCCCACAATTTAGCAATTTCTAAGTAAAAGGTAAAATATTTTATTTTCAAACAATTGTACATACATTGAAATGTAGTTTTGAAGTGGATAAAAATGTTTGTGTGACAATTCGAACAATTGTCACATGACAATTTTGAATAAGCATTTATTTAAGAAACTGTTTTTCTGAAAATACACTATAAAATCATAAACCTGTCATTTCACTATGTAACTAATTGTATTATTGTGTTTATTTATAGTCCCTTTTTCTACAACTAAAATATTAATTGTAAAATGAAAACTGTAATATTTAGAATCTATCACTAAAAAACGATGTTAAGCACTTCAAACATTCTTAGTTTTAAGTCCACATGTAATGTTCAACATCCTGGATTTTTATAGCAGATAATGGTTGTCATTTCAACACACTGCAATTTCGAAAGTCAATTGTATACATGTACGTACGTTCTATTTCATTACATTATGTTATTATTTACATTAGCATACTGCTTTATTCTGCATCACAATCAAATCTGCCATCATAATCTCGGTCATGGAAACCCTGTTCCTTCCAATTAAGGGAGTCAATCACGCCCAAAGACTGAAATAGCCAAGTACGAGTACTTGAAACAAAATTTATACAGATTACGGGAAAACCCCTTGCATAACCTTAACCCGAACCATGTTCTCTTTTTGTTTGTGTGCGCGTAATCTGAACCACCCGATCAGTCAGACAGACACACGTATTTTCGTTTTTTACATGCAATTTATTTATTTTTTGTTAATGATAACGCAAAATGATTGTTCTGTGGTCCTTAATTATTGTCTATGTAAGATTCAATAAATAAGAACTAATATTTATTGTTTACTTAAAACACTGTAAAAATATAATTGTACATAAAATGAGTACAACTGTTTAATTAATGGAATTGTTAATTTAGAACATAGTATAAAAAATCTTGAAGATTATTAAAAGATATTAAAAGTAGTTTTAAGTTTTTTACTAAACTATTTATTTAAAATATGGTAAACTTTAGTTGTTTACAGGGTTGGTACATACAAAGTTCATGTAGAACGTTTTTTTTTCTTTTTTAATGATTTGTAGAAGTCAAAGCGTACATTTCTGCTGCATTCCATAAAAAGTTCTCTCTGATATCTGATGCATTTATAAGCAGCCTTCCTTTTCATTTCACATGGACAGATGATACAAGTTTTGCGCCTCTTCATCTTAACGTCAGGAACGTCATGCGTTCGTCAAAATCGTCGTCTGTGGCTCGTAAAATGGCTTGTGTTCTATCTTAGGTCATGGAAACACTTCTCACGAAAATGCAATGAAAGGAACAAAAGCAAACACTCTCCACAAATGTACACAACTCGAATTACGCGCTTTATAGATCGGAGCGATTCCGACGTAAACCGAACCACCCGGCCTCACAGACCCCGCACGTATCCTCACAAAAAGGCCACCTTGCCGATCGGTATTCAACACGCGACTGATACAGTTTGGCTAGTTAAGATGTAAACATTGAGGGGAGGGGGTTACTGGAGTTTCAGGGTGGAGAGCGCAACAGTTTTGCCACACGAGCCTCATGAAATTTACAGTTCATGAGGCAGGCACGTATCCAGGAATTCCTTTCGGGGGGGGGGGGGCTCAACACCATTTTTTAAGGGGTATAATAAGAACCTCACAATTGTATATTTAAGACCAGTGGTGGCAATTGGGTTTCAAACCGGGGGGGGGGGGTTGCACTAACTAACTCTCTAGCCTTCTTAAACCCGAAGGTTCATGGCTGCAGCAACACAGGCCTTCCATCTGTCCCTATCTTGAGCAAGATCTATATACTCTTTTCCATCTCTACCGATTTCCCTTAGGTCCATCTCGACGTTGCCCCTCCATCTTCGTCTTGGCCTTCCTACTGGTCTCTTACCATCAGGTTTCCCAACAAGAATCCTGTAAACTCCTCTTTCCTCTCCCATTCGTGCCACATGGCCTGCCCACCTAAGTCTTCTTGATTTAATTATTTTAATAATATCTGGACATGAATACAAATTATGTAGTTCTAAATTATGTAACCTTCTCCACTCACCTGTCTCCTCATCCCTTTTAGGTCCAAAGATTTTCCTAAGGATCTTATTTTCAAATACTCTCAATTTATGTTCCTCTTTCAATGTAAGGGACCAAGTTTCACACCCATATAATACTACAGGCAAAATTACGGTTTTGTATATTTTAACTTTTAGTTTCTTAGATATTAAACGAGAAGACAAAAGTTTATGAAGAGAGAAGTAACATGCATTTCCTGAATTAAGCCTACTTTTTATTTCCTCTTTAATATAATTTTCATTTGTTAATATTACTCCTAAGTATTTGAATTTGGAAACTGGTTCAAAGGAGTTGTTATCAATAATTAGATTTTGATAATTACCTAACACTTGGTTTCGGCCTGTAAGCATATATTTAGTTTTCTCTTTGTTAACTTCCAAACCTATCTCTTTAGCAGTTTTGAAAAATATTTTAGCATTATTCTTAATTGTAGGAAAGTTTACTTTCTCTTGGTAGACAAGGCTTAACATTAAGAGGCCATAATGTTGAGGGGAAAAGTTGGGGAGCAACTATCCCTTAAATCGTCGCCACTGTAAGGCTGTCATTTTAATCAGAACGTGAAATCGGAACATTTTTTACCACTCGACTCCTCTGTTTCCATTCATTAACATTGTGTGCCAGAACCATCTCAGTATGTGTGTTTGTCCATTTCATCTCATCAGACATAAAAACATCTATGGTGTCTTTGAGTGTTTTTACGAAGCTGTTACACATGCACGGGATGGACAATCCACTCGATAACGCGAGATTCAAATTGTGGGCTGCGAAATGGCTGCAGACAGCTCTCGAATATTTCTCTCTGATTCGAGCCTGAACACCACTAAAGTGTCTTGTCCTCCCATGTTTGCAGCTCTTATAAAAGCCGAAACCCACCAAATTGTTCAGATTCAGGCTTTAGCACTCACAAGTGTTCAAAAATGCCTGTCGCAGCTTCCGCTGTCTTGTCATATGTCGGCACGAAACAAAGGAAGTCTTCTCGAATACGGCTGGATCACGAAACAATTAATGCACAGTTCCGTTCCCAACACATCTAATGTTTTGTCTCCCAGTATGATCAAATGCTTACTCATTTATCTCCAGTGAGGTGCCCAAGGGAGGGTTGGTGAGGTCATAACCCCATTTGACCCAGTATTCTTTTATCTTTTTTTTTTAAAAAAAAGACGAACGTCAAAGACAGGAAAAAAATGACAAAATCAGGACTGACCACCAAAAATAGTAGGTATGCGTAACCCCTCTCCATTCCGAAAATCCTGGGCACGCCACTCTTTATCTCGGACACATTTTTTAAAATCAACTCACCAGAAGTTTTATCATTCCGTATTGGAGATTAAAGTAAGATGCGTTCTTCCTGCAGGTTTGGATATGATCCTTTAGGGTGCTGCCTGCCTTCACACCTAACCTTAACAAGGCCCTAATTTTCCATCATTGTGACTTGGATTTTCAAGACTTACGAAGGTTTCAGACCAAAGGGACACGCGATACATGTCGATTGGAATGGGCCAATCAACAGCAACGTTTCACACCGTAGCGACACAAAAGATCGCACAAACCTAACTTCGACTTGTAAAATTCAGGCGACACGGTGTGAAATCTCCCTTATTAGGCTACTGTCATTGTCACCTCGAAGTAGTAGCTCTTGTTGACCACAGAGGAAAAAAATTCTCCTCAACCGGTGAGAATGCTCCTCAGTTTTCTTCTCTCTCCAATATATTTTCTGTGCTTGTTCACTATACAGGCAACACCTTACGATTTGATATACACAGGACATTACTATGTAGACATTTTAACGAAAAATCGGTTGAAGTCAATGATGGATGGCTAGGTGGCTCAGTTGGTAGAGCCCTGATTCGGGTTCTGGTAGAGCCTGCAATTTCCGCCTAAAATGTCTGCATATGCAACATCTTCTTGCTCGCTCTTCTCGACATTCATAAAATTTTCGGCTGTCTCTTTATGGTAGTTAAGTGTTTGAATGTGTTTCAAACCCAGTAGGCTTAAACAAAAGTATTTTTTTATACCATGAAATTCTCGGAATGCATATACGAAATTTAGTTCTGGCAAAACTAAATCATCACTCAAAACTTTGATTTTCAGTTGATCTATGCAGCTTATTTCTCTTTTAATAAACCATTCAAATATCCGGTACTGCTGAAATATTCACGAGAGAGAGAGAGAGAGAGAGAGAGAGAGAGAGAGAGAGAGAGAGAGAGAGAGAGAGAGAGAGGCCTTGATCTCTTCGGCCCTCGACCCGAACTAGCACTACACTGAGGCCCCAGGGGCCTCCCCCATGGTGCAGTGGTAGCGTCATTGCCTTGTAATCAAGTGGTCCCGGGTTCGATACCCGGTGGAGACACAAGTGGTTCGGGTCCCACTTTAAACTGTAGGTCCAGTCCCGATTAGCCTTACTGTGCATAAAGTGGACTTAAAACAGCAACTCAAACCAAACTGAGGCCCCAGAAGTTCTACTGTCGTCAATGTCTTCATTTTCGAATCACTATATCTTATAAAGCAACCAGAGGATGCTGACTGATCACTAATCGACTGTATGAATTGTCACACTTACCTCTGAAATCTCATTAACCGATTCTTTTTACAGATCAAGCGAAAAATTGAATCCGCGTATTTATATCCTCATTATATTCTAGAACGTTCCGCAGATAAAACGATTCGTTAATATTGCCAGTAGTTGACTCCTTCTCTCATTGAAAAACGTACCCTCTCCCGCCTTCCAGAGATTAGAAATTACAACGAATCGCCCTACGTGTGGCGCTACCTTTGTTGTGCAGCTTCCAAATGCTGACAAGTCTCTACATAGTGCTCAAGTCCGCTGCGACAACACCGAAAGCGCAAGAAAAGTTTACGTGCAATATTATCAACAACAGGGTTATAGAACATTCTCCGTCTTGTCTCGATAATTGTCTATCTCCTTAAATCATCGTCACATTATTAAAAAAGCCAAAAACGTAATTTTATCTAGTGTAAAATATAAAAAAAATCCTGGGGGGGCTCGAACCACCTCAACCCCACCTTGGATACGTGCTATTAACAATAACAGGGTTATAGAGCATTATCCGTCTTGTCTCGATAATTATTTCTCCCAAATTACATCACGTTATTCAAGAAGCCAAAATTCTATTTTTATCTAGTGTAAACAGAAAAATTTCCTGAAGGGGGGCTCGAGTCTCCTGATTCCCACCTTGGATACGTGCTACTGACAATAATAGGGTTATAGAATACTCTCCGCCTCGATAATTATTTCTCTCCTTAAATTATTTTCACATTATTCAAGGAGCCAAAAATCTAATTTTATCTAACGTTAACTGAAAAATTTCCTGGGGAGAGGGTCGAGCCCCCGGTGCCCCATCTTGGATACGTGCTATTATCAATAACAGGGTTACGGAACATTCTCCGTCTTGCCTCGATAATTATTTCTCTCCTTAAGATATTGTCACATTATTTTATTTCACACCACAAGAAACAAAAAAAAAACTCATTTTATCTAGTGTAAATCTAAAACTTTCGGGGGGGGATACGTGCCTGTCATGAGGTATGAAAAATCGATATGTCAATGAGACAGCTACAGTATATTGTGAGAGTGTGTTCTAATTTTTTTTAAATATATAATGGGTTACAACATTCGTTTTCTCAGTGCTTGCAAGAAATTGGCATGTGCTTGTAGCTAATGGACAACATGTAAATAAATGTTGTTATTCACATAAATTGCTAAATGATCTTGTTTATTATCTCCGCCAATTATGTTATTAATACTTATTCGGTGCATTAACAACTTTATTAACAACTTTATTTCAGTAGTTCTTTTTTTAAGTAGATTTCTTTGTCGTCTGCTGTACTTTTGAAAATAATGACATTCAGTAGCGCTAACTACAATTAAATCTTAACCCGATGCACTAAAAATTATGAGCCGCCCATAAATAAAATTCTAGATAAAATTCCAGAAAAACGGAATATCATTCATCTTTCCTATATTTCAATAGCTCATATTTCATTTGTTGCTCATTCCTAGTCCCTATTAATGGCAAGCACTCTAAGTTGCAAATAAAAAAACAACAACATGTATTTCCTTAATTGTTATATATTAAGTAGAGGAGAGCGGGGTCAATTATAACACGGGGCAAATATAACATTTGCTGCTGTGCTGTTTTCGTGGGGCATCTTCTTAAACTACTCAAACTGCGGAAACGTGAAGTTGTGATTGACTCATGTATAGTTGTTGCCTACGTTGTGATTACTGAGGATAAGACATAATACATGATAACAACTAGAAACAAGATCAGGTATCAAACTATAAACGAATTAGAAACACACAGTGAAAAGTTTGAGCGAGTTGGAAACTTCAAATATCTAGGTTCAACAATAACAGAAAATAACTATATTGCCGAAGAGGTAAAAGCAAGAATAACAGCAGGCAACAGATGCTATCATGCATTTGGAAATATATTAAAATCCTCACAAGTGAATCGAAAGCTGAAACTAAGACTGTATAGAACCACAATGAGCCCAGTAGTGATGTATGGGTCGGAAACTTGGTGTCTGACAAGAAAGGAAGACGAAAAGCTAGATATGTGGGAGAGGAAGGTTTTACGTAAGATATATGAACGAACCAATGAACACGGCGTCTGGATAATCAGGACAAATGAAGAACTAGCTACGCTTTACCAGAACCCAAGTATAACAAGTGAAATAAGATCCAAACGCCTTAGCTGGCTGGAGCACGTAGAAAGAATGCAACCAGACAGAGCAGTATATAAGATCTACCAGGAAGAGATGGATCGACCAGGCGGAAGAAGACCTCAAACGAATGGGTATAAGACGATGGAGAACTTGAGCGAAGAACAGAGATGAGTGGGAAGCTATCACCAAGGAGGCCAAGGTCATGGCTGTAGAGCAGTGGAGTAAGTAAGTAAGTAAGTAAGTAAGTAAGTAAATATAACATTCGCTGCTGTGCTGTTCTTGTGGGGCATTTTCGTAAACTACTCAAACTGCGGAAAGGAGAAGTTGTGAGTGACTCATGTAGAGTTGTTGCCTACGCTGTGATTACTACGGATATTTCTTTGATTTCTTTTTTTTTTTTCAAAATTTCAACATGTCAGTAAAAGCCTAAAGCACTCCTTTATTTTTAAATAGTGGTTTCTCGATGCCATCTGATCAAGGTTTTTTTATGTCATTGCGTATTTGATGTACTTGTATTTGTTATGATAGTTATGATCAATTTATGGTCTCATGGTTATTAGCTGCAAGCCAGCAAACAATATGGCGTCAGGTTGGAGCAAATGTAACATTTTTATTTTGGGCAGTTGTCAGGGGTGTAGGTAAATAGGCTGGGGTAGCCGGGGCGGTGCCCCGGGCCCCCCGTGGTAAAGAGGCCCCGAAAGGTCGGAAGACCATAATGGATTTGTTGATTGCTTTTGTTTGTTTTACTTTGCTTTTCTGCCACTTTTGGCTAATACCAAAGATGAGGATGAGTAATGATATGATGAAATTGATGAAGGGACATTCACAAAGAACACCCATGCCTAGGCCGGGTTTCGAACCCGGAACCCCTAGCGTCGTAGTGCGCTATGCTAATCACTCCTCCAAGAAGGTTGGCTACAGTAATGAATTTTCCTGAGTTATGTTTTGGTTAAACTGGCAGACAGATTATAGTGACGTGAGAGGCCCAAAGCTGGTAGTTTCGTATAGGTGGACGTCCGCAGTAATTATGCCACGATTTCCTACTACATTAAGCAAAGAATGCCTGCGGGGTAAATTATCGAGGTTTTAACCAGGGTTGTTAAAAGTCCAGGAACCCATAAATTCTAAAGAGTTCTCTTGGGTTCTGCTGCAGCAAGGGAACCTTTTTTCTCGCACAATTTAAATTCGGACCAAGTTGCGTATTGTTTCATTGAAAAAAGGTCCCTGGACCGTATTTAAATTGATCCGGAAAACAGGTTCCTGGACAGTATTTAAATTAATTCCGAAAAATGGTTCCTGAACAGTATTTAAATTGAGCCAGGAAAAAAGGTCCCTGGACCGAATTGAAATACTTTATACATAAAGGTCCTTTACGATCAATAAACCATTTACACTTGCAGATTTTGTCTCCCTGTCGGGAACTGAATTTATTTACATTCCTGGAAGTCCACGAACACATACATTTTAATGGGTTCTATTGGATACCGTAACAAGACCGAAACCTTTTTTTCTCGCTCAATTTAAATTCTGTCCAAGTTGCGTATTGTTTCATTTCAACACGGAACTTATTAAACTATTTAAACCGATCCGAAAAGGATGTTCCTGGATTGTATTTCAATTGATCTGGAAAAACTGTTCGTGGACCGTATTTAAATTGATCCGAAAAATGTACCTTACACCGAATTGAAATACTTTGCAGTTAAAAAGGTGCTTTACGGTCCAGAACCCATTTACGCCTGCTGATATTCTCTCCTGGACAGGAATTTAATTTATTTAAAATTCATGGACCTTGAACAACCCTGGTAAGTAAGGACTGAGACGCTGACTGGAAAATCGGTGTATGTACAAAAAAGAACACAACAACGTGCACCTCAAAATTGCGTTACGAAATAGCCTTGTTTCTTTGTAACAGTTTAGAATGCGTATACTTGCTTTTGGTAACAGTATTCTACGATCGCAATTGGCAAGGGTTAAAATCTGGAACAAGAAATAAGCCGAATCCAACTCTCAAAACACTTAATGCAACACGACGTACAGGTGTAAGCTCTTAAAGGGAGGCTTTATGGGTGCTTGATGTGGCTGCATATGGTCTCTTTCCGAACGCTCTCTTAGAAATGACTGAGCTTCGGAGATCATTTGAATCGCTTGTTGAAATTATGAAAATATGTGCCAAGTAGGAGAATTTCAAGTGAATTCTCTGATAAGATAATAAAAAAAATAAAGAATCACTTTAAAGAACTCTGTCAACCGAAAGAGCGTTTTCAATGTATCTATATATTACCCGATAATAGCTCACAGCTGGACAATCGTTTGAAAGGCATGAAAGTAGTTGTGGACACAGAGAAATTGATACACCCTTCTTTTTGTCAAGATCTACAGACACTGAGTTTTGCAAGGAACCTGAAAAATTGCAAAAACATTTCCAAACCTTTATGTCTGTCACAGATATTATGTTAAAGAGCTTGCTCATCTCCATGTGATACAACATAGTATTTGGAAGTATCCTCGGGACGTTCATGTATGTGTATTTTTTTTATTTTCAATATCGCACCCCTAAATTTCATATATATTTCCGCACCCCCTCAGCACCCTAGATGATAAATCCTGGGGCGGCTGATGGATGAAAAGAACAATAAAACAGAGAACGAAATGCTCGTGACCTCTCCGGAATTCAAAACTAAGAGACCTGGCCTTGTAGAAAGTTATGGAAGGAAACTACTAACATGCTTTTGTAATGTACTAATGTTACTATGTTTGCTATTAAATATAACTGTATTGCTTCGCGCATCTAGATGTAACATCTCTTGTCTACAGAATTAATAGTGTTGTAGTATTTGGTTATTTCACGTCACATTTCTACCTATTTAGTTTAATCGCGACGATGCAGATAAATAATTAGATGAGCTTCAGTTTCATCTTCAAATCCTGCAGACGGACCCTTGAAGAACTAAAGAAACCCTATACCAAATACCAAAAGTTTCATAACTTTTCCACTCCATCGTTTAAAACATTCATATCTTGTAAATATTCAACATTTAAAACGGATACAACAGGTTCCGTAAGACTTTGGTACGAGATGAAATGAGGCGTTGCGGATACGAAGGGTGGGGAGGCACAGGACGAACTCAACAAGGACCTCGTAACACTAAGTCGGAAAGTTCTCCTGTGCGTGATTTTCAAAGTTTTTGTTGAGTTCGTACTGTACCTCATAACTTGAAATGAATTTTCCTCTAAATATACGTTTGTTGAGTTCTCCCTTCGTATCTCGCATCAAATGCTTCATGAATCCCTTTTAAGTTCGGAAATTGCAGTACTGCGCATGTATAATGTATATACAAGTATATGATATTCATTCCGCAGAGCCCGGTCGCGCAACTCCTCTCCCCTCAGAAGCCAAAGCTGTTGAACCTCAGCGCAGATATTTCAGGAGTTGGTTTTCAAAAGAGTAACAACACGTGTTAACAGTTGGACACTTTATTAGTGTCCAACGTGACCGACCGCGACGCGATGTACACGGCAATCTTCTTCGAGAGCATTCAACACAGACTATTCACTAGAGAGCAAATACAAAAGGATACAAATGACTTTGTGTCCCTCTTCCAACTTAGAAAAAGTGGCCCTCACAGATGGTAGAGACGTTGACGGCGTTGTGAGGCTTTGAACTGATATATACCTGTACCAACCAAGCCGCTTCTTTTCAGGATCTTAAGAGACATATAGGTATAGCCCAGGAACCATTGACAAAATTTTGGAATCTACTGCACCGACAGGAAAACATATCAAATGTCCTAACTTCGCGGCCTCAAAATCAAGAACACAATGATGTTCACAGAGGAGAATTATAGGTCCAGAATTGTAGGATCTATATCTGGAATCATCTCTAGAATACTTAGGATATATTTCGGTATCAAAATCACAAATAGACTATGCAGACGACGTAATAATTGTAATATAAGATAATTCAAAAACAGAGTAGGAAAAGAAGTCCAGTATTGTGATAAACTCTTTCGAGGACTTGTGTGTGAGACGGAGAAATTCATGATTGCCACCCAGGAGACCCACTTTATAATCCTACAGGGTAATCTGAATGCTAATAAACACCCACAAATGAAACTCAGAGGAAAACTTTAGAAGAGTAAAGGAAGCTCAATGTGTTGGTGTGAAATTACTAGATATGCTACGATGACATGGATTATGTAACTTCCAAAACTGAGTCTGTAATAAATAAATTGGTAGCAATAGCTTCAAATACATTCAAACTCCCTATGTCGCTTATAGACCCATACATATTCATAATTTCAACGCGATTGTTTCTTTCGACGGACCAACCTGAGTAGTTAGCTAAAATATCCTAAAATAACTATCTATTTCACTCTGGGTTCCTTAAAAAGCTATTCCGTAGAGCATAGCTGTCTACTGCTAAAATAACCATATATTGTTCATATAAAACAGTGCAATTGTAAGTTCGGTTCCGTATCCGACTCTGAAATTTGCCCCTCCCAACAGTTAATTCCTCGATCCGCCAAGGGAGAAGAAGGTGGAGAAAAGATTAGAGAACGAGGAGAAAAATGAAAATTGAAAAGGAAAGGCAAGAAAGAGATAAAGGAACATTCCATTTCTTGCATTAGCCCATTTGTGCTGCTAACCCAGCACAGACGTTGCCACCAATGGTTCTAGTCCACATGAAATCAGCTCATTATTCTTCACACGAAAGTAATGAACATAAATAATTTTCAGAATCATTTACAGCAGAGGAAAAATCAGAATGAAAATAAATTTAATACAATAGAGGGAGAGAAATTGAGATAGAAAATATTTGGAAAAATAGGAAGACAGAAAATGACAGAAAGGGTGAAAAGTTAAGAAAAATAAAATAAGTAAGAGGTAAAGATGGATAGAGATAGATAAGCAAAAAATAAGGAAGAAAGTAAGAAATAAAGATAAAGAGAAACTGAGAAAAAGAAAGTAAGGATGGATATAGAGAGAGAGAGAGAAAGGGAGAGAGATAGAGGAAATGGAAGACGGAAAGAGAGGGCGAATGAGGGGAAAGAAAGAGGAGGCAGGAAGAAAAAGAGTGAGATAGGAAGAAGTGAGCAAAAATACGGAATACGGTAAAGATAAACATAGGAATGTGAAGATGGAGAGTGAAAGGGACAGCAAGTCAAGGATTTGGAAGGAAGAAAAAGAAAGTGAAAGGAACAGAATAAGGAAGAGAGAGAGAGAGAGAGAGAGAGAGAGAGAGAGAGAGAGGTGGGAAATGAGTAAGTAAGTAAATAAGAAAAGCAAAATTACGAAAGAGAGTGATAAAGAGGGAAAATAGAGGAGAGGAACAAAGGAAGAAAAAAAAGATAAGCAAAATTAAGGAAGGGAGATGTTGAGGGATTTATTTATGTTGGATTTGAAATGGCACAGCCAAATTCAACCAAAGGGTTTGATATATCATTAACTTCTCCGATAGATAATGATACTTTAGTAAATAAATCAACTCAAACCTTTGATCTAATTTCTCCATGTATGCCTGCCATTCACAAATCTAACTGTACTGGTCAAACTGTTTCTGTTCTATCCTCTACTCTCTCCTCCCCGCCGGTAGTGCAGACCACCCCTTTTTGTTTGAAGGAAGAGAGAAGGTCCAACAGAAGGGGGAAAGAGTTAAGAATCAAGAACAAGCCTTGACCCTGAAGGAAGGGTATCTGGTTCTAGTGAAAAACCGTAAGCTGAGCTCCAGTCGTCTCTAGACCATCTCCAAACTCTTCGAGGTGTACGTCGGTCCATACATTGCTACCCAGATGAGGAATAACTCCGCCCTTCTCCTGCAACCGTCTACAAAAAAGCCTGTAGATCGTGTTAACTACGAGAACCTGTAGAAGGTTCACCTGCTCCCAGGAACGACGGAGGGAAATCCTCAGAGAAAGCCAGATTTTTTGTGACTAGTGTGGAACCTAAGAGTTGTCAGTGAGATTGTTATGAATATTAAGTGAAGTTTCAAAAAATTTCACAATTTTCTGTGAAGAAGAAAATTGATCAAATTTTCTCGTAGGAAGCGGGGCAATTGTAACGTGTAGCAGTGTCCAAGTTACAAGAATATAACAACTTAATATATTTTTTTTTAATAATGATTGATTACCTAGTAATGAGGAACACACCTCGTATATAAACTATACATCCTGCTGTTAATGTAAGTTTCAAGAATTTGTTTCTTTCTGCCAGCAAGCTGAGGTGGAAGTTGTTATAGGTGACAACAATGAATTAAAGCTATCGCTATTCTGTAAGAGCCAAGCAAAGACGATCTTATGAAAGCGTTGTCACAGGTGAAAAGACGAAAGATTAGTCTTTCCCACTCTGTATCTGTCGTCTCCCTTGGCCGATAGTAATTAGTCTTACATCATAATGATCCCTGATTCTTTAGTTGCAAGACAGTATTTTCAGAATTTAGGTACGTGGACGCAAAAGAAAGTTATGCCTGCGCAAAACAAAACCTGTATATTTTATTTTACTCACCATTTTTCAACTTGAATATTTTTTTTTTGTTTGTTGGCTTATCGCGTGGCCATTGAGGGGAGAGAGGGGAGTTGCAAGAAGCCATACTCCCTAGTCAAATTAAATACTGTGTATAACGTTTAATACTCCATTGTATGTTTATTAATCACAAAAGGACAAAAGTGATAATTTATAAATGTAACTAATTCTATTGCGCATTGATACCTTATTGACTTGTGAGGTAATATTTGTGTATAGATAAAAGTTTGTAAATTCATCATGGCACCTATAAATCAGATATAAGCAGCGAAGATTGGTGGCCCGAGGCCTTTTTATTGGAACATCTGATAAATGCGGAACTCCTATAACCGTCTTTTCTTTCAACGCTCGAACTTCTCCCTTTAAATCCACTTCGATCTTAGAAATTAGTTCATTCTGGGGATTACCTTAAGACAAGACAGTTATTTCGCTCTTCTGGTCAGAAGGCGTATATTCTCTCTGTTTTATGCTCCTGGTCAGGAGATACAATTGAGAGAGTTGTGATTGTCTTGAGATATGCCTGAATTCGGGATCGGCCGATAGACAATAAAGGGGGAACCCCCGAATGTTACCAAACCTCCACCCGTATGCATTCGAGGGCATACGCTTTGTCCCAGTGCCTCTGTGAATAAACTGGGACGTCTTTTGCTCGAATTACGGTTCCCCCGTTATTGTTTTGCTCTACCACTTTATTAAATTTCCCGTTACAATATTTGAAAGTATACAAGAAAATAACATTAATACATACATGAAATGATTACATAAAATAGTGTATGGACACAGTATTACAGTACACAATTATTTCTTCGTGAGATGGAGATTCTGTATGAAAGTGTTTGCAGTTTATTGTAGATTGGTATGGCTGTAAGTACCGGATTCTGTGGTACCAGAATCTAAGAAATTGAGGATTTGTGTGGCTCGAGTGCTCTATTTAATATAGGTGGCTCGAGTGCTCTATTTAATATAGTTGGTTTTTAAAGGTATGATTAGGCTCCTGGACCAGCCACCGAGAGAGGGTGAGTTGATGGTTGAAGACCATTTTAGTTTGTATTGTTTCGTCGTTTGCTAGGTGTTCCGCCCTCGGTGTCCCGTCCCGTTTCCTTTAGGAGGAAGTGGACAAGGTATAGAGCACTCGAGTTCCATCACTATAGTGGAGTATTGCAATTTGTAGTGAGAGAAAAAAAACAGAAGTTGTAGATAAAATAAAAGAAAAGATCGTCGCCATGTTGTGTATGTGTAGGCCGAAATGTGTGCACTTCAGCTAATTCATGGCGACGTGTATGATTACAATCAGATAACTAGTAAATGTAAAGTAAAATAACTTTTAATAAACTATTAATGAAAATAACAATGATAATACGAAAATAAGATACTATATTATTATGAGTATTAATAATGAATACAAGGGTTTATGAAGCTCCGGATTTCCGGTGCTATGTTCTTACTGGCGTACCAGTACGTGTATCTACAGAGGGGTTTTATTTGATAATTTTATGAATTTGGATTGTGTTGTTTTGAAGCTGTCTCCCTCAGAAGGTAGTCCTTGTGTATTTCTCCTTGCATTCGCATGAGACGAAATCTTCTTCTTTCGGCTGCTTCACTTCTGCCTGTAGATGTCATGAAGAATTTCCTTCTGGGGGCATTTACTGGTGCGTCCTCCTTATCGCTCTTCTCCCCGGGAACTACTGTGGGTGCGCGTCGAAAGAGCATTTTGGGACCTCGTCACCCTTCTATCTTGAGGCTGGCTGGGAGTAATGAGAGGTGTAGTAGGTCGAGCCTGCAGCTGTGAGTTGAACCGTTTCATTTCCTCCAAGGAAACTGCGTTTGTCAAGCATTTCAATTTGTCTATTTGTTGCTGACAGAGAAGGATTTTGATATTCGTCGTTGGTAGTTCCTTCCTCAGATTCTTGATGTAGTCTCCAGCTGCCGGGCAGAAGAAGACATTATGTTCTGGAGTATCCTCTGTCTCTCCGCATGTGGCGCATACTGTTGTTTGCCTGCTACCAATTCGGTGCAAGTGAACTCCATAAGGACCATGGCCTGTCAGCAGGTGAATAAGTCCTCTTATGGGGAGATCACCAGTAGGAATTTTGGCTCCTATGTTCGGGATGAATTCATATGTTCTTCTCCCGTTTTTTGCCCTTTCCCATTCTTTTTGCCAGTCCGTGGTTATTTTGTCGTGAATTTCTTGGAGTGTCGGGTGGAAGGTCCCTATAGTTCTTATTATGTATCTTTCATTGCCCTTCTTGAAATGGTATTTAGTGGCTCTCCATCTCGCTTCCAGATCCATTGGCAGGTGTCATGTGACAACCAGAAGCGCCTCAGTCGATGTTGTACCAAAGGCACCTGTCGTTCTTAAAAGTATCCTTCGTTGTGAGCCTCTTAGTGTCCTTAAATTTGTTTTGTTGTTTAGGCCATCTACCCACGTTGAAGCCGCATATGTTACTATTTGTGCATATATGGATTTAATGTAAGATTGTATAATGCTAGGATGTAGATTAAAATTCTGGGAGGCCAACCTTGTCAGTTTATTCATGGCTAGCTCCCCTTTACTTGTAATAGATTGTATATGAGCTCCAAATTTTAGCCCCTCTTCCAATGTTACTCCCAGAATAGTCTGTTGGTAGTCAACCTTTGTAACCCTAGTCAGGGTACACCTTTTCTTATTCTGTGGTCACGGAAGAATCTTCAGTTCTGTGGTCAGCGGCTGGGGAGATAAAAGGAAGTTGGGTACTTAACTGGATATCGACAGAACCTAGTTGGAAGAAGGATTGTCGACTGCTTGTAGGATCTTGGTCAATATCTATAAGTAGATTGAGAATCATTGACCCAGAATTACGACGGACTTTTCATAGAGAACGAAGCAGCCGGATTAACCCGAACCTTGAGCCGAGGAGACTCAAGACCCGAAGAATTACTGAGCGTGAAGCCGAGGCTCAATAGACCCATCAACCAAGTACGGTCCAGGGCGGATTTTACAATTTCTTGATAGAGATAGAAAACATCCATCGTTATTTGCCCTTGCACTAACATAATGATAAATTGCATGTCATTTGTACTGATCAGGTTTTAGGGAGAGAAAGAGAGAACGTAGAGTAAACGGAACGTTCGCGCTATTACCTTTATTGCATACGTGACATGACTATAGCTTTTGCTTCCTTTATAACACGCCAAAAAACATAATTAGCATGTAGGTAAGAGTGTTTAATTGATTTGCATGTTGTATTAAACAATAAGTAAATGGAACTAGACAAGGATTAGTTTTAATCTTCGGATGTGGATATATACGAACAGTGTTTGCCTTTTTGGACTGGCATGCCCAGATAGTAGGTTTTTTTTCCTTTAAGTGGACGTTAGGAGTCAAGGTATTGTTCTCCCCCCTTTCCTTTTTGTTTGTCTTTTGCATGTCGCTCAGGAATTGCGAGTTGAATGTGCTTGATGGACAGAATCTTATAGTTTGCGACTCCTGGTTGATTTTCAAGTCATCTAACATATTTTTGTCTTAGGACGTTAATTCCACTTACCATCCTCTGGGCTAAAGTTTTGGAAATCTTTCCCGGCGTCACATATATCATATTATGTATATATCCTTACATTTGTGTTCTTGTATATACACAAAACTCATCACTATATAAACAAAACCAATAAACAACCATGGAATACAAGAAATATAACCTACGCTTAATCTGGAAACCAGAAATGAAACAAACTCCCTATTGCAAAGTGTAAAACTAACGAATCTCTATTCACATAACCCAACTAATAAACAATTCCCATATCACCGGACCTAGTACCTATATATTCATCTAACTGCTACCCTCACAACATATTTTCAACTGTTGTGGATCCCTGAATGGTTTTATTTTGTTTACTTACTCATAACTCCCATCCCCCAAGAATAAAATATAAAACATCATAAAATAACATATAATTTGTTCTGGATACCAAAATAAGTCTTGATATTAATACACATTTAATTATTATAACATATATAACTCCTCTATCACATCATCTTATTTTTTGATTTGTGGAAGTGTGCGAATGTACGTCAAGAATAAACTTGGCAACAGTGAGTGTACGTCAATCCTCAGTCTAGTTTTCAGTTAAGTATCGAAATTATTGGTTTGATCTTTATTTGTTTGTGCGTGCATAACGGTTGATAAATTGCTAATTGATTATTTGATAATTCCAAAAGAAGTTTAATTTAGTTAAATTTTAATATTACCATTTTCAAGAAAGGAACTTCTTTCTCTCTCCCTCTCATGCACGCTCTCCCACTGAATGTGTAACCATGTGGAATAGTATCTTAAGTAACTAAACCCACAATATGTAACTAAGCCACTGTTTGATTTGAATAAATGTGTAGTTGTCATGAATTGCGTTGTTCGAATTTTGACTACTGCAAATCGAGTTACTGTTCGAACGAGTATTGGAGACCTCTTATGGGTCCAGATCTGGTAGGAGTCTAGCCCCGAAAGGTGGTTGTACATAAAACATATCATAACCAAATTATGAGTCTACATTTTATTTTATTTATTTTATTTTCTTTGTAGTATATATGTAATTGTATATTATAAATAAAGCATTTTAAGAAAGGAAACTCGTGGGAACCGATAAATTCAGAGCAACTGACGTCCTGGTTTATTTAAAGTCACCAGGACATAAGCGTACACCCTCGAATGTATGCAGATGGAGGGGGGAGCTTACTTCGGCGGTTTCGCCCTTTTAATCCATATTTCTTTCCGTAACTTTAAAACCCTTCCTAATTTTAAAAGATCTTCCTCCTCTTTCGATAGTTCTACATTTCCTATTACCATAAATCTTCTTCTGGTGGCATCCTCTTGTTCCTCTTCTCCTCTTTCTTCTCTCCATCCTAGTCCCTCTCCTTTCTTCATCAACTTTATTTTTATTTTATCTCTAAACGTCTCCTGCCAGCCTTTCATTTCGTGAAATGTATATTCTCTCGTAAAAATGCTGAGCCAATCTTGAATAGATTATACTATTCTTGTCAGGTCCTCCCTTATTATTTTTATCTCCTTTCCTCTTGCCCTTATTTCATTCCATAACAGTTCTATTTCCATTTTCTGAACCAATATCTTCCATCTCCTGTTGTTGCAAACCTCTCCGTTGTTACTTATTTTTAATCCTTTCGGAGCTGTGCCTCTCTCCAAACATTTTTTCAGAAACTTCCCTTGTTCCTCTTTGTGTATTTCTTTCCTCTTCAGGTCCTTCCAGTTGTTAATTTTCCTCATGTGTGTGTGTGTGTGTGTGTGTGTGTGTGTGTGTATGTGTCTTCCTGTTTTTGTACCTTATTCCATTTGTATTTGGTGCAGAGTCTGAAGAAGACCTTGCAATAAAGGTTGAAACGTAACGTTTAGCTTATGTTTTAAAATAAATTCAGCCTTGGTCAGTATATTTAGTTTTTGGTTATCATGGAAACAAGGCTTAGTAGTGTTATGATAATCAAAAACTCCTGTGCGTTTACAAACATTATTTTCATAATATTTTTAAGTTTCTTCAACTTATTTTCTTTTCTATTAAACAGTAGCAGCAATTGGGTGCCAAAACTGGGAGAGCAACGACATTACTTTTTCCTGGTAGACAAGTCTTAGCGCTAAGAAGCCATATTGCGGGGGCAAAAAGTGAGGAGCAACTGCCCCCACGCCTCCATAATTGCTGTACGTTTGGGGTTAAATTGTAGACCAGAACAGCTGAACATCGCCAACTAATAAAGTCAATTCACTTAAATTATTGGTTATCTTCTCCTTCGCCCTGGTGGCATATGCCGCAGTTGAAGAAGAAATTAAAGAAGTCAGATACGATGCTGTCGCTCCAGTTGTTGCTGTTGGGCACCATGCACCTATAGTTCTGGTCCCTGTCCCTTCTTCAGCCGTAGCTGTAGCAAAACCCGGAAATGCAATATCTACTTCTACAGGCGGTGGTTCTGCTTCAGCATCTGCTTCTACAGGTCATCATATCCTTGGCACTGCTTTAGCGATACCACGAGTTCCAGTACCTGCCATATCTGGCGCTCCTGTGGTTTCTTATGGAAGGCCCGTTTACGCTTCACCTGTTGCATTTAGTCCAGTTTATCATTACGTTAATCAGCATATTGTACCAATACTATTTGTCACTGCAGGATCAGCCATTGCCTCTCCATATAGGAAGGTTTATTCTGAATGAACACATGGAACTTTTGGCAATCGAGAAACCGTCCCGAATTATAGTTTTTACTTTTTCTTTCTTAGTATTTTCAATACATTAGTTACCCAATGTATTAATGAATGTTTGCAACACAATTGAATTTGTCACAGGAAAAATATTTGGGTCTCTCCGATGGCGCAGTGGTAGCGTCGTCGCCTTGTAATGAGGGGTCCCGGTTTCGATACCCGGTGGAGGCACATAATGGTTCGGATCCCACTTTAAAAACTGTAGGTCCAGTCCCAATTAGCCTTACTGTGCATAAAGTGAACTTAACACACCAACTCAAACGAACCATATTGTAACCAACAGTTTTTCCAACAGAGATAATAAGTTGAAAAAAGTTTTGGAATGTACGACACGTTTTGTGAACAGATAGAAAAGTTTTCTACACAGTGGAACTACCTGTTTGAAGAAAAACGTCTAAGAGAAACCAATACGACTGATTGCTTTGCTATTTGTTTTTTGTTGGATACAATGTTGTTCGTGTCACTGGTTCAATTGTTTTGTGGTAGAACATGTGAAAATACACTGTAAAAATATTCAATATTCATGCGTGGTAAAATTCATTTTAAAAAATAACAGTGAAAATTCATTTTCTGAGATTTTCACTACAAATAGCCAAAATAAAACATTGTTAACATATAATTACAGTAAAACCTCTTTAATGCGGACCCCGATAAGCCGGACTTCGCTTAATCCGGACAGGCAAAAGGCCACAAAAAGCAGAATGCAAGGTTTTAAATGTGGCTAGAAGTCAATAAGAGAACTTCCCAAGGAAAGGGCAGTCAACCACTGATGAAATTCTGTTTCCCGCACACTTTGTACTGTACTGTATAGCAGCGGCGGCTCTAAGAGGAGAGCCCCCGTGCCATGACTCTACCCTCAGAAATAGAAAATAACACTTGCTTCGCCAAATTATAGTTAAATTAATACATTTACGAACGAGGAGATTCGAATGTCGTAAGCGTTTGAGCTTACGGCCGCCTCAATTCCTGCGCCGCACCCAGCTGTTCTCTCACTTGCTCTGGGCCAGCATAGTCTGGCCATTTCGCAGAGGTATGCGTAGAGGCATGAAAATGTCTCCGCAGGGAACAAGCAAGGAGATGGTAGCCATAAGACAACCAACCGTGCCTCTTTTCGAGTGGCACGACGCGAGAGCTCTCGCATTGTGTTGACATAGCTGCAAACTTCATAGAAAAGTGACTAATCCTGGCCGATTTTACGTAATACTCGTTGGAGAAGTAATTCGCGAGAAAGATACTTACCTGCCTATTTGGGAACAACAAAGTTAATATTTTCTCAAATGTATATAACCATTTAGATAGATGCGTCTAAAGAGCCTTCCAGACTTTTTTCTGTTATCGATTTCTTCCTTAAGAAAAGAAATATCCCTTGCTCTCACGCACACAGACACTCACGTGTTGCAACTGACGTTGACAATATTGAAGAAATTTTCTGTACAAAAGAATTGTCTAAATATCAAAAGGAATTCGCATCACTAGGTGATTTTTTACTTTAATACTTGAAAATCTATCAGTATAAGAATTACACTTGGAGATATAATTCAATTTCTTGCATTGAATTTTAAAAACTGTAGATCCACAGTTCATTTAACAGATAATCATATTCCAGTTGTCAGTAACACCGGTGTGCCGTGCCGGGGTTACGAATTATAAACAAAGCAAGGCGAGAATACCGTGTTCAACTCGGTGTCTCTAATTGTTCAGTGTTTTTCTTTTTAATACAGTGAAAGTGTCCGATGGTCTGTGAAAGGAAGGGTAGTCAGCGAAGATAAGTCAAATTAGAGCATTATTGCATACACCGTTTTCAAGGTACTATACGATATTAAATTAAAAGTTAAACAACTTGGCCGTTCCACGCCATATTTAAACATCAATTCTATTTTCTTTTAAAAAAAAAATTAAGGGTCACAGGCGTCGAAATTTTAATAGTCGCACTTATTTCCTAGAAACTCTGGCCGACCTCTGTGCACAGCATGCTACGACTCCAGGGATCACGGGTTCGAATTTCGGCCTGGCATCGGTGTTCTTTGTGAGTGTTCACTCATCCTTATCTTTAAGATTAGCCAAAAGTAGTACAAATGCGAAGTAAAATAAACCAATCTTAGGGACTCTGAATTTTTGTCTGCAATTTCAATAAACAAAGTTCCATTAAAATTAACTCTTTCATTAGATTTCTATTACATATGCTAGCAAAAACGTTTTCGATTTATTGATCACGTTGGCACTACCCATCACACTAGCTGCCAGCCGCCACTGCTGTATAGTGTATTTAGGCCTATGCTCTTTAAATACGCCATAATAAACGTGTTTTGTTGCAATAAACGAAGTTTCAATGCACTTTCTACTGTTCTTTTAGGTTATTTCAGTTAATCCGGACTTTCGTTAAACCGGTCAACCGGATGAACGAGGTTTTACTGTACTTACAATTAATTCTACGAACATCAATTATCCCTTCTGTGTTGGCCTATCTCTTTCTTCTGTATCTTGTCCCTTCAACACATTTTACAAAAGCTATTGCTGGGGGAAAATATATTCGCATTACCTCTAATAGAACTGACGTGAAGGACTCTTCCTTCCCAGAAAAATGATCAGTACACTTCTACATGGTGGAGCAACTGTACTTTAATGGTGCACGAAAGGATATTCATTACGCTTGTATTGCACTCATCATCAGCGAGCGATGTGTGTTGTTAAGGGTCAGCCAGCCATATAGTCACTCATGGTGAGGGTGGCAGTAAGTCGATATGAAATAATCAAAATCTGGGATTTACCAACGACTGAGTGTTCAAAAGGTGTGCTTTGCGGTTAGTAAATCGTTTCTGATTCAAAGAATATCTTCCGTCTAGCCAATTATTTCTTCACATTACGTCTCGTTTTGTAAATTTTCTCTTTTCAGAGTGTTAACTCATCATAGAGGATATTTTCTCTCATGGTAGGACCTTCTATTATGTTAAGAAATCAATCAGTCAATTTACGTCTACTTCTGAGACCGATTAAGAAGGGAGCTGTTCTTGATCCTGAGCAGTGTATTGTCTAAATTTGTACCTCATTCCTACCGTAACTCCATAACTGAAAGTGCGATGCCGTAGATAGCACGACCACTGCATATTAAAAAAAAGAGAGAACGTAAACATTTGATGTGGAATATGGACGATTATGTAAGTTGCAACGTTGCCAACCAGGAAAGGGTCTGAATTGTGGTTGGATGCTAATCTAATATATAATTGTGTTACTCCCAAACTTACATGAATGCATGGAATGAATGAATCAACAGAACAAGACCAAAAATAGTTCTCTTCAGCTGAAATCGAACGCACCTTGCCCGTATATTAGCTTAACATGGTAACTACCACTCCGAACCAAGCAGTTTGAATCGTCGACTGAATAGAACATTTTGTAATCGAGGGTATAAATATTATTTTGCAACACATGCCACGTTGAATATCTTGTATTATTATGTTTATCTCTCTCTCTCTCCCTCTCTCTCTCTCTCTCTCTCTCTCTCTCTCTCTCTCACACTCACTCTCACTCTCTCTCTCTCTCTCTCTCTCTCTCTCTCTCTCACTCACTCTCACTCTCTCTCTCTCTCTCTCTCTCTCTCTCTCTCCTCATTACTGTTTGTCTGTATGCCTCTCCTTCCAACAAACTATAAGTAACTAACTAACTAACTCTCTAGCCTTCTTAAACCCGAAGATTCATGGCTGCAGCAACACAGGCCTTCCATCTTTCCCTATCCTGAGCAAGATCTATGTACTCTTTTCCATCCCTACCAACTTCGTTTAGGTCCATCTCAACATTATCCCTCCATCCTCGTTTCTGTCTTCCTAATGGACTCTTACCATCAGGTTTCCCAACAAGAATCCTGTAAACTCCTCTTTCCTCTCCCATTCGTGCCACGTGACCTACCCACCTAAGTCTTCTTCATTTAATTATTCTAATAATATCTGGACATGAATACAAATTATGTAGTTCTAAATTATGTAACCTTCTCCACTCACCTGTCTCTTCATCCCTTTTAGGCCCAAATATTTTCCTAAAAATCTTATTTTCAAATACTCCAAATTTATGTTCCTCTTTCAATGTAAGGGGCCAAGTTTCGCATCCATATAATATTACAGGCAAAATAACTGGTTTGTATATTTTAACTTTTAGTTTCTTAGATATTAAACGAGAAGACAAAAGTTTATGAAGAGAAAAGTAATGTGCATTTCCTGAATTAAGCCTGCTTTTTGTTTCCTCTTTAATATCATTTTCATTTGATTGTATTACTCCTAAGTACTTGAATTTGGAAACTGGGCCAAACGAGTTGTTATCAATAATTAGATTTTGATTATTACCTAACACTTGGTTTCGGCCTTAAGCATATATTTAGTTTTCTCTTTGCTAACTTCCAAATCTACCTCTTTAGCTGCTTTGAAAAATCTATCGTAGATTTAATATTCCTCTGCACGACACGATGAAATTGATGAAGAAACATTCAGATTGAGCACCCTTGCTCGGTCCGAGATTCGAACCAAGGACCTGGTGTAGTTGATATTCCCGAGGCAACATGTATGGAAAAGTTTGTGTTATATTTTCTGCTGGTTTGTTGTTCAAGTCGTGTCCTGTGTTCGAATTCGGGCTTGTGCATGGGTGTTCTATTTGAGTGTCTCTTTATTAATTTAATCACATCAATGCTCATCCTCATCCTTGCGATTAGCTAAAATGGAAGAAAAACGAACAAAATAAAATAAAATTAGATTATTTAAGTCGCTTTGATTCCTTCTTAACCTGATCAAGGCCATGAGAATGTATGGTGTTTATTTGAAACTTTTTGATTGATTGATTGAGTTGGCGTTTTAAGTCCACTTTATGCACGGCATGTCTAATCGGGACTGGACCTACAGTTTAAAGTGGGACTCGAACCACTATGTGCCTCCACCGGGAATTCAACCCGGAACATTTTGATTACAGTTTATTTGAAACTGAAGAAGGAATGCTCAAATACAAACACACGCAAAGAGCCAGAACTCGTGCTAGGAGCCTTTGTTGTGACTGCTTTTTGTTCTCACTATCAGAGGGATTTATGTGTGCGTTTTCACTAGATTTACAACGTTTCGTGAGTTGTTTTGAACAAGGTAAATGAAACCGATAGGTGAAGGTAAGTAGTGAATCGTAGCTAGGAGACCTGTAGAGAACATATCATTTCGCAAGAATTATTAAATAGGTTAAATACAGTGGTTCCCATAGTGTGCACCGCGGTTCCCTGGGCCGCCGTACCTGGCTTTCAGAGGCGCCGCGAAATGTTCCAACATTGTCACTGAAATGGCACCTACTTGTTAGCCTACACATGGTTTTAGAATCGGACCATCGCATTAATTCAAATATGTGTTTATTTAGTACTTTATACATGTTTCTGAATTTGAATTATGTGCTTATTTTTTTAAATTAAGGCAAGTAACCTAACCACATTAACTGAGCGTTGCAAGTGTTAGATAGGGCTACATTGGGAAGTGTACGCCGCGGAAAAATCTTGAAACACCAAGGGCACCGTGAAACGAAGAAGTTTAGAAACCCCTGAGCTAAATCATCATGTTGATGTATGAACTCTCGTCAAAATGCTTGGAAATCGCAGATAGAAAGAAAGAAAAATTTCTGCCCTTGTTTGGGATCTAACCTAGGTCTCCCTGATGAAACCTCTCTTCGCTAACTCTCACTCTATTAATACCACTACATTCTCTACTTTCAAGTAGCTATGTCTATTTTTCTTCATCAACAAATCTTCAATTACCTGAAGAAGAAATATACTCGTATTTTAATTTCCCTCATCAATATTACACCTAATAGCTCTTTGAGAGGCGGTGGTTACCTGTGCTAAACACATAATAACTGTAACGGTTCTTTTCCTGTGTGGTGGTTATCAACGCTGACCACATATGTATTTTCTCAATTCACCAATAGATGGTAGGTTTGTACACTTGGCTATTTCGTTTGAGCTTAGAGAAACATGAATCATTTCTTACTCACTTCAGCGCTAGAAATCAAGGTGTGTGGTCAAGTGTTCGATTCTCCTTAGCTTTTCGTGAAAATAAGTGTCACCTTGAAGTGATCGTGGACATTTTATAAGTAATTAAGCTGTATTTCTCACATGTAAGTGTTTGTGATTTGACTTATGTATGATTGATTGATTGATTTAGTTTATTTTACTTCGCGTTTTGTGTTTCTTGGCTAATTTGCGAAGATGGGGATGAGTGATGAAACGATGAAATTGATGAATGGACATTCACAAACAACCAAACCCGAGCGGGATTCGAACCCAGGACCCTTGGCGTCGCAGCGCGATGTGCTAACCACTTGACCACACAGTCCGGCTGACTTATGTATGTGTCCTGACATTAATTACTTATACTTTTGAGATACAGAGTATTCTAACTCTGCCTATGCTTTATCGGCGTGCATTATTGTAAACGGTGTAGCACACGCATCGGGAGGCTTTGCACCCTCAAGGCATTCAGAGTCAATCAGAGGCACGTAGCGGCGCTGTAGGAATCTCTGACTACCATTTCAATTTTTTTTTTGGTGGGGGGGGGGTTGATAGTAGTCAAATCAATCCTTTCTACAAGTACGGTGGAGTCTTGGTCACCGGCTAAAAATAATCCTCCAAGGCGACGCTTTTTCTCTGCAGTGGTTTACATTCGAACTAGTCTCTATAAGCGATAAGAGGGCATTGAATGTTCTTTCTTGTCATGTTCCGTTTCAGAACATTGCTTTTCTAAATATGCAAAGGTCACTTCAGATTGATTGTTGTCTATTGGCCAGAGAGAGTTAACCTATAACTATTATTGTTGGTCATAATAGAGTCACAATTTTAATTTTTTAAAGTTGAAATCACTTTTTTAGATAATGTGTATTTTTCAGAAAACTTTCTACTTTCATTTATGTTTTCCTAAAAATGTCATCAGTTGGAATACTGAAAGAAGAATTCTAATTTCTATATTTTTTTTCAAATTTGAGGTTGAGTTTAACCCCTAACTTATTGAATTCATTGTTTATTATTACCCTTAATAATTCATACACTCTCTTTTATGTCCTGCTTAATATTAATATTAATATTTTGTATGGGCAAGTATAACCACATAGTTAAATTCTTAAACTTCTATCATGTAGTTACTTTGTTATTTGTGAATTTATTTTCTATGCGAATAATCTCACACATTTCAGCAGAAGTTAAATACTCTTAATGCTAATTAATCTCATGGTTGTATTCTCAAAATTTGATTGCAGAACTGTTCGATATTTATTTTAAAATTGACATCTTTGCAATCAAAATAAATTTTCCAAGAAGTCTAAGTCGACACAAATCATACACAAGAGATTTTTTAAAGCAATATATTAAAAACTTTGGTACAAATATTGTTTTATGTAACAATTTTGCATGGGGATAAGCAATAGACTTATCATGTTTCATCTATTGACTGTTCTGTGATATTAAGTTTCATTTACCTCACTTCCATTTTGTTTCTCATCTCTGATGCCATTTTTATTTATTTGCTGTCCACTTCATTGTTTCATTGCATTGTGCTTGACATATTTTGTGTTCTACCTGTTTTAATTGCATTGAGTATCTCTACCGCTCTTCTGCCTTCATATACAACAGCTCGTTTAACATCTAATTTCTCTTGATTCTGCAGCGCAATAACGCATGCCGCATGTTATGGATGGGTGTGAGAGGAATCTCTCTTCAGGACTTCCTGAATAGAGAGATCTTCAGGCTGTAAGACTTCACCGACTACCGGGTAGTTGCAAAATTAACTCTTGTATCTCTTCTCCTCTTCAATAATCTCCATTTCTTTCCTTGCGTTGATTCTTCTTGGTGCTTTAGTAACCATGCTTGCATTCTTTCTTCTATACACAGCGGGTATATGATTCAATTCTTTGTCAGATCGCAGAAACTGCTTTGAATGCAAGGGAAGGTTACAGTGAAGGGTTTGGATCAGTCTTCTTCTCTCCTCACACTCTTCGTCTTTCATGATGAACTCTGATTTCCCACTGCCACCTGCACGTTTTTCCCACACAACTTCCTGTGACCATTCACCAGAGCCACATGGTGATCATTGGTCAGTCTTCCAGCTTTAAGAAATAGAATTCTCATTACCAATGGAAAACAACTTGTGGTACTTGACTGAAATGCCTACAATAAAACCATGTTTACGCCAGACCCTGTGGCCGAGTGGTTAGCACATCACACTGCGATGCCAAGGGTTCCGGGTTTGAATCCTGCTCGTGCTTTTTTTTTTAATGTCCATTCATCAATTTCATTATTTCATCACTCATCCCCATTTTCGCAAATTAGCCAAGAGGCACAAAATGCGAAGTGAAATAAACTAAAATCAATCAATCAAAACCATGTTTACTTAGCATACTGCTAGGCTATTGTACTTATCGGCAACCATCATGTTTTTCTATTGTTATTTAAATGGGTAATACAATTGATTTTTTATATGAACTATTGAACTACTGTAAATACAACTTTGCACATATTTTCTCATATCTTAGTTAAGTTTAACTTTTGGAAATTAGTTTATTTATATCATTACAAAGAATAAATGATGGAGCAAGGAGTGTTTTGCTTGAATGATCATTCATTTTATTTTACTCTCTCTATATATGCATAATATAGTTTGACTACCATGCTATAAATGAATGCAGCAATCCACCCAAAACACTGAAGTCTTTGTGTGGAATTGGAAATGATGAATTGCAATAGAGTGTGGCTGTTCTAAATTTAGCATTAAAAGAAGCCTAGCTTCCTTGCCGTAGGCTAGCAGATTCCACAATTATTTTTTTTATCACCTTAGCATCCAGAGAAGGTATTTAGTTGGATACAGAATTGCCAAATTTATCTTACTCGAGTTAAAATTTAAGTGTCATAAAGTAACTGCTTATATCATTACTTTTATTGCAAGGAAGTAACTGTTACAGTTACAGTCACTTATGTTTAAAAGTAACTAGTTACAGATAGAATTCATGTAAAAGTAACTGTTACTTATCTGCATTACAAGTAACTAGTTACTTCCAAGCTCTGTTTCTTGGTACTGACACAACAAAATATTAGAATTCTCTCCCACATTTTAAGTTTTCAAGTCATTCACCCTTGAAGATGAACATATAATCAAGATTGTACGAGTGTGTGTATTCAGTATTCACTTCACACTCTCAGTAAAGTCTGAAGTCGAATAATAATTATGACCCATGGTGCAACAGCCCGTGAAGGCCAACCTACCGACTGCTGACCTCACTCTCACATGCCTCAGCAGCAGTGAGAGATCATCCAACCAGTTATGGGGTGACTTGTGGTCAGAAGCCTGAGTCATTATTGTAGGGGTATCCATGTCCAGGTTACGCCACTCATTCAAAGCTCTCCAATTTCCTCATGATGGTGGGTGGCCACTGGTCATGTACACTGGTCGAAATCTCAGGAGAAAAATTATTATGCTTCTTCCATGAGACTCTAACCAACACACTTCTAGTAACCCGAACCCAAAGCCTAAAGCCAGTCTCACACGACAGTTAGTTACACCCTCACTTCGCCATCGACTTCTAGCTTCGTTACTTGGTGATCGTGTGAGAGCTTTCTCTTATTCAGTTCCTGACAGAATTAGAAACCATCTCTAAATCCATCGTTAATACCATAGAACTACCAATTAGAATTGAGGAGCACACTGGCCAGCTGAAATAGGAAGTAGAAGAAGAAGAAGAAAGGCAATAGATGTTTGACTGTTTATTCAAGACAGCTTGAAGAAGAAAAAGTTTCGAGCAATACAGCTATATAAATAATTGGGGGAATATTTATTTGTTGAGTGAAGAGTCTGCTAATTATTGTTGTTTTAAATAAATAGTTTGTACGTCTAATTTCCTACTGTGATACTGTTATTTTACTTTCACAACCGACGCGAATGATATTTTGAAGTAAACACTGAACAGTCACATACATATGTATCTACTCTATGGTTTGTTGGCTGTAACAAATAGACTGTGCTGTGTGTAGCACTGCAGTAAATTAATCTGCTAGTGTTATAATGATATATAAGTTATGAATTGTAATTAGTTCTTCCTGGACTTCAAAGTAAATTTCACAATAAGTATTTTAGAAGCAAAGAAGTGTCAATGAAATATAAATATTATATGGTAACTTAATGTAAACACTCAATTTTCGCACTTCGAATGTTGTGAAGTTTATGTAATTTAATTGACTACTTCTTATTTGAGGATATATTTCAAACCTGTACGAGAAGGGTTTCACTAGAAGATGCAACATCTATTGTAGTATGAGGATAATGCAACTTTATGCTAGTGTGTCCATAAAGTAGTATATCAACTTGAAATAACATATGTTATATACTCACATTTACTGCCACGGGTTACATGTGCTGCATTTTTCAACAGTGCCAATGTTACTTTCTCATTCTTTTAAAAGGAAAAATTATTTTCCCACTTCAGCAGTTATTAGCATCTAATAAACTTGCTAAGTGGTACTGAATACCGTGTTTGAGCAGTTTCCATTTTTAAAGATGCTCTTTTAAGGATCGTGTGAGACCCCTTTTACTGCCTTCGCGAACTGAAGATGTAAAATATCTTATGGTAGTTTCGAGTTGGAGGTGGGTAGGAAAGTGAGGCCACCATCCAACAGCTCCCCCTATCACGTAATCCCCATCCATCTGTAATGAACTTGAGAGTTTAAGATTTTATATTTGTAAGAAGTTAAGATTTTTAAAATGTTTGTTACTTCAAATAATGTGTAAGTTGGCACAGACAATTATAGTTAGACTGATACAGTTGTAGTTGGAACTTTTATATATGTTTATAAATATGTCAAAATCTGTTCATGTTGACGTCACTTTCTCATCTCAGCCGAGGAAGTGAACCCACCTGAATGTTCCTCACCTGACAACAGACTGAGTTTGAAAAACAGGTGAAGGTGAAGAATAATAAGAACTTGGAAACAGAGAGAATTGAAGTATAGATTTTGGGTTTTTGAGTTTTCTTCTTGCCGATAAGTTGAAAATAAACAATTAATTATGTAATTTGACTTTCGATATATGTGAGTGAATTGCCCAACGTTAGTATTGAATGTTCTAGTGTTTTATTGGTAAGTGATTAGGAAATATAAGCGATTATAAAACTGCGTTTAACTTTGAAAACAATGTTGTGTTTCTTTTCTACCCAGCAAGCCCTGATGAGTGATAAAAGCATCTCATGTTCCCGACAAAAGTAGCGGCGGACTAACTTTGGAACAACTGGTGCCCAACTGGAGGACGTTGCATAGTTATTTTGGCACACCAATGTGAGGTCCCAGTACATAGTTATTTCGGTATTTTATCAATTCAAACGTAATGCCAGATTTAGTGCATACTGAAAGTGTTCCACCATAGACTTCACGAAGGTGATAGTGAAAGGCCTTGGAATTCACGAAGGTAAAAGTGTGATAGTGAAGTGAAGGTATTAACTGGTAAGAGCCATAGACGGTGTTGTAGAATGGAGTAAGATGCGACAGGAATGAATCTGCGAAACAGAGGAAGAACGACAATGGATGCAGAAACCAAGTTTTGATGCTGTGATGATCTTACCAATGACAGGGAATTCTTCCAGTGTTGCCAATGTTTGCAGAGATTTCATAGTAGTTGTGATGGTCAGAAAGTAACGCTGGCATCAAATAAAGAGAGGCGATGCACATCATGCTTGTCAGCACCAGAAACAGAACCAGAACCGAGCGTTCCTACCAAACCCTCATCAGATCACTGGCTACTTGATTGGTTGATGAAAGATAAAGCAGAGCGAAACCAGAAAGAAAAGGAGGATGAAGACTGTAGACAGAAGGATGAGGAGCATAGACAGAAGGATGAGGAGGGTAGACAGAAGGATGAGGAGCATAGACAGAAGGAAAGGATAGAGAAGGAGAAACAGCCTAAGAAAGAGATGGCTCAGATAGAGAAAGTTCGAAAGAAGAAGATGATGGAGTTTAAACTCATAGTTGAGTCTATAGAAGAAAAGAGAAGGAAAGAGAAAGAGGAGGAAGAGAGAAAGAGAAAAGAAGACTTAGATATTTTCTGTGCATTGATTGAAAACCAGGAAGAAAGGAGGATACAGGAAGATATAAAACTAAGGTCAGAGTTACAGGATCTATTCTCTCAACATAAACTTGAACAGGTAGAGAGCATCAGAGGAGAGATAGAAAAGCTTAGTATTAAAGTCACTGAAAAGGTGGACGAAAGGTTAAAGGAAATTGTGGAAGAGCAGCTAGAGTTCTTAACAGTTCGGTAAGGACGGATAGACAAGGAACAGGATCAATTGAAGAAGAAACCTGCCTTGAAATTGTCCAGTCTGGAAGAGAATCTGAATGTGACCCTCCATAGAGAGTTCAAGAATTAAAGAGTTCTGTATAGTTTATTAATGTAGCACTAAAAACCTTTGGTGAACGAACAGAACTCATAGAAAATATAGTGCAAGAACAGAAAGTTGAAATAAAGGAAGCTGGAGAAAAGGTTAATTTTCTCCATGAGAAGGCTAAAAATATGGAAGTATCTCTTTGCCAAGAAATTCAGGAACAGACAGGTACAATTATAAGTAGGGTTAGTGAACTGCAGGAAAAGATCCATAACTTACAGATTCGACCAGAAACCTCTTCCGATATACTACCTGATCCAATCCGAGGACTGAACCCAGAAGCTACTGCCTATGAGCCTCCTGTTGTACTTCCAAACCCATTCTTCCACGGTAATACCACAACTTCTGATAGATGCAAGACGCCTAGAGAAAAGGATAGTAATGACGGTTTTTCACCTCGATGCGGAAGAGAGTTTAAGATGCCCAGAATTGCTGATATCGCGAACATTCCGAAGTTTAAAGGCGATATCAAAGCTCAATCTGCCGAAAGATATCTATGTGAATTAAATGTCAGTTTTGACTTAACCCTCGAGTACTCGCGCGGCATCCCGTAACACGGATACTCGCGCGGGTGACAGTTGTCACCCATAATTTATTTTATTTATTTCGAAAAGACTAATTATAGTATGGTGGATTTTTTTGTTTTGTTATATTTACAATCTATTCTAGGGACACTTAAAATATTTTTTTAATTATTTTTGTATGAAACAGGTGTTGTAAAGAAAACAATACCAAATCGTTCTTTAACAAAATTTTGCATGGAAAAAATATCTTAAACTTTAGGCTACCGTAACTTTTTTTAATGCAGGGTAACATTGTAAAACTCCTTGCTCATCTGAAAGACTGCTTTATTGAGAATCCATAAACATATATATTATCATAACTTGGCCTTTATTACAGGGTAAAATAAATCGCTAAAGCGTACCCTGAATTTTACATATAGAAAGAGTATAGTCACAACAATGTTTGTTACTCGTAATATTTTTCTATGCATATTGTAGGTTGAAAATTTCAATGACAAAGAATTGATGAATGATCACTACAGATATGACGTCCACATTTTTCACAATGTTTTCTGGTTGACTTGTCTCTTACCCTCCCACACAGATAGCAGCGACCTCTACTGTTACCTTGTTGTCTGTGCTCAGGCTGAAGAGTTTCTTCGATTGCAAGAAGGGCCTTTCCTCTTCTCTTCAGATGTGCAGGGATGAAAGGAAGCTGGATGAGACTCTCAATCAGAGGTTTTAGTATGAGTTCCAACGCCAAACTTTTCAGGAATTCTCGTCTTGCAGGTGGCTTAGCTGCAGCTTTGTTGAACTTTGTAAATGATTGAGGCGTTGACCACAAGTTTTGCCCTACAAGTTCTAGGACTTCTCTGATAGGCGCAAGCCGATCAATTTCTCTTCGCTGCTGATGATCTCTGATGTCATCAAAACGAAGACATCGCATGAGGAAATGAAATCTATTCTCACTAACAACATAGACTTCCACACCAGTCCCTGCAGAGTTGTCCCACATTGCTTAGTTTTTTTCCTTTTACTGCCAAAACAGCCAATTAGTAGCAAAATGCCTATGAAAGCACGAATTTCAACAACATTCGTGTGTTTGGCGTCCCGCTCTCGGCTAAAATGCTCCTTTATATGATGAATATACCTAGGTAAATGTTGGTTGATGTAACTATAGTTCCAATAACGTTAAAAAGTACAAAGCAATCAGGTGCACTGCGTGCTTCCCTACCCTGTCTAGTTGGTCCTGGCAGCCGCAAAATAATGTTGTCAGCTATGGTTCGTACATTTCTGGGCTGAGAGGATAGCTCTTCCACTTCATTACAGTCTTAAACTGGTCTCTTAAAATGTATAAATTTGCAAATGGGATGTCCTCCTCATCACTGGATTCTTCTTCCGCATTTGGCGGCAGGTCATTTTCGGCATTTTTCACTTGGTCCGTTTGTGGCTCATCTGCTTCTTCTGTGTCAAAGAGATAGTCCTGGACATCTAAATGGCCATCTCCACCATCGTCACTATCATTCTCCACAACATCATCCTCACCGGAACTCTCACCAAGCAATACGTCCAAAATAAGAGAGTTATTACAGAGTCGTGGACGCTTTGGTGCATTCATAACGCCGTTAATCGCGCGGGGGACAAGTGTCACCCAACTGACTTTCAAGAGCAATAACACGGGCCACTCCTCACTACAACATACAAACTCACACTAGTCAGGTAGCTGGAAATGTAGGGGGAAGGTACTGAAGCCCCCATCACTCCCTTCCATCACACTGCTTGGCGGTAACAAAAACAAATGGGCTGGGTGACAATGGTCACCCGCGCGAGTACTGGAGGGTTAATGCAAGTGCCTGAGCACTATAGATTGGAATTATTACCTAGGGTTTTCACCAGCAAGGCTGAGCATTGGTTAGCTGGTAATATGGACAACTTTGTGAATTATGCTGATTTCTGCGCATGCTTTAAGGATGAATTTGCATCAGAAAAGGCAAAACAAAGACAACTAGCGGCTGTGAGGAACCAAAGGTATTCTCACCTGGTCCACGACAACTTATAGAGTTTTGCCTGGAGTGTCTACGCGGCATACAGAAACCTGGCTGACAATTTTAATGAGAGTGAAGTATTTAATTTGATTATTGGACAGTTGCCATATCGCATTCGAAATCTTTGTCTGGCACACGCTCCACGAAGTGTGGATGAATTGACACATTTCTTAAAGGACTTCGATATTCATGATGACCTTGATGCCTGGAAAAATAAAGAAGACCCTAAGAATAAAGAGGCTGCAAGCAATAAAAGTTTTAAGATCCGGAATACAGACGGATTCAGAGAGTCGAGGAGGAAATTTCTCACAACCTCGAAGATTCAACAGAGGATTAGGCAGGAGAGGTTTCAACCAAGATCAAAACCAAAAACAGAGAAATTTCTACAGACCACGTCCAGAACAAGAGCGGAACTCTCAAGACGGATGGCGTTACCAAGAACGACGTAGTCCTACCTTGCCCAGACGGTACTCTCCATCACCTAGAGGTGACAATTGTGGTTCCTTCTCACCAAGACATGACGTTGCCTCAGCGGGAAGAAGCAGTGGAGACTACTAGAGAGTTTCTGCACATCCAGCGATCCCCATCATGTCAAACAAACCTTGACCTATTCTAAGTGCCTCCTCTTCGTTTAGGCAAGTGAACTCGAAGGGACGAAAAATACAAGAATAAAATGTAGATTACTTTTGCTGACCAAAAATGTATCTTCAAGCAGTCAAGTGAAAAAAAAATCCGATGTAAAACTGGTATAGATTTTCCGGAAGCCTTAAGAAGATAGTGCTAGGTGGAAGACAAGTAGAATCTGACATTAGTGGCATGAATTTTAGCATTGATGTTTTCTATTTTAAAAGGTTTTGGTTCTGACTTTCTTTGACTGTGCCTTTTCTAAAAACTGCACCAGGCAGAAATAAGTTTTAGGAAGAATGCAGTTAATGTGTTATTTGTTAACACTCCTGATCAAATGAAGGAGGATTCTTCAGATATATATTTAGTGCGGTACATCCAAAAGGTCCAGAATGAGGATGGAATCGGGATGTATAAATCCGTAGACCTCTCAGAGAAGGTCCATATAATAAATGTTTGGATTGATTCCTATAAGCAGGAGTTATTGTATTCCTGGTGTGGAATAAATATTTGGATTGATTCCTATAAGCAGGAGTTATTGTATTCCTGGTGTGGAATTTAAAGGCATTATTCTAGAAGCACAGAAGCAAGAAGAGTGTTGAGTTTGAAGTGCTATAGGAAAGTACTGTTTCAGTTCATTGCTTATCGAATCCTATACCGTTTTCTACAAAGTCTTTCTGGAGAAGAAACTAGTTATATGGAAGCCTACTGTTCTATTAAACCATCATGGAATCAATCATTGCCTGAATTCACTGCTTATTGGCTGATAACTATCCTGGATTGTATTATGTTTTGGATACCACAAACTACATTCCTTCTGAGTTGTTGTCGATTGAAGAGAAGTTGGTGAAGTTGAATTAGTGTCAAGATAATTTCTGTATTTAAAGTTTCATGGTATACTGAATTTTTTTTCAGAACTTGTATTACAATTTCTCCAAACTTTTTCCACAGAGGAGGGGCAATTTTAATGAACCTGAGAGTTTAATATTTTATATTTGTAAGAAGTTAAGATTTTTAAAATGTTTGTTACTTCAAATAATGTGTAAGTTGTCACAGACAATTATAGTTAGACTGATACAGTTGTAGTTGGAACTTTTATACATGTTTATAAATACGTCAAAATCTGTTCGTGTTGACGTCACTTTCTCATCTCAGCCGAGGAAGTGAACCCACCTGAATGCTCCTCACCTGACGACAGACTAAGTTTGAAAAACAGGTGAAGGTGAAGAATAATAAGAACTTGGAAACAGAGAGAATTGAAGTATAGATTTTGGGTTTTCGAGTTTTCTTCTTGCCAATAAGTTGAAAATAAACAATTAATTATGTAATTTGACTTTCGTTATATGTGAGTGAATTGCCCAACATTAGTATTGAATGTTCTAGTGTTTTATTGGTAAGTGATTAGGAAATATAAGCGATTATAAAACTGCGTTTAACTTTGAAAACAATGTTGTGTTTCTTTTCTACCCAGCAAGCCCTGATGAGTGATAAAAGCATCTCATGTTCCCGACAAAAGTAGCAGCGGACTAACTTTGGAACAACTGATGCCCAACTGGAGGACGTTGCACATCTCTTCTTTGCTATGGAAAAATATTTTTAAAAATTATGAATTAACAATTGTAACTCTCACATTACTAATGAATGGAATAATGATTAACAGACTATTAGCCAATTAAATAAAAGGTACAGATATATACGAGATACCCAAACAAAATCCTTAGAAAGCTTAGTACATGCATCGGGAAAGGGGAGGAAGTTGAGCTCTCTCGACCCCATTCCCCTGGAAATCGTTCATCTCAAGTTACCAAACATCACAGAGCTTGTTGTTTTTATTTTTAATAACGGAAATAAAGTTCAGTTAGTTAGTTAGTTATTAATTGAAAAGAATAACAAAGGAACAAATATTATATTGAAAAAATGGAGTGTGAAATATATACCGCACCAATTTGAACCAAAGAATAAATGGTTTCAAAATTTCAAAAATCAGAGATTTATGTGAAAGGTCGCTTATCATAAACAATATGGTTAATCCTTTCCAAGAAAATAAAAAAAATTAGTTGCATGTCTCTCACAGATACAGGATGTCCAATGGAGAGTTTATTTGTCATATTAAACAAAAGTATTATGCAATGCCCCACGTTGCGGCACCACAAATGCAATGCTACGTGCCACCACTCGTAACTCCAGGGTATGGAGATCCAAATTGGCAACACACCGCTCCTTGCTCCGGCTGGTCAGTTGGGAGCACCAGTTCTTACCCAGGGATCGGGATTAAGACGATCCACCCTTCCTCCAGGAAGGAAACCACTGATTTGCGACACGTGACAGTAAATAAAATTCCAAATACTTTATAATTAAAATGTCCAAAATCTTTAATCACGAATCGCGTGCGTACATACTGATTCGCACAAGTTAAAAGTTATAATTTGTTGGGCCATGCACGCTCGCAGGCAGTGATAAGCAATTTATTTAACACGAGAGTCTGCGCACCGCCTTCACAGTTAATAGCAAGACCTCAACTGCTACCTCAAGCGTGAGGCGCAGCATAACAGATGGTTCTAACTTACAATACAAACTCATAACATAAAATAACACAAGAAAAACTGATAATTTATATAACACATCAATGTTAATTAGCGATAGTAAGCTAAAGTTCAGGTTGGCAACAATTAAAAATGCCAACGTGGAAGTTTTTACATCGCCCCTAACATAAACAGCCAATAGGAAAAAGATATTTTATTGAAAACGAGGGAGAAATACTTTGCTATAATATTACAATATTAAACTATATAGAAATAACTAAACTGATTTTATCAAATACATCATATTTGCCCTTGCACATAAAAATGAATAAATAAAGATTTAGTTTATAACGAAGACAAATTACTTATATGTTGTACATTGTTGAACAAAAATCGATATTAAGAAGAGATGTATTTAACTTGAGCTTAAACAACGAAAACGTTGCATATATTATTTGGGATAATTATTAGGCTATAAATTCTGAATATATGTTGCAAAAATACGCAAATAATATTATAACAAAAGATAAAACGTAAATATATACATGAATTATAAAAAGAATTAAGTATAAATAATTTAATCCAAGTTCTTAACTTGAAAGTATACGAATAAGATAAATGCCAATATACAACTGAAATCTGCCTAACATGGCGGTCGTTACAATTTTAACTGGCATTGCACTCAGTTGTAATGGAGATTGTTTGTATTTACTGATGCCTTTGGTGCTTCAAGGGCCAAAGTTAATGTACTACATTCTTCATTTCATCTGGGATAGTACGGTGCTTCTTTTGGAAATTTCTATTGATATTGATTCAGGCCATGTACCTCCTATTTCTCAACTTTTTAACTATCAATTACCAGCCAGAAAGTGTTTACAGATTTGGATTCTCTTTCAGAATGTGTTCCTTTCAGTATTAATGTGTATGGGATAGCAAAGACGAATATCTTCAAAATTTCAACAATATACAGGGTAGTCCAAAACTCTACCCAGGCCAAATGTTATTACCATCTTTGTGTTTGGGCCACTCTGCATAATTACAAAATTGTGTAGAATACACTTATTTGCAGTCCATAGAGTAACTAAGTAATATAGTGTGTTCCAAAATAATGTTTACACTCTTTGAAATTTAATAACAGAGAAACTATTAAATAAGATTTGACTGTACTTTTTAAAAAAAAAAATTGAAGCTGCAATGTCTATGTTGAGTATGTGTGAGAGCATATAGACCTTCTTTTGTTTTTAATCCCATCACAGCCTGCCGAGCTGTAGTCATTAGTGTAATAAAATGGCAGAGGTGAGAAACCTTTCTTTCAAGAAACGTAAGAAGAGTCGAATATCCATCCAGATTTCCTGATTTAACACAGTTAAATTACTACATGTGGTTGACTGTGATGAATGCTATGTACGCCACATAGCCAGAGACACTGAGTGACCTGGGACATGCAGTTAAAATCTACGCTTCCCACCTCGTGGATACCATATAGGCTGCTTGCTAATCCATTCAACATTGCAAATAATGAATTCCTGCCAATGGTGGTCATATTGAACATTTATAACTTTAAGTTATGCGACATAAAAAAAAATCATACTTGATGTTCTTAAAAGTTCAAAGAGTATAGACACTATTTTGGGACACTGTATTGTTGGATAATTATATTAAGCACTGTAAAAAGCCTAATGTGATAGCTTACACTTAAAGAATGATCCTTATTTTGAATACATATCATATTTTTAATATCATATGTGTCCTTAAGCAATTGATGCAATTGATCTGTGTCTTCTTTATGTGTTATTTGTACTATTTTAAAGAGTTGTTCTCAGCAGTCATATACGTAAGATGCAGGCGCGGCTCGTGCATTATTTACCCGGGGGTTCACTGAAGTCATGTGACATATATTCAGTTTCCGCAAAATAAACTTCCTTCGCCTAACAAAAGGATGGGGGCGGGCTTAAAAGATTTGTCCAGAATTTTTTTTATATGGGATTATAAGGTTTTGTATTAGGGGTGTGCGAATAAATTTAGGGCTGAAACTACAATAAATTGTGCCTTTATGAAAGAAGTTGAGTTTTGTTGGAATGGACGTCCTCAAGTAGGGGCAAGTAATATATTTTTTCCTCAGGAGGAGCAAAAAACACTCCTTCAGTCTGAAGTTACTGCAACGCTTTTATAATAATTACCAAAAATTACTGTGACTGAAATTAAATTATATGCGTGTAATATATAATTTTTGGTTTACATTCAATTTCCATGGGGGGCTGCCCCCTTTTCCCCTTCCGGACGTCCATGCCGACTAATCAGAACTGGTCCTACATTTGTTAAAGGGAAATGGCAACTAATGGCATGCGCATACTAGAAATCGAACCTGAGACCCTTTCATTGATACAAGATAGCTTTGTTCGAATTTGGGGCTGGTCGACCAGCACACGCTTTTTTTCAGTGGACAAGGAAGTTCGTTTACGTTAATTACGTGCATTTCTATCGGTCATTTCTTACCTGCGCGGACAGCAACGCCTACACTGCATCATGTGACTTAACCTAGGTAAAGTCCATCCCTCGCTTCACTCGCAGCATCACTTAATACTTTCCAACAAGTATCCAAGCACTTCAAAAACTAACAAACTTGAGACGATTGACACCGAGCGACAGCGAGTCACGTCTTCGCGCCATTCTTTCTCTCTCGCGAACCCGAAGTGTTTCCACCTTTAAGGAAAAACCTCTGAATGCATGCACGAGCTATTTTGGTAATGTATCTCCTTTATTTTAATTCATCGCATCTAATTCCAGCTTTTATTTGTTTCCACTCATCCATCTCTGCCACAATTTTGCATTTATTCCAAGAAGTTCAGTACAAAAATGATACAAAGAGAATATTGAATATGTAATGTGTGCGCTTCAAACTTGAACCACACACAGCAACACTGGAAGGGAGGAAGCAGCGAGATCGCAGCCTTGTCCCGCGCCTTCTGCGAGAGAACGAACTGCGCATGACCGTTGGGTTGAACATAGGTTCTGCAAATCTCACCTCCCATGTATTTTGTCCTATACCCTCCTCGAGCTTCTGCTCCCGCACGAAGCTTTCACAATGGCAAGAGCTGTCCTGTGGGGGTTCAACTGAGGGTCTGTATCAGGGCGGCCGAATCGCGGTTTCTTCTTCTCAGCAAAAGAGTTCACCGTATTACGGGCACAAATACATGACTTATTGTGTAGAATTTTTAGCGAAATAATGTGAAAATGTAAAGACATTGTTTATTGTTCATTCTCGAGGTGATTATCGTATATTACTGGGGGTTCACTGATCCTGTGCGCTATAGGGCCAACCGCGCCTGGTAAGATGTAATACGGAATTAGAGGAAATCATTAGGAACAGAATATATTTAAATACATAAAAACACAATGATTACAATGACTAGCACTTGAAGGGAAGATAAGATGAAAGAAAATTAAGAGAGAAAGGAACACCAATAAGACTTATAAACAAAAATGTTGTAATTAAATTTCTCTATTCATCTCATTCTTACGACTGATTCAACTGATTTCTATTACCTTTTCCATTTCTCTTGTTAAAGATGCTTCTGATAGCATCACAGTGGTTGCCATTTCCTCCACAAACCCCGCACTGGTCCTCCATGGCATCCGAGTCCAGTGTCCAATAACAGCCCACTTGCAGGGATGGAAATACAGAAGAAAAGAATAAGAAAGTTTTGTAATTAGCATATGGTCCAATCCATGAGTTCCGGATGTGACAATCACATGCTTCAAATCCAAATATTTTATAAACAAACACATTGAGCTCATCCATATCATCATTACAGTACTCACAATGATGACATTGTTTTTGTCCTGAAGAGTAACCTCTGTGAGCAACATTGATTTGGAGCAATTCAAGAATAACGGGAGTTCTGGGTCTGACTTGCATGATGGTAAAATCTTCACCTACCACCACACAACTGAAAAAGAAAACTGTGAATTTTTACAACTTTTTTATTCATCGTCATATTTTTTGGGGGGAAATGTATATTTTATTCCAGCGAAAACATTTTTATTTTTACTGTTTACTTGTTTCATTTGGTGTTTTAAATCTACTTATACACATTAAGGCTAATCAGGACTGGACCTACAGTTTAAAGTGGAATCTGAACCACTTTGAGCCTCCAGAGGGTATCGAACCTGAAACCCCTGGATTAAAAGACTATGATGCTACCATTGTGCAAATGCCATCGGGAAGGTCCCCTTTATTTTTACTGTTATTAATTCTTTAAAAAAGTTCCGGGTGTGACCTATGTAAATATCTCATTCATTAACTCCATTTAATACCATATTACTCACCTAATACTTTAACTGAACAATATCAAAGGGGAAAAGAACTTACTCAACTCATAAATTTTAATAATAACCAAATTTATTTGTGAAAATTACAAATTTATTGAGCATTGCTTATTTACTCAAGTCTTAGTGTGAAAAGACAACCGTTATCACATTTTCTACTTCTCCTTTTTAATCTGTATTCTTAAAGCCATTGAATATCAAATTAGTAACTATTTAGTGTCCTGTACTAAGCTAAAGCTAAAGCTTACGTTTAATGCTGTTTAAGTAGAATATGGACTAATTTTACTTTTTGAAATGGTAGGATCACTTTACCATGGATTGGCTCATGTGTATTTCCAACTTGAATTTCTATTGGGAAGTAATTAGTAATGTTGGCAGGGTTATGATGTAAGATTTATCCTTTCTTTCCAAGGTACAATTCTTAATTAAAATGAAGTATGTATAAAGCATTTTAGTAGCACATACATGGACCACCTCGTTGGTCCATTCTCCTTCGAGGAGGGCAAGGTGAATGGTGCCAGCTACCTGAACATGTTATAGACATTCCTTGTCCCGGAACTTCAGAGGTTAGGCATCATCAATGAGGTCAACTTTCTGCAAGATGGTGCCTCCAACACTACCCTTGAAGGTCGTGAGTTTCTTGATGTTCAACGGAGGGGGTGTGGGGAGATTGATTTGTCTCAGAGGACCCACACATTGGCCAGCAAGGTCACCAGACCTTACGGCTTGCGATTACTGACGGTTTTGACATGTCAAGACCCAGGTGTATGAACAGAACCCGACAGATCTTGATGACCTGAAGTTCAAGATACATGATATGATTCACAGCATTCTGGATGTGAATTCAATTATCAGATTCAAACAAAGATTTCAAGAGTGTTTGGTGCCCAGTGTATGGTGCCCAGTTGGAGATCTTGCAATGAACCAAACCACATCAAACACAGATTGGAATTGGAACATACACTGGAAATAAATAAATATCTCAAGAATGCACACAACTATTGAAATGATCAGTGGATTAATTTATGTATTTGGATTGATTGATTGATTTAGTTTATTTTACTTTGCGTTTTGTGCCTCTTGGCTAATTTGTGAAGATGAGGATGAGTGATGAAATGATGAAATTGATGAATGGACATTCACAAACAACCAAGCCCAAGCGGGATTCGAACCTGGGACCCTTGGCATCATAGCACGATGTGCTAACCACTTTTTTTTTCATTATTCTTTTATTTCCTATTTACATTTTCAGAATACAAAGACAACTTTTTAGGTGATATTTACATAGTATGCATAACAGTTAAAAAATTTGCATACGTAGTATGCATAGCATATGAAGAAATATGTTGATATTCTTGATGCATATATATTTCAAATCTCTTACGAAAATCCTGTTGCTTGTAGGTAGTAATAAACCAAGCATAATTCCCTAATATCCTATGTACACTATTTAACTTTGTTTTCTGGTAATATGTAAAACTTGGATACAAAAGGTGATCAATCATAATCTGCCTCTAGCTTGTTCTGCATGTTATACTAATCATTTTCCCACGTTGATTTTGTAATTTTACACTCACTGATTAAGTGTTCTATACTTTCATCTACATTACACCATTTAGACAGCGGATTTTCCGCTAATTGGAATCGATGAAGTTGAGTTCCAGTTATCAAGATTTGGTGAACAATACAATGTCATGCAGACCGTATCTTCATTGATAAGTGTGTTGCATGTACATTTATCCAAACTCTGTTCCACAGAACACGAAGCTCCTTCAATATTATTTTACATTTATGGTGCATAGTCTTACGTTTAATTTTGTATATGTTTTTTACAGTGGGTATTTGAAGGTTGTCCGATAATAACAAAGTATAGCATATTTCTACAATAGAATCTACCAAGTATTGATACTGTTTGGGAATAGTGCTTATCAATTGGATATTCTAACACAATAGTGTTCAAACATTGCTTTAGAATCGTACCTGTCAGACCATCAGAGTGATTTACAATTGCTGCAATGTTAGCCTGAATCATCGGTGCTTGACTTTTAGTTGCCACATGAACCAACTTAAATCCGCCGCATTCAACAGGTAGACACATTGTTTCATGACTAACCCGAAGGATATGTCCAGACCACATAAACCAATTTACAGCACTCGTCAGTCTATTTTTCTTTGTGGAAGAACCTTCGGGAGAAACCAGATCTTGGAGAGTGTGAATATATTTACAAAAGCTGCACGTGATATTAAACTTAGATTCCTAAGTTTATGTTTATGTAAAACAGCTTTAATAGCTCCTATTACCAGATTATAATTTAATTCCTGCATCTATTAAATTGGCATACTAAATATTATTCCCAGTATTTTAAGTTTTGGAACAACTTGAAAATTTTCTTGCTCTGTTTTGATTTGTAGAATTTAAATACATCATACGAGTTTTTTCATATTTTATCGTTAAACCTACGATCAGTTTGTATTTCTCCATTTTTTTATATATAATTTTTGTGTCAGTCTGAGACTGAACTAAAATGCTGACATCATGTGCATATGATAATACTTTCATATTTTGATTGCTAATTGTAACACCAGATATTTCCTTTTCTAAAGATATTAACAAAGGCATAAGCGAGACACAAAAATCAACATGGAGATAGGATCCCCCTGTCGAACCCCTGCACACACTGGGAAAATGTTCGTAAAGAATCCATTTATTTGAATTTTGGATTCTGCGTGTTTGTACAAACCTTGTAAGGCATTTAGAAAATTACCACCTAGACCAAGTTTACCAAAAACATTGAACATATGTTCATGATTAACAGAGTCGAAAGCATGTTGGAAATCTACAGCTAAAATTCCGTGATTTACATTAGCAGAGTTGGAGTTTGAACTAGCAATTACTTCAGGGAGTGTTTGCAACACACCATATATATTTTTGTTTTCACCATAATAATATTGCATCTTACCAACTAATTGTTCAGCATAAGGAGTCAGCCGTTGCATCATACACCGATAAAATATTTTGTAATCTGCACACACAGTAGAGTTATGGGATGATAATGAGATACTTTCTTTGGTTGCGCTATTTTAGGTACTAATACTATAACACCAGTATTTGATGTCTTACCTGTGATGTGGTTCCTTAAAACTGCATTTACCAATTTTGTTATAGTTTTCCCCATGAAATTCCAATAAGTTTGAAAGACAGCAGTGGGAAGTCCATCAATTACAGGGGAGAAGAAGGGTTCGCCCCACCATGACTGCTTTATGTACTTCTTCCATGGTGAAGATATTGTCTAAACCATCTCTATCAGTATCATGAAACACTGTGGGAATATTTTCATAAAATTCATCAGCATTTGAATTACTATAAGTTATTTTGTTCGAATAAAGATTACTTCAATTGTCATAAATTACTTTCTTAATGTCTGAAAGTTTTGTATACTCCCGTCCATCGTCCATTTGAACTGTACCAATTTGTTGTCTTTTCGCGTTTTTTCTCTCTTGTATAACATGAGTGTGAGATACAGTTTCATGGCGATATAAATGTGGGAGTCTGCTCCTAACATTGACACCATTACGTTTCTGAGAATGCATACATAATAATGTGGCTTGAATTTGCTTTATATCAATTTGCACTGGTTTACCATTCATTGCATCTTTAGTATGCTCATGCAACACACTGTAATAGAAGTTATATTTGAGATTCCAATCTTTGGATTGTTCTTGGCAAAATTGAATACAATTTTTTTTAATGCCAGGTTTTAAAAAAAAATCCCACCAACCTATAATATCTGTCTTTTTTTCTAGATCAATTTCCCATTTTTTCCAATGTTCATGAAAAGCATTTTTAAAATTTGGCTCTAGGAGAATAGAAGTATTTAATTTCCAATATCCGTACCATTTCGGAACCTGAGGGATATCCAAATTTATCCCCATAATTACAGCTAAATGGTAAGAAAAACATGTGTTAGTGAGTTGTATTGATGTCACATTTTGACTTAATTGGGGAGTGACATAGAAACGATCTAGATGTGATACACAGATGTCTCGGAAATATGTATACCCTGATTTTCGATTATGCTTAGCGATCCAAACATCCACAAAATTAAAACCGTGAACTATTTTTTGTAAAGTATTTTACGTGGAGAAACTAGGCCGTTGATCCTGTGGATATAAAACACAATTAAAGTCACCTGCACATATTATATGCTCTTTTACCCCTTGTAATTCTGCTTGCTACATCAGTACCAAAAACTCATTACGCAATTGACGGTTTGTATTTCCAGATGAAGCATATATGTTGAATATTTGCTAATTTTCTACGTATAATACGGCCAGATGGATGCTGAATAACTTGTGAAATCGGCAGGCCTTGCTTGACAACTAAGGCCGTTCCTTGTGATTGACACGTGGGGTTTAGATATGACATATACTGGGCTGGTAATTCAAGCTGAGTCACACACACTTCCTGCAGAAGGGCAACATCCACTGGGGATCGTACTAGAAAATCCCCTAAAGCACATTGTTTCGTCATGGAGCTTAACTTATTTATGTTCACAGTCGCTACTCTAACAGTTGTGTTCATAAATATATTTATCATAATGGGGTAAAACAGATGGATTACTCTCGTTACATGTTGTATGTTCACACTGAAAATCGTTTCATAGTCCGCACTTTTCCACTTGCTACCCTAGGGGAGAACATCACTTTCTCAGTCACGAGATGGGTCGGGGGTCACCTCCATGTCACTTTGTTCTTCCATTACTGGGTTTTGGGCATCTATGCCAGAGGTAGGAGTATTTCCAATTTTATTGGCACTTGAGGAATCATTGCTTACAATTGTTGATCTACTTACCATTTTACCCTTTTTCTTCTTTTTTGCTCTCAGTGTCATATGGTCGGATGGGGTGTTGCCTCCTCTCGTTGTCGATCTGGACCGGGATCATCGTGTGTTGACTGATGGAAATTCACTCTTGACGAACATCTTGCCTGTCAAATTGGGCGAAACCTCCAAAGGTTGTTCAATAGTGGTTGGGGATGTAGATTGCGCATCTTCATTGTCTATTCCTTCCTTTGTCCCTGTAGAACACTGAAGATCTGGTTGCACAAGGTCATCTTTTACATTTGACTCATTGGCAGACTGGAGCGACTTTGTCGGGGGGGTTTCGTTGGTGTCACTATTCTCGGCGCTGGGGAGTAAGAGGACAGAAGGTTGATACTTTGGTTCTCGATCACTAACTGGTACTTGGCTGACGATAGTCCTAACCAGACCCGCCATTTGGGCTGTCGTGAGACTGGATACTGTCACGGTTGCTCTGATGTCCCTAGGGTGATGCTCATTACAGCTATTGGTGTAGTGTGATGGGGAATCGGAAATGGCGCATGTTTTTTCCTGTCCATTATAGGTAATCCAATAACGTAATCCACTTATCATAAGCTATGATGAGATGGCCTTTGTCAATGTCATCTTCGCAAGTTTTCTACCTGTCCAGACTTGATATATATGCTGATCGGAATACTTCTAGTCTACCAGTGGTGAGATTACCGTCCCGAAGTTTGCTAACACTGGTGGTATTTGGTCGTCACTTAGTTCGATTGACACAACATGTATTCTCACCCTCACAATCACGATCTGCCCAAGTCACTTCTATTTTGTAATCACCGTCAACATCAGTATATTTGTATATACCACCAGACTTGAATAACAATTGCTCACACATTACTTTTGATAACAGTTTTAAATGTACACAATTATGATACATGTTGATTTTAATACTTAGTGCCTGCTCTGGAGTAACTTTTAAAGTCTCGCTGATCCATCGGTGAAGATCCAATGTAGTCGGTTTCTTTGTTACTGTTTGAAAGTTCAATTTCAACATATTCACTCGTTTCAGAACCATTTTACTCACTTAATTTTCGCGTAAGGAAGGCTGACTCACGGAACTCACAGCGGGAGTAGTCACACACATGTCTGCTCGCTACCACATCCCAAACGAGACTCTAAGAATACACACAACTATTGAAATGACAGTGAATTAATTTATGTATTTGGATTGATTGAATTGATTTAGTTTATTTACTTTGCATTTTGTGCCTCTTGGCTAATTTGCAAAGATGAGGATGAGTGATGAAACGATGAAATTGATGAATGGACATTCACAAACAACCAAGCGGGATTCGAACCTGGGACCCTTGGCATCGCAGGGCGATGTGCTAACCACTTGGCCACAAGGTCTGGCTTATGTATTTGGAGAAATCAATTCATGTCATAATGATGTTAGTTTCTCAGAGTGGCGTGAAAGAGCAAGGGTTGGTGGGGGCCATAATCCAACTTTCGGTTCAGTATTTCTAAAAAAGAGCATCAAAGGCAGGAAAAAATGGCAAAATGAGGACTGACTAAAAGAAAAGGGATTCTTAATCCCTTTCCCCCCTTTTGAAAAATCCTGGGTACGCAACGGTTTCTCATCACGTTAGGTAAATCTTTATATGATACTGTACCTGAATGTGGACAACAAATAATAGAAAACTGCCGAATTCCTCTGGCTGTTTGGGATTTGTAACATGGAATATAATCACAACCGAAGCCTCCAATCCACAAGTGAGCTGCTGACGTTATCTCAACCCAGCACCTAGCGATAACCCTCTTCGTATGTGGGGCTGGTGAGAGCCACCCAGTTTGCAACAAATGCCAAAATACGAAAATGCTACACTCCATCTCGGGAATCTCTGGAGCATGGTCGTGCAGAAGGAGAGGAAGGAAGTAGGGAAGAGTGAAGCATTGTACGCTGAGACAAACAGCTGAGAGCTGCAGTAGATTTCCTTCTCCATGCAATCCTGTTCCCACGCACATGTTCATTACTCAAACCTTCAATTCAATTGAATTGAAAATACTTTGGCATTCTATATAAGTTCAGACTCGAGTCTACTATTTAGATAGAAACTGGATTTGCCTTTCTTGCTTTCAATAAACATCTATCACTTTGTTGATGAATAGGATTTTGCCTTTTTGTACTTGTTACAATGCACATATATCAATCAGAGTCAGAGACCGATTAATCTACTGTCCTTCACAGTACCTCTCTGAACCATGTTTGTAAGTTCGAAAAAATATAGTCTCATTATTTTAGGGAGCGACTTTGGGGGGATGGGGCAAAGAGACCATATCCCCCTCTTGATGATGATTGGGGGCACCCCCTCTCAGGTTACAATGTCCCTGACACCCATGAAGTGAAGTGATTATTTCAAGATCTGGATGTATCATTTTTCTTTCGTATGACTGTACATCTTCTGGGCACAACAATTCGGAAGTAATAATTGGGCATTGTCGATAAATAAAGCAGTTTCTTAGTAACTGCGTAAACATACTTATCAATTACTAATTGCGTGAGTACCTCTAAGACCTTAGAACTAGGTGAAAAAAACAATTCTCATTGTGCGAATTAAGCTTTCTGCTTTTTTTGGGGGGAGGGCATGGAATGCCCACTCTTTGGCATATTTGTATTTTCATTTTGGAAGCTGTTTCTTTTTCGGGTACTTGAATTTGAATTTATGTTTTAAGACCACTTTATGTGCAATGTGCCTCCGTTACCAGTCAGTAAATTAAACAATTCTCTTGCAGTTCAAAGCACTTCTAACATTGGTTCTGACCTACATCATTAAATCTCATGATAATATTTACATGTTATTTAGAAACAGTGCCAACTTTAAACTGTAGGTCCAGTCCAGATTAACCTATCTGTTCACAAACTGGGCTTTACACAACAATTCAATCAACTAGTAACATCGAAAACTTGACCAACTTTCTATTGCCAAGTTCAAATTTAACGTTCATCTAACTTACCTACGTGTGTCTTGTGAACCCTTCAATACATGTAAAATATCAGCACTATGCCATGAAAAATTTAGTCGGAAACAGTCTGATGTCCTAAATTAATCCACAAAGTTGCATACTTTTTTGTAAGGAAATCTTTGATGGCTGGACCGATAATGGACACGAATGATTTTTCCATTGTGATTGTTACATAGTTAAGAAACATTATATTACATGGTTTCAATCTCACTTTTATTTACAGGCATCAAAGCATCAATGGTAGGGATAAAAATAATATTCTTTTATAGGAGGAAATACCCTGTACCCCCTGCTCCCCGTTAATTCGCACACTGATTATTCCAATCGAATTATATGCTTGACCTCATTAAATGCACTTTTGTATTCGAGTGGATATAGTTGTCGAATGTGTGAGTTGCCCTTATATGCTAGGTACTTTAGGTGTTCTTGGGTCGTAGACCTTCCTCAGCAAGTATGCAGAGATAGGGTGGCCTCGAGCCTTGCGACCCAAGAAACGCTAGAGTCGAGTAGATAAGGTACGTAGGGTAAGTAGTTGATTCTCCGGCGCAAGGCTGTAAGGTACAAACGGCCTTGCATCCCTTTCCAACTGTAAACAAAAGAGGCCCCCACAGAAGGTAGAGACGTTGACAGCGTTGTGGGGCTTTCCACCAACATCTACCTGTACCAGTTGGTAGTTCTCCTATTTGCAAATTATCCAGTGAAAATGAAGCCAGTATCAGCAAAGTAACAAATAAGATGGAGAAGTTCTACACAGCAGTTGTAAGGGAAGAAATGAACGATCGAGGATGTGAAGGAACTTATTTAGATTATATAAAAATATAGAGATAGGAAAGATATAACAAGAAGAGAATGATATATGTATAATTCTCTTCTTGTATATATATTAAAGGTGTATCACCTAATTCTGCGACCTCAAAAATTTTCGAAATGAAACAAAATGTGAAAAATCGAGTTGCGCAGGAATGTACTCATGTCAGGGGCTCACACAATGGGAGGGTATGCACAAACCACAAAAATTTGAAAATATCACTTTCAACTCAAAGTTACTTTTTTTTAATGGAACATGCATGTGTTTCTAGCAAACTGAAAACTAGAGGTACAATTCGTGAGAACAGAATTGATTTCACTTTCCGAAACAAAATTACAAGTGGCCTATAGTTCAAATAAATGTCATGTTTGTAACGTTCATCCAGCACAGAAATCACACTCACAAATCACTTCAGCAGATGTTCAAAGTGTTCACCGGTTGCATCAATGCACTTGTGGAGACGGTGAACAAGCGAGCATTGCACAGATTGTAGTGTTTCTCTAAATATTGCCACACATGCCACAGTAATACGCTGTTTCATATTCTCTGTCATTGGGACTTCCTGATAGATCTTTCACTGCACCCCAGAGAAAGTAGTCTAATGGAATCAAATCAGGGGACCGATCTAGCCATCCCACAGAACCACCCCATCCTATCCACCGATTTGGAAACTTTGCATCTACAACTTCTCTGGAAACATGGTTCCACTCATGCTGGAACCACATTGATAGACGGTTTTTCAATGCCACGTCCTCCATGAGAAGGGGTAGAGTGTCTTCAAGAAATGATGTGTATCGCTGTCCGTTTAATATTCCCTGATACAAATAGGGATGTACAATGTGGTTGCCAATGATACCACACCAAACATTGACATTCCACTGTCGTTGATGAGCAATAGGGTGGTTCGAAAAAACTCTTTTTTCGAAATTGGCTTACGGCTAGTGCTATTTTTTGGCCAAATTGGCTCAATAATACGTGTGCAAAATTTCAGCTCAATCGGTGTATGTCTTCAGGTGTCTCATCGTACCTAAAGTTTGAAAAAAATTGAAAAAAGTAAGTTTTGGTGAAAAATGTTAAAAATATTTGTTTTCCCTAGTGATGGCATTTTGCATGAAGATCAACTCTAAATGATGTAAACAACGCCAGAAATAATAATAATGGGCATTGCTGGACCTCTTAATTAAGGCCTAAACTTAAACCAAAGTTTCAAAAAATAGGCTTAATGGACTTTTATTTCACGTGATTTAAATTGGATACAAGAGTTTTTTTCTATGGATATATTAAGTTTTTATAATTTTGTATTAGTCAAATATTTTTTTCAAAGATATATTTTGTGTTTGAAGTGTGCAAAGCAATAATTTTTTACATTGATCAAGGCCGAGTTTTAAAATCATGGAGGTGCCTCAAGTTCTACCTCTGCAGTTCTTACAAATGAAACTGAGATGGAGGGAACTTCTGATTCAGACGAGGAGTTCAACCCTTCTAAAAGACAAAAAACTTCGACACAACCTTTCCAGAAAATGAGACTGAAACTTCCTAACTTCGCCAGTGCAGTTTACAGGACCCAAATTTCTAAACGGAAAGCCACCGTTGCATGAACATCAAGTAAAGAAAAATAACGATCCTGTCTTACAGTGAAACACCTGGTTTGCCCACCTAGAAAACCTTCTCCTGACAATGATTTCTGATGACAACTCAGACATAAGGGTAGTTGGTTGGAGGCGAATCCTAAAAGTAAGAACATGTTCATCTCCGAAAGCCACCCGAGATATCACAGTGCCGGAGATTAAAGTCGACGCAGAAAACTACGTCGACATGATTGATTGGTTTAAGTGCAAATTGACTGAAGCACTGTTCACATGACACTTAAGCTTGGAACAACTTCAGGACAACATAAAATCAGCTTCTTATCCGGGAGAAGTTTTGGCAACGTTGAAGTCTCGGGACCATATTCCGAAGTTTTTTGCCAAGGCAGAGTACTAAACTACTACATAGGAATACAGCAACCGCCTGATCATTGCATAGCGTACTAAACCAATATATGCATGGGTGGGAGGGTGGGCAGAACTCGAACTGCAGCCACCTCCTCATAATGAGTTCTGGGCTATTTTCGAAAAAAGAAGAAAAATTTGTTTTTTTCGGAAATAGGCGGAGAGCTGCAGACAACACATTATAAAAGATGTAAGTTGTTGTGAATAATAAATGCGCCTCGATTTTATAACTAACACAAACGCAATAAAGAAACACACACAAAAACATTTTGCCTATTTTTTGCAAATTTTGGTTTACGTTTAGGCCTTAAGTATGCCCAAAGTATGCCAATGCCCATTATTATTATTTCTAGCGTTGTTTACATTGTTTTGAGTTGATTTACATGCAAAGTACCATCACTAGGGGAAAAAAATATTTTTAAAATTTTTCACCAAAACTTACTTTTTTAAAATTCTTTTCAAACTTTAGATATGATGTGGCACCTGAAGAATGAAATTTTGCACACATATTATTGAGATAATTTGGCCAAAAAATAGTACTAGCCGTAAGTCAATTTCGAAAAAAGTGTTTATTTCAAACCAGCCTAATGAGCAACCTTGTGAAGCCAGTGGGGATTTTGCACGTACCAGTAGTGAGTGCATGTTCCTCAAATTCACATTACCATTATTTATAAACAAAGCTTCATCCATAAACAAAATGTTACTTAGGAATGCATTATTATCTTGCAACTGCTGAAGTGCAAAATGACAGAATGTAATGCAGGCTTCAAAGTCATTCCCGTACAGTTCCTGGTGCAGTGACATATGATACAAATGAAACTTATGCCTTTGCAAAATTCTCCACACACTACTGCCGCTTTTTCCAGAACTGCATTCAATCTGTCGTACACGCACCTGCGGATTGTGAGCTACAGCAGCCAGAACAGCGATTTTGTTTCCGTTGTTAGTAGTTGTATTTGTACGTTGACACTTTCTGGGAGCCTAGCTTCCTGTTTCAACGAGACTTGTGCAGATGTTGGCGATGGTGAGAGATGAAGGGCACCATCAATCTTGGTAGCGTTCAGCATACAATGTCACAGCTGTGGTTGCATTTCTGCATTTCTGTGACATTCGCCGTAAATTAAAATAATGTCTAGATTTTCTTCATTACTGAGGACCAGCATATCTACGTACTAGACGAAATAAAAGAATACAGTGGTAACAACAAAACATGGTTCCAAATATAGAAACCGTCAAATGCATTACAGTACGTACAATTTCCCTGTTTGACACTTACAGCAGAACAACACACCTGGTAGGGCGACACCATTAAACTGAGACGTGACCCGTGATGTCTTGTTAACCCCTGAAGGAAGTACAATGGCGTGACAAAAGGTGTCCACGCTGCCAACCTTTAAATGTTTCATTATCGCTGCAGATATTTGGTGTAGGAAGGTGAGACCAATTCTGTTACCCATAATTTTACCTCTACTTTTCATTTTTCCAGAAAAATCATGCATGTTTCATAAATAAAATCGTGTGGGATACAATAATTTCTGAATTTTCTATATTTAACACATCCCCTCATTTTGAGAGCCCCTGACATGGGTACATTTCCATGCAAGTAGATTTTCCATATTTTGTTTCATGTCAAAAATATTCCAGGTTGCAAAGTTAGATGAGACACCCTTATCATCATCATTAGAGCTAGGAAGGAAACATGTTTAGCAGGTTTGTAGTCGACTGTATATGCCATATGACCTTTATGTAACCTTACTAATTAGGCTATACCTTCTGCTACAATGTGTTTCACTTTTACTTTCATATCATACACGTATCATCACCCATATATTTATTTATGTAATTTGTCCTTTAGTGCAGTGAGCTTATTAGGATCAAATACTTCCTGTTTCCACTGATCGGTTTAATGATTTGGCTTATTTTACTTCGCATTTCTGGATACTTTTGGCTAATCACGAAAATGAGAATGAGTGATGATGTGATGAAATTGATGAAGGGACACTTGCAAAGTACGCACTTGCCCAAGCTGGAATTCGAATGCGGGACACATGGTATCACTGTGGCCTCCACTTAACCACGGAAGCTGGCTCCCCTCAATGTATAGGAAGGCTCCCCTGATAGGTACATAATGTTAAGAAGGGGGCAGGAGGGTGGGTATGAATACCTGATGCCATCATTTGACTGCTGTGCACATAGGCTTCTGTACGAGGGGACAAGGAGGCAGTGGCATAGCATTATAGTACACCCGTACGCCCGACGTTCCCAGATTTAAAATGTCAAAAATGCTTAAATGCTGTGATTATAAAGTAAAACGTGACTAATTTCATATATGTTTGACCTTCATGGCATTATAATAGCTACTTTTGGCGATCTGCTTGCAACGCTCCACTCTCAACACTCATTGTAGCATCTCTTTACAATGCCATTCCTGGCCGGACGCCGAGCAGGTTTGGCGTACAGGACTCTATATTCCTTGCTGCCTTTCTGGAGGGAAAGCTTCCATTTCTACAGCACGTGCGTAAATGGTCTCTCTTACGCCAGCGTACGATAGGTCTACCGTGATTGGTTCATGTGACCCTTCCTGCCTTCTGAAGCAGACGACAGCGGCTGAATTCCTACCCGGTTCTTCGCTCTTCGCGCTCATGCAACTCGTGCTATGTAATGCTACAATATGCAATATTGACTGACGTAAGTTGGTGAAGTCCTCGTGGTAGAAATTCAGCCTGTGGCTGCTCTACCACTTAACCCACAAAACTATTATTTTTTTATTGTATTTTTTCGTTATTATCTAACTACTTAATAATGTGTGAATGGAAATGTTTAGCATTCATTTGAAAACTCTTAACATCGAATGGTCTCTGGACAAAATTATTTTAAAATGTTTATCAGCATTCTCAAGATGTAATAAACAGTGGTCTGAATTACTAATCGGCACTGTTACGTCAGTAGAGTGTACGATATTTGGATCATCCACTCTGCTTTTCACAGTGCGCCAAGACGACAGAGGTCCCTGGTTCGAATCCCGGCATGAGCACGGGTGTTCTTTGTCAGTGTCCCTTCATCAATATCATCACTCATATTCATATTCGCAATTAACCAAAAGTGGTAGAAAATCGAAATAAAATAAACCAAATCAATCAGTAGTTGGATCGCCCACAACAATGACGTCTACTGTTGTGCAGAGGCGCTTGTGATTCAGGTATGTTTTTAATGACTTGTGTCATGCAGAAAGATATAAAAAAGGTATAGAACACCAGAGTTCAAAACATCTGTGGCATAGTGAGGCATCTAATTTTCTAGCTAAAACATGCAATGATGATGTTTTATTGAAAACCCAGCTTACTTCAGGCAAATAATACCTGTGGCTACTAATACCATAAGTAAATTATTAAGCAAGAAAGGGCCGACTCTTCCTTCGGACTTGGCGTTCCCACCCGAAATGTCCATGTTACGCCACTGCAAGGAGGGCAATTGCCCCCTTAATCATAGACATAGTATGTGGATTTTTCCATGGGCAGACAAAAATGTATTTTTCCATGGGGTATATTACCCCGATTATAGTGTTGTCCCCTCAAAAAACACCACTTGAATTAAATATTATTGCATTCCTGCATTGTAAATTATCAGAGAGAGAAGTAAGAACAACTAAGTACTTCAGATTGTTTTAAATTAAACAGTTTTGTCTAATGTCTTAATTCCACGAACAATTGTTTGCTATTGGTTTGCTGTGGGGTGGATGAATAATTCATTGTGTAATGAATTTAATTAATATGTTTACATACATACATACATACACACACACACAAACACAAACACACACACACACACACACACACACACCACCCATACATGTCTACACATCTGAAAAATGTTTTGTAATCAGTAATCACATGCGTATCCATTATAAGCAGACTATGCACAAAATTTTAACTTATTCTTTACTACCACAGGCAAGCATACCATAACTATCCTTTCAATTGAACCCTGAGTGGTAAGTGTGACAAAGGCTTGTAACTCCAGGAACTTTCTCTGGGCCTGGCATACATGCATGACTCACTTGGTGAGAGAATGGCCATACAGTAATCTCAATTCCTTGATTTAGTGAATTAATACTGGATCACAGAGTTTGAATCCTAACATAACAAACTTCAGACTGGTCACAGTCAATGGATCTTTGCACGGATATCAAAATATTTTTGTAAATTTTTTAATAACGCATGAACATATACCGCATATCACATGAATATCCTAATGGGAGTTCCTCTGGATATCCAGGATGAGATATGCAATGGATGTTTCATAGATATCCAGTATGGAAGATCCTCTGTATATCCAAGGAGAGAAATTCTTTGGACAACCAGGACGGAATGTCCCAATATCCATTGATCTGATCTAGACATTGTGGATGCCCCTTGGAGATTTGTATTGTGTGGGTATATCTCCACACTTTCAACTCTCCAATTTTCTCAATTAGTGTGTTTCCCTGATTATGGACACTGCACTTGAGTGTTGTGGTCGAATATCTGGAGATGAAGAATACAGATTTGTTAGCAAGAACATACCAAGATGGTGTATTCGGTGGTTCAAAATTAGAAAAACTACAAAAATCAGTTTCTTTGATATGGCAATATTTAAATCACATTGCCATTAATTTTTGTTTAGAGGTAATTTCTCTTGTGGTTTCAATGTGCGGAGTTGAGATAGGTGTTCTTTGAGGAGGGAGATGTTGTTTTTGCTATATTCTTGTAAGAATAAATGCTTGCAACAAGCGGGCACGTGTGCGCACACATACATACACAAACAAACATGTACTTATGCATATATACAATATACATACCATACATACATAATGTTCTGAACCATGAGCCTGCCTAGTTGATAATCTTTATTTTTGAGAGACTATACATAGTAAGTATATCATTTATAAAAATTATATATATTATTATTACATAATATAATATAATTATACCATGTGAGGCACCTAAAAGTACCACCTGAAATAGCGAAGAAACCAGAAACAGTAGCGATGTGAGGTTTGCGGGAAACAATATTATCAAATGGGGCTCGTAAATTGGAGGTATGGGGTGAGTCGAAAAATATCGACAAATGGGGCATCTGGAGCAAAGTCATATTTTTTTAAATGGAACGATATACAATAACATGCATAATATAAAAGAGCACACGCAGAGAAACACAATGCCGTTGGTCTCATGCATCTACTCACATAGGAACGAAGATATGGCCATGTGAAAATATGTAAACAAACTAACAAGTGCCCCACTTGACCGTCAGTACCATGGCATGTAAGACTTCTCAGGTGCCTGACAGAACTTCCTTTACGCAGAGCAAGTTTTGATAGCAGGTCCACGAGATTGTGTTAGTTCATAGCAAGCAGTTGTAGTGGTAAGAGCGAAGATTATGGTGTTCACAAACATATAAAAAGCGGACATGATCCTGATTTATGGAGAATGCCGAAAGAATGCCTCAGAAGCCTACCGTGTGTACGCAGAGAGATATCCGGACAGACGACAGCCATCTCGACGTCTGTTTGGTAAGTTATTTATTAAATTAAGAGACACCGGAAGTGTAACACCATGAGCACGTGTGCAGAACAAGCCAACTACAGGTGAGGCGGGTGCAACAAATGTTCTCTCCGCAGTTGCTGTGAATCCGCACGTTAGCTCCCGTGAAATTGCCAGGGATGCTGGGATGAGTCAGCGAAGTGTATTGTGCATTCTGCACACACACAAGTTTCACCCATATCATATCTCCCTCCATCAGGAACTTCACGGGAATGATTTTGTGGACTGTGTTCGGTTTTGCACATGGATGTTACGACATGACACACCCGATTTGTCACGTATCCTCTTCACTGATGAGGCAACTTTTACCAATCATGGAAATGTCAACCTAAGGAACATGCACTATTGGTCGGTGACAAATCCACAAATCCAAGTGGAACGCCAGCGCCCATGGAGTGTGAACGTGTGGTGTGGTATAGTGGGTGAACATCTCATTGGCCCTTTTTTTATACAAGGGACACTGAATGCTGACCGATACATACAGTTTTTACAACATGAACTGCCTGTACTATTGGAGGACATACCACTTCAGACAAGGAGGGAAATGTGGTACCAACATGACGGGTGCCCAGCTCACAGTGCAAGACGCGCTATAGCATGTGTGGAAAATACATTTCCAAATCGTTGGATTGGACGTGGAGGGCCTGTCAAATGGCCAGCTCGTTCTCCAGATTTGTCACCGTTAGACTTTTTCCTGTGCGGAAAGCTGAAGGACATTGTCTACTGGGATGTGCCAACAACTCCAGAGGATATGCAACATCGCATTACTGCGGCCTGTAGGGACATTCCCTACGAGATGCTACATTCTGTGCAACGATCTTTGTGTGGGCACCTCGTTGCCTGTATCGCAGCTGACGGCCACCACTTTGAACACACACTTTGAAAGGTTTTCGCTTCTTAGGCAGTGGTTCTTCGACATACTGTCATGGTCATTTTCATTATGCTGTAACACTGTCAAATACATGGTGCTGACGATGTCTACTGTATTTTTTCTTCCTTTAATACGTTCTGTCTTCATCTTGTCCAATGGCTTCCGACATCTCATACTTGTACATGCCGTGGTACTGACGGTCAAGTGGGGCACTTGTTAGTTTGTTTACATATTTTCACATGGCCATATCTTCGTTCCTATGTGCAGTAGATGCATGAGACCAACGGCGTTGCGTTTCTCTGCGTGTGCTCTTTTATATTATGCATGTTATTGTATATCTTTCCATTTAAAAAAATATGACTTTGCTCCAGATGCTCCATTTGTCGATATTTTTCGACCCACCCCATACCTCCGATTTACGAGCCCCATTTGATATTATTGTTTCCCGCAAACCTCACATCGCTACTGTTTCTGGTTTCTTCGCTATTTCAGGTGGTACTTTTAGGTGCCTCACGCGGTATATAATAATAATTTTATCCACCTGTATATTCTATACACAGGGTAAATCGTAACAGGGGATCTCAAAAATTTCTAATGGGAAAACGTTTCAAGCAACACCTCATTTGAGGATATATCTTTTTGGTTTTATCAGTGGTTTTATAATGGGTATCCAAAAGGTGTTTTCTATGTTTAACTTTGAAGCAGGCTAGTGCCTTCCAAATAAATAGCACAATGTAAAATTTTCTGTCATCACATGAAATGCAGTAAGAAGAGTGAAATGTGGTTATTTTGAAAATTCATGGTTGCTCCAAAGGGTTCCTGTGGTATTCTTTGAAATATTCAAATGGAAAAGGTGCTTGATTGACACCTTACTGGATAGGTCTGTTAATTTGAAGCAAATTATATTCGAAACATTTTTCAGCTACATATTTGAATAGGAGCCCAAAAACTACTTCTAATTTACATCATCATTTGTAAATTTGTAACAGACGAAGCACGTATTATGAAGAAAAAGTACTGAGAAAAACTTGGGCCATAATTGGGAATACATAATAGAAAGCAATTGTTGTTTTATGCATTCTCCCTTATGAATTTAGAATAAACACTGTTACTAATTTAAGCAGAAGAGAAACTCTTAAATCAGTTTTAGACACCATTTAAGTCTGGTGGCCCATATCAAGAATGCCTTTTGAAATGGTTCGTATTAAGAGATCTATTCAACAATGGACCCTCACTCCCATTTAGAACTTAGGAGGTGGTGCCCCTACAGAGTTACCATTAGTTTTTGAAATACCAGTATTGACTCATCATGAATTTTGATATGATGACATAGAAAGTTTTGTGTTTTGTTATACATTTTGGAAATATTAGATTGTTATGAAGTTACAGACTCGTTGGCACCATTTTGAGGCGTGCATTCAAAGGAACATCCAAGCAACACCCAGCAAAAATTTATTTTTCTTTGTTAAGGAAACTACCAAGCAAAGTGTCACTCGACTCTCAACTTCCTTAATCATTCACAATTTTCAAGTGTCACCTGGGTACACCTTAGGGTGAAGTACATATGTTCCAAATATGAACACTGAACTCACCTCATGTTTTTTTTTGAGTTGGTGTTGATTCATTGAGTTGGAGTTTTAAGTCCACATTATGTACAGTAATGTTAATTACAACTGGACCTACAGTTTAAAGTGGGATCCCAACCACTATGTGACTCCAGTTCCTATCAAACCCAGGACCCTTTGATTACAAGGCAATGACGCTACCACTGCACCATTGGTGAGGCTCCTTGAGGTGGTGTTGTTTTAATAGTTTATGTAATTTATTATTTATTTTGACCTGTTCCAAAGTTACAGACCATGTAGCTGTATATGATTTCTAGAGATGAAAGTGGATTGGATATTGCAAGAGGTAGAAAAGATGCGCCAATTTCAATGGCTCAAGAAACACCTCAAATGGCATATATATATATATATATATATTTTTCAAATAACTTTTGTAGGAGACATCTTTCCACTAGTCAATGGTTTTGTAATGGGAATCCATAATTTGCTATTATGGTGTCAATGATCTATAATCAAGTACAGGCCAATAACTACAGCATGAATTACAATGTGAGGTGGAGTGTTGTCTTGAAAGAAACAAAAACATCTGACATTCTCATGTAGATCAATAAAGCCTATTAATTTTTATTTCTTCATGAATACAAATCTATCATATACTTAATTGGTCACATTAAATTAGTATTTTTTGTCAGCATTAAATCATATTATCATTCCTGTTTTACCACACTATTTTCAGATTCCAATTAGTATTTTCACTTGAGTAACTATGTTACTTGGTTAGTTGATTTAATTAAAGTTGCTTATTTGTACTATTGTCTTAATGAGAACAATGGAAGGATTGAAACAAGGAAGTGCCATGAATTATCTTTGGCCTTCATTGAAGGTACTCTCTCACTATTTGCCTGAGCTTGCTGAGGAAGAACCACAGACCAATTGCTGCTAGTTTGGTGAATACTTGCAGATGGCATACAATCTTGTATTCATTCATAAAATAAAAAAATCTCTGCATCTGTTTCTTTCTTTGTTCATTCTCTTATTTAACCATTATTTCAGGGTATGTGCTGCTCTTTTTACATTGGATTGATTCTGACAACAGCATATGCCAACCGCACCCTCTGATTAAATACTATTAATATTATTTTTATCATATTAACTAGTTCTAGCCTTCTTAAACTCAAAGGTGTATATGGCTGCAATAACACAAGCCTTCCATCTGTCTTTATTCTGAACAAGATCAATCCAAACTTTTCCTTTAGGTCCATCTCAACTTTATCCTTTCATCATCGTCTTGGACTTCCTACAGGTCTCTTACCATCAGGTTTCCAAACAAGAATCCTGTAAACAATTCTTCCTTCTCGCATTCGTACCATATGGCCTGCCCACCTAAGTCTTCTTGATTTAATTGTTCTAATAATATCTGGACATGAATATAAATTATGTAATCTTATTATTAATATATTACATAAACATTTATTTCTGATGAGGACAAGCAGTGATAACAACATTAAGTAAACAAAGAATACAAAAAATGTTAATAATGAACAATTTTGGGAAATTATATTATTTAGTTTCTTGAAATTTTGCAGGGTGCACCATGAGTAAGTAATGTTCAGTTAAACAAGGACCATTTCCAGCACCCATTAAGGCAAGTGCATATGCTACCAAACCTTTAGAAAAAAACTATTTCAATAACTGTAATAATGGTAATACTAAAGTAGTAGTTATACTTTACACACTTGCTTGTTGTTTCAATCTGGAGCTACTTTTCATGTCCACTCTATATAAGCAAGATTAAGATGTCTCTATTCGTTTGTGCTATTGAAAGTTGATAATGAAAGTGCAAGAATACTGTAATCTATAGTGTACTCTGTTGCTAGGAGTCAACAATCATAATTTATTTAAAATATTCTTAAATTTTTAAAAGCAGTTTGAAAATAGATATAATTAAGTGTAAAGTTAATATCAATTTAAAAAAGGTAAGGTAAGAATACTACTGCAAAGGGTCAGTGGTCACAATTCCCCATGTTGGACCAACTTTCATAAAAAACACAGAAAACCAATTGAATACACAATAGCACCATAAAAGATTGACTGTTAATAAAAATAGAAAAGCATTATCAGATATCCACAAGTAAAATTCCTTGATACTATGTACGTTATTCAAACAGCATGACACATTAGTACATTAGTCTTTATGTAACTACATGTTTTTTTTTAAGTTTGAAGCCCATGCTAATGAGAGGATTTACAACACAAAAAATTGATATAAATGAATACTTATGTTCACCAAAAGTTGGTTAGCTGTGTTTTTTCTAAAATATTGTCAGTCTCACACACTACCATCTTATTTTGCTTGCAGTTTATGCTAATGTAAAACAAAATATATATAACGTAGTGTAATCACATATTCTTCTTGTAGATTTAATAGTCAAATGACCTTGGATAGTCATCTAAAAGTAGGCTGTAATGTTCTATATCTTCTCATGTTATGCTTTTTTTGTGTGATTTGATATTATATCAGACTAAGGCCCAATTTTTACAATTTTTGGATATCCCAAGTTACCTCCACCATTGGGCCAACATCAGTTTTTACTTGGGAAAGGTTGACTTTACGCTGGTTGGCAAATTGACGTTGATCTTATGTTGCACCCATGCTGGTTGCCAACATTTGCCCAACCATGGAAGGTGAGTCAAAATCAGTTTTTAAAACCAAATTTTTCATGCTAAAACAACTTTCAGGAGTTTGTTGTAAATTCTAGAGTGTAAAATAAGTAACATGTAACAGTGTTTCTTTTCGAATATTTTAGTCACAGCACATACTGGAAATATAATATATTTTTAGTGAAAGTAGAAGCAATTTTTTAATTTGCAGTCACTCACCAGTCCTTTGCCAGCCACTATGGATAAAAGATGTGTTAGGAATTGCTTGTTGTTTGTCTCTTTAGCTGTATCAGAACAAGAACATTCTTCCAGGTATTATTGTGAAGGTGAAGGTGTGCAGACTAAATTCCTGAAAGGACTAGAAGGTTTTTGTGCTACCACTTGAAGGTATGGTGCCTTGAAAGCAATAATACCATGTGACTGAGGAAGTGCTGTGTATTTGTTATATTTCATAAATAACTTTTACTATTGTTTACATTTGGCTTCACAATAAATTATGTATATATCAGAACACAAACCTATCAATACTTTAATTTTCAGTATGTTGGGTCAACGTAAAACCGTATGGTGGCCCAATATTAAAGCATATGTTGGCTCATGTAAAAACATATCTTGGCCCAACATAAAAAACACACATTGGCCCAACATTGGAACCAAGGCCAAAATTACTGTTGCCCAACAGTATGTATTTACGTTGGCTTAATGTAGGACCAAATACTTTTGGTTACTTGGGCGTATTTTGTATTTGTATGTGCAAGATATATTAATGTAGTATTGTATTGCAAGGCCGTCGGTAGGTGGGGGACAGGGTGGACACATCCCCCTCAATAATTGATGAGAGGGAAATCGTCCCCCAAATATATTTCCTATTTTCGAAAATCATATTAGTTTTTGAAAGAATGAAGTAATGTTGTTGTTTTTCAAAAAGAATGGTTTATTGAGTGGAACTATACTCATAATCACGTATAAGTAGTGGAATAGTGTCCATAGTCATCGAAACTTTTTTTTTCTTTTTTTTGTAAATCTTGAGACACTCTAACTACTTATTTCATTCATTACAATTTGTATTTTCTTTAAAAACGTCTCTGAAAACTTACATGCATATAACTATTTATCCTTAAAAAGTCAATGACAATTAAAGAATCTGATTCCTGATAGGCAACATTAGTAACACAAAGATACAAAAACACTGAATAGAATAAGAGAGCGGTGGTATTCTTTACCGCTAACCATACTTACACTTTCATCCACTTTCTGTTGACATGATTGTTTCATTTCCAACATGAGGATCAACAAAGCGGGCTGCAGGCGGCATACTAAGAAAGTAAAGGAATTGAAAAGGATTGTTCATAAACTGCATTTCACTGTTATACTGAATTGTTTCTTTGTCGAAGTTCTGCTGTCATAACTTCTTGAAACGTGAGTATTGTTTACAAGGTCTTTTATAGATTAAGTGTTGCGGTTCTTTCTTCGATCAAAACATGTGTGGTTTACGATTTCGAAAACGAGGCCGTACTCTGCTGCAGTTATCATTCCTTGCTTGTTGATTTCATGTGGCTGTCGTCTTTTCAGTCAATGAATATGGGCAAATTTGTAATAAAGATCACAAACACCGATATTGGTAGGGATTTGGATACAGAGAGACCAAAGAAGAAGATAAAAGAAGACAGTGGAAATGGTTGTGTGCCTTGTGATAATAGTTCTTCTTCATCAGTTGAAATTACAGCTTCTGAGTGCAGTCTTAGTAATCAACAGTTGGCATCGTCTTCAACAGCATCAGCACGACCAGTTGCACAAGATTGTCAATTTCAAACTGCTGCATGTCCAGAAACGGGGGTAAGAACGCCTATGTTTTCCAGTTCTCCATTGGAGCCAAATCATGTACTGCCACACGATTTTAGCAGTCAACAACTTAAAGGACATGTTTTAAAACTTCAACCAAAATTTCTTTTGAGTCTTACAAGTGGCTTCATGTTATTAATGGCAAGGATGGAGTATTTTGTTTTTACTGCCACAAATACCATAGTATCGCTCCAAAAGAAATGTTCAGTGACAAAAATGGACTTTGCCTTTGTAACTGCAGGTTTTCATAATTGGAAGAGAGCATTAGAAAAGTATTCTGCACACGAAAAGAGCTCAGCTCACCTACAATCGGTTAGGAGTTTCCACCATCGAAAGTCCCCTATCAAAGCTATTCTCAGTAAAGTTACTGCCCTTGAACAACAACGGGCTAGAAAATGTCTGCTTCACACAATTCCATTAATTCATTACTTAGCCCATCAAGGACTTGCATTGCGAGGGGGCACAGGTGAAGAGAGTGATTTTGTCGAGCTTTTAGATTGAAAGACTGTTCTGAAATTCAGTTTTGGCTCTCTCAAAACAAACGAGGAAAGATGCTTCACCCAGACCATCAGAATGAGATTTTGTCTTTGTTGGCAAACAAAACCATCAGAGATTTCACCCATCAAATTCTCTCTGTTGTACCCATAATGATTTATTTAATCTGTGATGGCACACGAGATATCAGTGGTGATGAGCAGGAGTCAGTTTGTGTTAGGTGGGTGGTTGAAGACTTAGTAGTCAACGAAACATTTTTTGGGCTGTACTTAGTGCCAAACAATACTGGAGAGGGAATAAATAGCCACCCTACTCCATGAGATCACCCTCCAGCTGAACCTTCCTTTGTCCAATCTCAGAAGCCAATCATACATTGGAGCTGCAAATATGTCAGTTGTTAACAAAAGAATTCAGGCAGTGTTGAAGACAGAACAACCATTAGCATTGTCCGTCACATGTGGTGCACACTGTATTAATTTGATTATTTAAGAAGCTACCGAAGCTAGTACATGTGCTAGAAATGCCTTGCAATGGGCTAATGAACTGGGAGTGATCAATTATACTACTCAAACTCAAAGCTCAAACTGAAACAGAGAATCAGCAGCCCTGTCTCATTTCAAATATTTCATGATTCAAACCACTTTGTTTAACCAGGTGTGTATGTGTATATAGAGGAAAACAAATTCGTAATATCTTGGAAAAGTATTCCAGTATTCTTCAGACCCTTGATGAACTGAATGATACTAACAGTCAAGCGAGTGTGTTACTTCACAATTTCAACTGTGGAGAAACAGTGCTTGGGTATCTGATGTTAAGCAATTTAATTGATGTATTAGAAAAGTTGAATGAGTCTGCCCAAGGGAGGCAAAGAACTGTTTTTGGTTTGCTTGAAGCTGTAGATGTTGTAAAATTGTCCATCAGCAATATGAGAACTGCGAGGAGTTTCAGTGAAATCTTCCACAAAGCCAATGAATACATTGAAAAATTCTACCTCCAGCCTATGATATTGCCTAGGAAAAGAAAATCCCTAGAAGGTTAAGTGGCACTAACAACTACAGCCACACATCTCAAGAGAACTTCTACAGGGCACAGCACTTTTGTATTATTGATACTTGCCTCTCAGGACTGAATATCAGATTCAACCAATCAGATATCAGACTTGTAAAAAAATTAGATGATTGAATTTTCAAGCAGGAAAACCTTAACACCCTGACTGGGTATCCCGAAATTGACGTACAGTCACTAGAACTGGAATTGAGCATGTTTCACAAAAAAATTTCTGTGGTGTCACTGAAAGATTATTTAAACCACCTTCTGAATATGTCATCTGAAACAAGGGCATTATTCAAAAATGTTGAAGTGCTGGTGAGATTGCTTCTAGTGATCCCAACATCTTCCTGTGATGCGGAAAGGAGCTTCAGCAGTCTTCGAAGGTTAAAGGCATACCTACGAGCATCAATGACACAGAAGTGGTTAGACAACATAGCTGTGTGTCACAATCATCAAAGTGAATTGGGCAGAATGAATCTGCATGAAATTTGTATCCATTAACGATTTCAGAAGAAAAATATTTTGGTCCTGGTCCTTTATGTAATTCAACATGTTAAGGGTATAAGCTGTGTTCAACTATGGTTAGTGAATTGAAAAAAGTTTGTATTACATTTATAAGCAGTCCTGAAATCACTAGTATAGTTACTTTAATTAAAATATGTTTTAAGACATAATTTATTTTATGAAATTTTGATAATATTGATAGAGTCAATAGCAAATATTGTAATATTTGTAGACCCAGTGAGTAACATTGACCAATCAAGAGAGAAATGTTGAATAATGGTTCATTTCATATTAATCAGTTAGTTTATTGGTCATATATATTAATTAAACATCTGTTACATAAACTTACTTTTTTCATTGTATGGATTCAATTTCTTGCGTACCCCCAACAATTAGCATCTACCGATGGCTGTGTTGTATTGTAATGTATTGACATGTCCTATATTACCATGTACTGTTATTTGTACACACCGGTAGTCCTTTGACACAAATAAACTAACTAAACTAAACTAAGTTTCAATGAAAATAAAGTTAGAATATATTACATTGTATTTGTTCTAATTTTCAAACTTTTCTTATTATTGCAGGTGAAGATGATGCGGTAATTAATTGATGGATTGTCTGTTTGCACTCGTGTATAGAATATTTACAATTGACACATTTTATGAGTGATTTGTTTATTAATCTTATAAAAAAATAACTGTTTTAGAAATAAGGATTATACAATTTGCAAACTTTTTTCATCTTATTTATATTTTATACTAAAAGCAATGCTTTATGTGTGTATATTTTCCTTAAAAATTACTATTTAATGTATAGATGATAAATTAAAGAAAAAAGCTTATATATTTTAGAAAATGAATTAAATTAGTGTGGAAAAAGCATTACCTATGGTATTGTACTGTTGCATAGTTGTAAATGCATCAATACAATGTGTTTTAGAATTCCATTTACTGTATTTGCTGTAGGAGAATTGCATTTTTCACAAAAAGCATTCATTCAACTTTGACAGAAGTAATTATAACAAAAATTTTCAATTTAATTGAACCTAAGTTATTAATTTACAATTAGATCTTAAATCATGACAAAACATTTATACCCATGAATATACAGAAAGTACTAAGGTGTGGTTTACAAATATCCGTATCTCACCAAATATTTACAATATTGAATATCATTTATAAAATGAAGTTATTAAGTATTATATTTTCACTTGAGAGAAATACATGTAGAATCAGAAAAATCATCATAGACATTCATGGTTGTAAACAATTAATAGTAAAATGTTCCATGAAAATTTTGATTACAAGCAAATCAATAATCCTCTTGTAAAATCTTCATAACATATCTAAATCTATTCATTAAGAATACCCAAGAAAAAAGTAATATAATAAGTATTTAACATAATATGAAAGGAATGCACATCAAATCTTTTCAGATCCATATCTGATGAGGAATTGAGGAAGAGGACATGGTTGGAAATTGGAAAGGTTCTCTCAAGTTATTGAGTAGATGAGTTCTGGAGAAGTTTCCAAGCTTGTCAGGGCTAACATCACTCCCATATTCAGGGTAGAAAATGAGAGTAGTGATAGCTCCCAAGAGCTTGGGAATTTCTCCAGATCTCACCTGGTCGTTAGCCTGAGAGTATCTATTCATAGTTTGTCTCCAGGAAAGCTTGAAGACTTACTTCATCGTTGGAAACATCCCTGTCCTCCAGTAACATTGAGGAAAGTAAGTATATCTAATTATTTTGTTTCTTCTCTTCTACTGATGGTATTTTGCCTATTGTGCACTTGCTTGTGACCATTAACATCTGGGTTCTACAGAGCTAATTCTACTGCAGAGTTTGGTGGGAATGGTTATGTGTGTGTGTGTATAAATATATATAGAAGAAAGTTAATATATGAAATATCTTATTGTATATGTTGCCCACATAGAAAACAGCTATATACTATCAGTCTTTAAAATCACAGACCCCCTTCTCCAAAAAATCCTGTTTATGGCAGTTAGAGGTGATATAGGGGTTTGGACTGTTATAAGATGGTGCACTGTCTCTCCTCTCAGGAAGATATATAACTTTCAGCTTATTCTATTTATAGAAAGTTTTTTCTATTTTACAGATCAACATCTAGGACATAAAATTCCATTTTTATCTGAAAATATTTGTTGACGATTATTTTTAATCCATTTATTTCTTTTTATATTTAAACACTTGTAACATATTTGCCTGAAAGGGAAATATAGCAGTTAACGGTGAACTATTTAACACTTGCATAAATTTTGCACTCACATTAAGAAAGAGTTCTATTATCAGGGTTGGTATCATCATCATCATCCTTTGCCGTTCCTGCCTGTTGCTGACTTGGCATACAAGTCAAGCCTCTCCATTTTCTTCTGGTCTTCCACTCCTCTCTTTCCATGGTGTTCCAATCTTGTCCTCTTCTCATAACACTCTTTGCTATCTGCTCTTTCCACTGACATCTTGGTTGGCATTAAACATATAAATTAAAAACATTTGATATATTCTGTTTATTACAAGTTTTCTCTCTTTTACAGATTACGTCATTGAGTGCTTACAGGTCAACTTGTCAGCCCAGAATATCTCCCAGTTTCCAGAGGAGAAATTCTGGTGAGTGTAATAAAAGTATTTTATTATTACAGTAAGTTGAATATTTCATAGTCAACATGCTCAGGCAATGTGATCCACTCTGGTTGAAATTTCCTAAGGAAAAGCATAACACCTTTTCAGTTGAGATTTCTGGCAATTTGTGGGACAGTGGCCATCCATCATTGTGAGGAAATTGGGAATTTACAAATGAGTAGCATAACCTGATTATGGAAACCCACAACAATGAACGAGGTTCATCTTGCTGACCACACATAACCTCGTAACTGGCTGGATGATCACCCAGGTCTGCTGGGGTATTAGTGAGTGAGATCAGCATTCGGTAGCAAGCCTCTGGTCCTCAAGGGCTGTTGCATTATTCATTATTATGAGGTTATTTATTTTGTTTAATAAGTTTCAACACAATATTTAAGGAATGTACATCACATCTTTTCAGATCCATATTTGATGAGGATTTGTGGAGGACGACATGGTTGGAATATGGATAGGTTCTCTCAGGTTATTAAGCAGGTGAGTTCTGGAGAAGTTTCCAAGCTTTTCAGAGCTGACATCGCTCCCATATTCAGGGTAGAAAATGAGAGTGGTGATATCTCTTGAGAGCTTTGGAATTTCTCCAGATCTGACCTGGAGGAGAAATTCTGGTGAGTAATTTCCACTTTCTAAATTACCAATGAGTAAAAAAAGAAAAAAAGGAAAGTGTTCCCCTGTGCTTAGCACCACGCCATAAAGGCGTATAGGGGGTGTGGGGGTAACACCCCACACTTTCTTGATCCGGGCATGAGTGGGAGTGATGTGATCAGCATCATGCCCCTGACCACCTTAACCCCCCAGGGTTTCCCCCAGGTACGCATGTTATTCAATGCTGGGTGGGTGCCAGGGCCAATTCCAACGTCAGAAAAGTTCCCGGATTTGAACCGGTCGGGGAGAAAAAGGATGTGGTTAGAAAATGGATAGGTTCTCTCAAGCTATGGAATAGGTTAGTTCTGGAGAAGTTTCTAAGCTTTTGAGAACTAACATCACTCCCATCTCCCACTATCTTTACATAAATTCCCTCCATTACTTCTTTATCTACTGTCCTCTGGAGTTGTACATAAAATTCTTCCTTATGAAGCACATAGGCAACTTCTGTTGGTGCGTATACTTGAATATATGATATTTTATATTCTATATCAAATATAACTACAATTATTATTGAGTTAACCTGTTCCCAGCCACTGACCTTTATTTCATATTGCTGACTTGTTACAATTCCTATCCCTTCTTTTGCTCTTCTTCACTGTCCAACACCTGAATATCTCAGGGTATATCCCTCCTCAAGTCTTGCCTTGTAATAAAGGTGTCCTGGGTTCGATTCCCAGTGGAGGCACATAGTGGTTCGGATCCCACTTTAAACTGTAGGTCCAGTCCTGATAAGCCTTACTGTGCATAAAGTGGACTTAAAACAACAAATCAATCCAATCCAATCGTCAAGTTTTTGTATACCATTTCCTTTCTTTTTTACTTCACTAATTCCATTACATCTATCTTACGTATCTTCATTTCCTGTACTAATTCAACTCCTTTTCCTAATATAGTTTTAATGTTCCATGTTCCCAATCTCATTTTCCTTTTCAAGTACGGTGGTTGTTGTGTTGATCTGTCCACTTCGAGGCTCCTGTTCTCTCTGAATCCATCAATACCCTTTGGTGAGGGATTGGCCCAACGCATGGTGGATTTATTTAGGGTTTACTCTAATAGGGCAGTTGGCTTTACCATGCCTTTTGAGTCTGCCCCACCCTTGTTTTTTTTTTCCAGGGTATCCTTCCCTTAGCATTTGGGAATACCTCCCCTCCCTGCAAGGCAGCAGAGACAGTGCTTATTTTATGGCGTCACTTCCTTGCCACAGTGCTGTCAATGGGCTTTAACACCTTAACCGAAATACCGGTCTGTGAGACCTGAGGGGAAATTAGTAATTTGATAGTGGCAACACTGAGTGGGTGGCAGTGCATGCTATCCCAGTACCTTCCCCCATCCCTTCCCCTCCACAACAAACCTGTTCCCATGCAGTTGACTCTTGGTGCTGTGACGTGAGATATTGATTTTTAAAAGTCACCTGGTCTTTCGATTAGCGTGAAGTGCATCCTGGTCTCTTATACCAGGTCTTTTGCGTTACGTTTTTGTTTTTTAAATTTAGTGTAAATAAGTAAATATCAGCGTAACTACTGTAAATATCACTCTAAATATTGTTTTATATTGTAATTGCTGTCTTTGTAAGGTGCAATGGATCGACCCTCTACTTCAAGAGGTAATAGGGACAGAGTTTGTTCAACAGACAAAAACTTTATCAAGCGTGTTCAATGGTGATTCTGGAAGACAGTGATAGTAGTGATAGTGATAGTGTCAGCGATTTTGATTTGATTGACGATTCAGATGCAGACCCAGACTTTGTTATAAGCAATGAAGATGATGCTAGTGAGCATTCGTCTTCGGAAGATGAGGATTCCCTGTTAGATGGTGAGCCAATTCATTCTGAAGAAAACTTAGATATCCCTAGATTACCAGATTATATCTTTGGTAGAAGGACAAGGCAATGGCCATTAGCGGTCTTCTACAGATTGATAAATGTATGCAGCGTGAATGTATTTATCTTGTACCTGAGCTAACAAGGTTCACTTATGATCACAAGATTTGAATTTCTGAAGAGTCGCCATAGAACTGATTGAGCCCCATCTAAGGAACCTACTTTCTATCCCTAACTTACCTCGTGATGTCAAAGATGTCATAAGGAAGACCCTCAATGAAGACAATCGACAAGCCCGCCCAGAAGCAGTTCCTTCAGATAAGTTGATTAAAAGAAAAACATGCAGCAAGTGTCACTATGCCAAAGAAAGAAAGACTGCATACAAATGTATCAAGTGTTCTCTGCCCATTATATTGGAATGCAGCAGAAAGGTTTGCATAACATGTGCACCAGACTGTGTGTAAAGACCATATTTTCTTTCGAAAAGTAAAAAATAAAATTTTAACTTTGGTTTGCAACATTTTTATGATGTTAATAATTAGTTTCTAAACTTGGTAATAAAGTGTTTTCTGCTGAAATGGTTTTTATTTATGTTTTTATCTATTTCCCAGTAAAATATAAAAGCTTATACAGGAAATAATGAAAACCGTTCATACTGGTTTCAGAGATCGGGTCTTTCTCGTTATGTAACAAAATTCATCTTTCGGTTTAAGTGTTAATGAGGATGGTCCTCCCACAGACCAACCCTCCAGTCCCTGTTAGCACTCCGCCTCAGTCTGGGACTGCTTATTTGGCATTGCCTTATTCGCAGCTAACCACCATATCTGATGGCCATTCACTATCCACCACCTACGACCTGCCCGGTTAATGATTGGATTGGATTGATTTGTTGTTTTAAGTCCACTTTATGCACAGTAAGGCTAATCGGGACTGGACCTACAGTTTAAAGTGGGATCCGAACCATTATGTGCCTCCACCGGGAATCGAACCCGGGACCCATTGATTACAAGGCAACGACGATACCACTGCGCCATCGGGGAGGACACCGGTTAATAAGGCTTGCCCATCCCAAAGGAGGTCGGGATGATTTAATTCAATAATATTAATTTTTAATACAATTATTACCAATGTCTAATATAATTAATACCAATGAGAAGGTTACTGCAATTTATTTTAGAAAAAAAATTTCAATTTTTAACCACACCAGATGTTACTTGCCTAAATATTGCTCAATATAAATGTTAAAAGTGGTAAAAGATACATTTACTTACTGAGTGAAGTTTTATGTTTTTTTTTTAAATTTTTCAAGGACTTTATTATATGTGTCTACTTTATTTTTTGGAAGGATAAGAATGGAATTAAATATGTGGTTCTCCTATTTAAACCATTGAGGAACAAATGTATGGACGAGGAAGACACATAAAGCATGTTAAGTTATTGCAAGAAAATATTACACAATGTATTATTTCCACTTTTAAAAGTATTATAAAGAAATTAAATACATTTTGCAAGTACAATTTACCAAGCAAGAAGGGAAATTATAATTTGTAGTCCACACATTTTAGTTTTAAGGTTTGAGGTGTCCAAACATTATTGCATGGAGGGCTATATTATATTTTAACTTACACTAAAAATAATACATAAAAAATTGTAAGTTTTATCAGTACTAAGGAAGACAACATAAAATACCTTGATTCACTGGATGTTACCTGCAGGTCATACTTTTAGCAGCTATGCTCTAGACAGTACTAACAGATCATACAGAGTTCTGCTGAGGAATGTGGGAGTAAGGCTAGCAGTCGGCAGGAAGGCCCTAGACCTCAAGGGATGTTGTGCCATGGGTTATTATGCTATTCATTTTATTTAAAGTAATACGTTTTCATAACGATATCTAAGAAATGCGCATCACATCTCTTCAGATCCACATCTGATGAGGAGGTGAGGAAGAGGACATGGTTAGAAAAAAGATAGGTTCTCTCCAGCTATTGAGCAGGTGACTTCTGGAGATGTTTCCAAGCTTTTGAGAACTAACATCACTCCCATCTTCAGGGTAGAAAATGAGAGTGATGATAGCTCTCGAGAGCTTGGAAATTTCTCCAGATCTCATCTGGTTGATAGCCTGAGAGTATCTATTTATCGTTCATCACCAGGAAAGCTTCAAGATTTGATCAGTGCAGAATTATCTCCCAGTTTCCTGGAGGAGAAATTCTGGTGAGTAATAAAAGTAGTTTATTTTTATAGTAAGTTCAATATTTTATAGTCAACACTTCTATGCAAACAGACACTCCATGGATTTTTCCTGACATCAAACAGGTAAATTAATAATCCTTTATAGCATAATTTCTTATTTACTCTGGAATTCAATGTACTTCTAACTAGTTATGTATTTAAATTACTTGAATGCTATGTGTTCTCACATTGAGATCTGATAACTTATTTTCCAAAAACAGGTTTTTAAAGTATTTTATTAAAAAATGAGATATTTTACAAAGATTTCAAACTTTTGACTTTTGGAATAAATACCTGTCTCATATTTGAATTTTTGTTGTTTTGTAATTTTTTATACTTTTGAATAAATGAGACAGTAGCGTGCCCAAAGGAGTGTTGATGGGGGTTATAACCACCCACCCCCATTTGGTCCAGTATTCCTAAAAAAAAGAATGTCAAAGGTAGGAAAATATAACAAAATGAGGGCTGACTACCAAGAAAACGTACATACATAACCCCTCCCTTTCCAAAATCCTGGGCACGGCACTGAACTGTGATGATAATTAGACAAAATAGATGAAGCAATACTTACAATGAACATGTATGCCCAAGCCAGGACTTGAACCAACAACTTTCAATGGGGTGATCAATCAGATAACATATCCCCCATTGTGGAGAGGAGGTTAATGCAATTACTAGTCAACATATTTTTCAAAAAATGAAATCATAATTTTTAACCTCACCAGATATTATTTGTCTGAACATTGCTCAATATAAATGTTGAAAGTGGGAAAAAGATACATTTACTTACTAATTGAAGTTTTATGAATTGTGTTTTCTTGCAAAGACTTCATTATGTGTGGCTACTTCCTTGCATGGATAATTAGGATTAGAATGGTTCTATTTAAACCTTTCAGTAACAAAAATAAGTTTGAAAAAGACAAATCGTATTAAGACGTCATTCCAGTAAAATCTAACACAAGTAATGTATTATTTCCACTTTTACAATTTTAATAGAGAAATATACACACTTGCAAGTAGTATCTGCCAGTCCTAAGTCTGTTCAAGAGGTAAGGGAAATTATGATTTCTAGTCCACACATACTATAATTTTTAGGCGAGAAGTGTCCAAACTTCTTTCTATACACAATATTACATTTAACTTACACTAAAGACACTGCCTCAAAATATACTTATAAGTTCTATCAGTACTAAGGCAGACAACACAAAAAAACCTTGGTGGATTTGGGGACTGCAGGTCAGAGTTTGTGCAGCCATGTGTGAGAAAGAGAGAGAGAGAGAGAAAGAAAGAAATTGATAGAAGGATTTAAGCACACAAAGATAAACAACAACAACAACAACAACAAAATTGCAATTATTATAAAGAAAGGAAAAATAGCATTGTAGTATTGGTAAGATGTGATATCAAAACACTCACCTTTAGCTTGTCTTAGAAAAGAAATGATTAAATTCAACCTAAAGATTGACATGTGGTCCATTGTTTGTTGGTGACAGAAATTATGATTAATATGACTGTGTATTTTTTCATTATATTTTTATTTGAATATGAACAATATTTACAAGAATGGACAAATACTGAGAAATGTGCATAATTGATACACAAGAACATATTTTAATAATTTTGTTTTAAATCATGAAACAATAAAAGAATGAAATAAATTACTGGTCTAGGTTGAAATTTCTATAAAATACTTTGTAATATCTAATGTACAAACCAGTCTTGTTGTTTCTCTTCACAGCAAGAATAAATCAAATGACATGTAACATATGTGTAGGGCAACACACTTCCATGAAATCATAGATTTGATTGATTTATTTGAATTTGAATTTAAAATTTTGGGTGCGTCAGCACTAAGGCTATTTTGCACCCGTCACATTATATGGGGTCCTGCCCCTTATCATTACACATAACAACTCTAACGTTGCATAACTAAAATCATAAAATATTCTGACTTTCGTTAAAAGCTGAGGCTGTAAAGGAGCACTCAGCACAAATAAGGACGAAACACAGGACAACACAAACAAAATTATACTGGCCATGGGGCCAGTCGCCAGAGCCTCATTAGTCTGCAGTCCAGGGTGTACTAGGTGGAAGTAAGGTGATTGATTTATTGATTTGCTTTATTTTACTTCACTTTTTGTGCCACTTTTGGCTAATTTGCGAATATGGGGATGAGTGATGATATGATGAAATTGATGAATGGATGCTCACAAACATCCATGCTCAGGCCAGGATTCGAACCTGGGACCCCTGGAGTCATTGCTAACCACTCCACCACAGGGGCCGGCATGAAATCATAGAGCATATAATATTTGTTTCAGCATTGTAAAACTCAAATTTTGATTTTTTACATAAGTACAGTTTATCTTTTTTGAACAGATTATATATATATATACACAGTTTTTTTCACCTGAATTGATGACGTTCATGAAAATGAAAGATTTTACTGTAACATGTATCTCTTAAATAATGCATAGTGGTATAATCCATTTTTCTTTTCCTGTGACAAGATATGTTGAATGAAAAAACTGTAATAGTTCTTTGCTTGTTGGTATTTTGTTTCAATTCTTGAACTGTACATTGCGGAAAACAGAACCAAAGAACATGGGGATGGACAGTTTGATATGTGTTACCTGTGCTGTACATAAGTTTGGCAGTCTTAATGTTGAGTGGGATGCATAAATATTAAGAAACAAATTGTTGATCACCATGTTTAGTCACTTTTGTTTTGCTTCAAAAAATTTAAATAAAGTGTTGCACAAGCCATTCATTGATTTCAAAAAAGCATATGATTCGGTCAAAAGAGATAAATTATATAATATATTAGTAGAGTTTGGAATACCTAAGAAGCTTGTTAATATGATAAAAGTATGCACCAGTGAAACAGAAAGTAAAATTCGTGTGGGTATTAATGTCTCGCAAATTTACAATTCTTGATGGATTAAAGGAAGATGCATTATCTCCATTGCTCTTTAATTTTGCCTTAGAATATGCTGTTAGGAAGGTAAAAGAAACGAAAGAAGGACTAAAATTAAACGGTGTGACTCAGTTGTTAGCATATGCAGATGATGTAGACTTATTATGGGATGATATAAATACAATCAAGAATAATGCTAAAATATTTTTCAACACTGCTAAAGAGATAGGTTTGGAAGTTAACAAAGAGAAAACTAAATATATGCTTACAGGCCGAAACCAAGTGTTAGGTAAAAAGTCAAAATCTAATTATTGATAACAACTCATTTGAACCAGTTTCCAAATTCAAATATTTAGGAGTAATATTAACAAATGAAAATTATATTAAAGAGGAAATAAAAAGTAGGCTTAATTCAGGAAATGCATGTTACTTCTCTCTTCATAAACTTTTGTCTTCTCGTTTAATATCTAAAAAAAAGGTAAAGTGTTCCCCTGTGCTTAGCACCACGCCATCAAGGCGTATAGGGGGTGTGGGGGTAACGCCCCACACTTTCTTGATCCGGCCATGAGTGGGGGTGATGTGATCAGAACCACCCCCTGACCGCCTGTACCCCCCAGGGTTTCCCCCAGGTATTTCATGTTATTCGATGCTGGGTTGGCACCGGGGCCGCTTCCAACGTTAGAAAAGTTCCCGGGTTTGAACCGGCCAGGGATCGAACCCGGGACCTTCAGCATGGTAGTCAGACACGTTACCGACTGAGCCACCGCGGCGTTTAATATCTAAGAAACTAAAAGTTAAAATATACAAAACAGTGATTTTGCCTGTAATATTATATGGATGTGAAACTTGGTCCCTTACATTGAAAGAGGAACATAAATTGAGAGAATTTGAAAATAAGATCGTCAGGAAAATATTTGGACCTAAAAGAGATGAGAAGACAGGTTAGTGGAGAAGGTTACATAATTTAGAACTACATAATTTATATTCATGTCCAGATATTATTAGAATAATTAAATCAAGAAGACTTAGGTGGGCAGGCCATGTGGCACGAATGGGAGAGGAAAGAGGAGTTTACAGGATTCTTGTTGGGAAACCTGATGGTAAAAGACCTGTCCAGTCAACAAGGTAATGTTACCACAACGTTGTGAAAACGTTAGCCCCTAACATACCTAACGTTGTTACAATGTTCAGTGTACGTTGATACAACATTGTGTCAACATTTAAGGGGCATTTATTTCAACGTTGCTGCAACGTAGGTTGACAACATTGCTGCAACATAGGTTGAAAACGTTGTGGCAACGTATACTGAACATTATGTAGCAACGTTAGGTACGAGGGTCACTATTTATATTTTGAGCCTTGGCAACACTGATTGAAGTTAGGCGCGATTTGACGTTTGCACGGAATCGTCTGGCATTATTGACCATAACGTACTTCAAATGTTTTGTCAATAGCTTGATTTGTGTTGTTTATGTTGCCTTGGAGATTGCGCGACAACAATAAAATGGAATTAACTCGTGAACATTTTCGTGCGATGATTTTTTACGATTTTCGACGTGGATTATCAAGACAAGAGTGCATCGATCAACTTACTTCCAGATTTGGCGATGAAGCCCCATCCTTTGCCACTGTGATACGCTGGTATAACAAATTTAATCGTGGCCGCCATTCGCTCACCGACGAGATTCACGAAGGTCGTCCAAAATCAGTTGTTGTTCAAGAAAACATTGATGCTGTGCAAAACCTAATACTGCAAGATCGTCATGTGATATACTGTGAGATTGAGGCAACCATAGGCATTAGTTCCACCAGCATATATAAAATATTACATGATCATTTAGCTGTGAGAAAGGTATGTTCTCCTTGGAACCCACACAATTTGACAAAAACTCAAAAAGACGCTCGCGTCAATTGGTGCAAACAAATGCTCAATAAATACAATCGTGGTGCTTCAAAAGACATATATAAGATTGTAACAGGTGACGAATCATGGATATATGCATATGAGCTGGAACGTAAACAACAGTCGACTGTATGGGTGTTTCAAGGTGAACCCAATCCAACAAAAGTTGTTCGTGCTCAAAGCACATCGAAACAAATGGTCGTCTGTTTTTTCGGGAAAACTGGTCATGTGGCAACTGTGCCTTTAGAGGAACGTAGAACGGTCAACTCTGAATGGTACACAACAATTTGTTTGCCAGAGGTTTTCGGTCAAATATGGAAAACAAACAAACGCCGTCGGATCATTCTTCATCAAGACAATGCCAGCTGTCACACATCTCGTCTAACAACCGACTTTATGAACAGTCAAACAATCGAATTGATGGGTCATCCACCGTACAGTCCTGATTTGGCACCCAATGACTTCTTCTTGTTCCCGAATGTCAAGAATAAATTGCGTGGACAACGATTTTCGTCAGCGGAAGATGCCGTTGATGCGTTCAAAAACCATATTATGGAGGTGTCTCAAGAAGATTGGAAAAACTGATTTGACAAATGGGTCGAATGAATGCAAAAGTGTATTGACCATAAATGAGAATACTTCGAAAAACAATAAAGCAGTTTTCAATGCCAAATTCCTGTTTTTTTATTGTTAGGCTCAAAATATAAATAGTGGCCCTCGTATGTAAGGGGTTAACGTTGCAACAACTTTTTTGCAACATTACCTTGCTGCCTGTGTAATTTACAAATATAACAACAATGCATATTTAAAATATGGTTATTTACCATGGTAAGCTATTAGCAATCTTGCCAAAGCATTTTTGTATACAATACATATGCGTAACAAGTAAAACACATGTTTGTAACATCACAGTTTCTCTGTACAGCTTATAAAAACTTTTCCTGCTCCACCAAACTAGGCAATTGTTACTTTGGAGAGTTTGATGAATTAACCAATCTCTAATTACACCTTTGTAATCAGTTTCTTTTTGTCGCTTTGCCCGCCTCAGCATCAATATTTATTTGGCTGATATCTCATTTTTCAATCACAATTTGTAATTACATATACATACTTTTCTTTACAGGATTTTTTACAAAGTCCCCCGGAACTGTCGCTAGGGGAGTTACTCGACAATATTTCCACACAAATACATTTCTAACTACTATAATCCAATAACAAAATACAAATACGTACAATGTACTGTGTACAGTACGACGTGAATACTTTACATAATTATGTTATCTGGTATTCTGATTTTTCCGTTCTGTGTATTTGTAAACAAACAGGTATGTGTTTGTTTCTTGTATAGTACTTCCAGCATCTGTAAGAATATGTCTTGTGGTCTTAATTGTTAAGGTCGAGTTAGGTGCACAATGTTCCGACGGGGCCTCGATTTTCCGATATCTTTGATGAGCGGATTTGAATGGACTTGGATTTTCCTCCGAAGTTTTGCTTGAGCTGAGTGAAGGGCTTCCATGAGAGGTGAGCACTCCAAATCTTTGTACATTTGTTGTATTCTGGTTGTTCTTGGGTAGTGTTCTATACCTCTAAGGGCTCTATTTTGCACCACTTGGATTTTGCGATGATGGATATGGGCCATCTGCTTCAACACTGGTCCTGCATACAGTAATATAGGCCGGATCATCATCCTATATACATGGATTCTGGCTTCTAGTTGGAGAATGGGCGAACTGAGTATTGGGTATAAGTATCCAATGTGTTGTTTTGCTCGGTTGGCCATCTTCTCGGTATGTTGGCCGAAGGTGAGATGACGATCCAATGTCACTCCTAAGTAGGTGACGGATGTTGTGCTAGGAACTGCTTTCCCGAAGAGCTGGATGTTTATCTTTCCGGTGGAAGGACGGAGTCCAAATTCTATGGCCTGACTTTTTCTCAGGATTGATGTTTATCCTCCATTTGCGTGCCCATACCTCGAAAGTTTGGAGGTATTTCTGAATAGCTTGCATACTTGGAAGGAGTCTTCTGCTCCATCCAAAGATGGCAGTATCATCGGCGTATGTAGCGATGAGTCCTTTTTTAGGTTGAGGGATATCAGCCGTGTAAATGGCGTAAAGGAGTGGAGATAAAACTGAACCTTGGGGGACTCCTGCTCTTACTTGTCTTCTTTCAGATCGTTTTCCGTTGAAGGTAACTGTGAAGGATCTTCCGAATAGGTAGTTGGCTAGGATTTTGCAATAGCTGATCGGGAGCTTCATATTGTAGAGTTTGTAGAGAAGACGAGCGTGCCAGACACTGTCAAAGGCTTTGTGGATGTCCATGAATATTCCCAGGACCCATTGTTTACGATCCATCTGCACGGCAATATTGTCCACTACTCGCAGGAGTTGATTGACTGTTCCATGTTGGGCTCTAAATCCAAACTGGTGATTGAGGATGATGTGATGTTCTTCACAAAAGTCAGTGAGTCTTTTTCGCAAGACACGTTCGAATAATTTGGCTAGATGTGACAGGAAGCTAATTGGCCTATAGTTCGACGGTAGTTCTGGATTTTTTCTGGGTTTGGGAATTTCAATGATATTTGCTAGTTTTGAATCCTTTGGGAAATACCCGATCCTCAGTATATCTGTGAACAGTCTTGCCAGGAAAACTGTGCCTTTTCTGGTGAGATTCTTTAAGGCCTCTGACGGGATCTTATCAATCCCCAGTGCTGATTTGGTTTTTAGTTTTCATTTGCTGGGCTGCTCCTGCCACCTCATGGGGGTGACATGATGTACATCCAATCTCCTAGGGAGGCTTTTCAGTTCGTCAAGTCCTTCATTTACTACTTGTTCCATGTCTTTGTCCCGGAGGTGGTGGTGTGGGACAAAGGATGCGTAAATGTGATCAGCCATCATATCAACCTGCTTATCTGGATCCATTACGTGTTTTGTTCCAGTTCGTTGTACTGGGGCTGCCATGGTGTTCTTGTTCTGCAATGTTCTGGCTAGCTTCCAGAAGGAAGTGTCCATCGGAGACAGATGCCTTAATGTATGATCCCATCTATCAAGTCTATCACGGAGAAGGTAGTTGTGTAGATGTTTTTGGACCATCATCCAATCAGCCTTGTGTGTTGGAGCTCTGGATCATTGCCATCGTCTTCGGGTCCATCTAGCCAAGTGAATTAGAATAGTTAGCATCGGTGTCTCCCGTGATACTGTAGGTTCATTGTTATAGGAAGTCGCTTTATACCAAGCCTTCATTACAATGTGCGTAAATTTGATGACATCTAGATCAATGTCCCTTGGCGAATGCAGGTGTATTCTGGGGTCAATCTCGGCATGAGTTTCCTGTTGGTATTGATTCCAGTTGGTGGTAAATTGCTGCAGTGTCTGAAATCGTTGGCAGTTGATACCTTGTGCCAACGATGCTATTATTAGAAGGTGATCCGAAGTTAGTTCAGGGACCGCATAGGGGGCAGTACTGGTGCCAACTCCTTTCAGAAGAAGAACATCTAAGACATCTGGGAGACCTCTGTTACGTGGATAAAATGTGGGTTCTTGTGGTGCCATAATATGAAAATCTGTATCTTGGATCCTATTATATAATGTATTCCCAGCTGTGTTGGAAGTCCTTGAGGACCATTACGGATGTTTTGCATTTAAGTCGCCTCCCACCACCATGTTTGGTCCCATGTTGTCCAAATTGATGATATCGTTACCATCCAATGGTATGCTGGGTGATTTATAAGCGGCCACTAATATCAGGTCCATGGCTTCTGTTTTGACTTTCACTGCCAGTGGGAGACCTCTGTTATAGGTGGTGTTGCAATCTGTGTTTCTGCTATTCCTCTTCTCATTATTATAAGGAGTCTCCCTTTGAGTTGTCCCCGTTGGTACATCGGAACTGTCTATAATTAGCCATCTTCCAGCTGTGGTGTGGTTTGAGATGAGTCTCATTGATCAGTGCTATGTCAATCTTGTGTCGTTGAATGAAATGTTGAAATTCCAGTGTTTTTTTCCATTATGCCATCTGCATTGAATACAAGGATGGTGATCTGTTTTAGAAAGTTTCGATGACTAAAAGCAGCCATCTCGTTGCATGTCTAGGAGTGTCTCTATTAGTATCGATACCATTGTCATGCCAGACCCTGCGGTTGCCAGTTTTTGTAAAACCTTGGACACATGTTGCCAAATACTCTGTAAATTCCATGATGCAGCCAGGTCTCTCAATGATTGGATACCTTGTCCCAAGGTTGGAGTAGTTGTTGGGGGTGTCGGCCTAGATGGAATTTGCGACACTCTTGGGACCCTTCCTGCATATGTGGAAGTGGATGTTGCTGTAGTTGATGCAGCTGGCTGTGGTTGTGAGGCGGACGTTAGGGTGTTTCATTTTGTAAGGCAAAAAATAAAATGTAAAATCTTTACAGACTTTGCTTATGCCCCGAGTCTCAGTGATGTAAAAAATATATATGCCAAATTTCAAGAAGATTGGATAATATTTAGAGGTTGCACACTTTGATCAGTTTTGTAAAAGTAGGCAAAAAAATACGATTTTTCAATGTTAATTACTTTTATGGGGAAAACTAGAAATCACAAACTTAAAATAATATTAAAACTAGACACTAAGATTAATAGGTAGTATGATAGGCAATACATGTGTTATATTAATCAACTTTGAACGATGCAATCCCTTCTTTTGTTCGCTTGGTGACGTCTTTTCTGTGATGCTCGACTACCCTCAACAAGAATTGTTTCCTTGTTCGTCCCTGACCGATTCATTAAACTTTTTTCAAAAGCGAACATATATGAGGCTGACAAAATGTGCAACCCATTTCATTCCTTTCAATTCTCGTTGAGGAATATTCAACTGTTTAGTGAAGAGGACAATTTTAAGTGCATATATTGCCTTTGCCATCCACATTGCTCGATGCACAGTACCCTGGGATCCTGAAACTGTAGTCGTTTTGAGACCAACCTCCTAGTACAGGAGTGAGAGTTGTGATAACTCTATGTAGTTTTCTCTTGGATGTCTTCTGTCTTTTAGGACATTTTGGATGTAGTTAACCATTTTAACTCATTGTTCTTCTAGAAAGCCTTGAACGGGACTTTCTTAATCCAGCATTGTCGTATATGACTTCTTATCAAGTGAAGCCCACAGACTTTGGAACTTCCGAAAACTCTGGATGTCAGGACCACTTGATGGTACGCCACAACACTCCTCAAACACTCCTTTCAATATTAGTTCTTGGGTGTGATGACGGCAAGCCAACCACAACAATGTTCGTCCGAATTCGCTTTCAATTCTGGTACATGCCCTTGGATCAGTCCTGTATTAGATGCTGTAATATCAAAACACATACCGATGATATTGTCACGTAGCTCAAATCGGTCCACTTCCCGAATAACTACTTCAGCCATCTGCTCACCAGTGCTTTTCAGGGCAACAGGTACACCAAGAAAATGCTCAAAATCTTTGCCAGTCACTAGAACTGTAACTCTATCTTCCAAAGTTTTGACACTCCCATGGGCAACTGAGTGCAACAGTTTACTATCCCAATGCAAGACCAAATGAGGAGGATTTTTAAAGAGTGACTCTTCGATTTTCTTTGCTATTTTACTTCTATTGATCGCCCGAGTTCAGTAAACGGTAGCTGGAGATACGGAAATGTTTTAAACATCGTGGCCAAGACTCTTTGCAGTTGCTATAAATGAAGTAATTGCTTGTCGAATAGAGAGCTGTTCTCGATCTCAAGTAGACGTGAGTGTCTGATCAAGTGATTTTTTCGTTGCTGGAGGCGAAAACTCGGCCTCTTCGTCACTAGGTGCTGCTGATGATGGAGATGTGTCTTCCAGTATAACTGTCTTATTGATTTCAGCTATAGCTTTGTAATGTTTATTCTTATATGAATCATTTTTGTCTTCTTTTGTACACTTAGTTCTTATTTTCGAGGCAAAAACCTTGTGTACTCCACTCATTGACAAACTCGTACGATCTTCTCTTTGTGACCTAAGAAATTCTTTATCTTCTTGTGATACGCTAGTCATGTCCATCAGATTTTCCCGGGAAATGTCAAATAACTCGACGAGATCAACTTTCCAAATCTGCTGTTTCACATTTGCTTTATCCGTTTTTCTCGATTTCTCTTTACCCAGATTTTGGTATTCTTTTTACAGCTTCTGTATACCATCAAGGATATCCTCCTCCATCTTAACAGGGATATTTGCTGTCCTCCACACTTCCTGTAGTTTAGTACTGGTAGATTTAGCAGCATCCGAAAGTGTTTCCTTCATTTCCTTGTGATGGTAAATAAAAACTAAAAGTACTTGTTCCTTTGAAGGGAGCCGAGCTCCTAAAAACTCACCACTAGGCATCTTTTCTAGCAGCCAAATTCCTCTTTTGGTTCCCATTTTAAAGTTCAATTACTTGTAAAAGATGAAAGAAATACATGAGAAGCCCATTAGTTCAAAGCACTTCAATATTAGAATTGGATTGATTGATTTGGTGTTTTAAGTCCATTTTATGCACATTAAGGCTAATCGGGACTGGACCTACAGTTTAAAGTGGGATCCGAACCACTATGTGCCTCCACCGGGAACCGAACCCGGGACCCCTTGATTACAAGGCGACGACGCTGCCACTGAGCCATCGGGGAGGCCTTCAATATTAGAAATTTCGCTAGTTTGAGAAAAGTGATCAATGTGTGCAACCCCTAAATATTATCCAATCTTCTTGAAATTTGGCATGTACATCTTTTACATCACTGAGACTCGGGGCGTAAGCAAAGTCATATGAAAATCACATCTTTGGAAAAATGAAACACCCTAGCGGACGTGCTTGGACATTGTATGGTGTTCTGTGTTGATGGTCTTCCCAAGTTGTTTACGGTGGCAGTGCTTCTGAGTGTCGATGGCTCCTTTCGTTGAAAAATTCTACAACCTTTATAATTGGCGGGATGCTCCCCACCACAGTTTACACATTTGGCAGGGAGCTTTCTGTCCTTTTTTGGGCATTCACGAGCATCATGTGGTCCTGTGCATTTTGCACATTGGGGACGTGCTTTGCAAAGAGCCGAAGGATGCCCTAATCGTTGACATTTGAAGCATTGAAGTACATCTGGCGTTCTGTACGGTTCCACCGTCATTCTGTAAAGGCTAATATACTCCTGTTGATATATCGTAGAGGCTGAGGATGTTCTTTGGATGTTAACCAGATATAACGGCATCTTTTTTCTGATGTTTGTTGTGTTGTCCGTCTTTTTCAGCTGGTTGACAGATATAATCTGGAATCCTAATAATTGGAGCTTGTCCTTGATCCATGCAGGGTCGGGATCTTTTGGAAGGAGTCGTAGCACCACCTTTAATGGTTTTCCTTGTTTTTGTGGGCCTGTCGCATATTCGATGTTAAGTGATAGTCTTGTTACCATGGTGTGGAAAATATTTTTCTGTCTTAGAGTTGATTCTCACGCAATGTGTAGAGACTCTTACTCTCGGTTGTTCTTCTAAATGGGTGCAGATGTTGCTAACCATTTGATGTGGATGCGATATTCCATATACGAAGATTGGTGGAATGCTTTTCATTTGTGATGGTAGGCTCCCTCCGCCTGTTGCTCCCTCTGTATCCATCTTTTCTCCATCTGCTTCGACTGTCCCCTCCATCTGATTGAGATTTTGTAGTTGAACTGGTGTTGTTCCCTCACGTTGTGCAGGGAGATCATCGAATAGGTTCGGTGTCGTGAAGACCGGAGGTTGCAAGGCGAATGGTGTTTTCACTGCTTTACGTGGATCTACCAGTTGGAATGACTCATCATCTGATTTTGTTTCTTCTTCTTCTTTCTTGCCCTGCTGTTTCCGGCAGCATTTCGGGTCTTTAAGTGGTGTGTGTCCCAATTTTCTCGTGTCTCGTGGTCGTTGTCCCATTGGAGCCGGATTGACGGTGTTCCCTGGGTGCTTCAGGAATTCTCTCGAACGTAGAGGTCTCTGCTTAGTGGCCGATTCATCGGATTGTAGTTCATCATGGGTTCCCGATCGTAGATCAGAATTGCTCTCTGTATTAGAAGTTGATCTATTTTGTTGAGAACTGCGATGTTCTTCTTTTCCTAATTTAGCGGTGGATCTGGATCCAGAGAATGGCGGCTTCATTACTATGGATGCTAGGAAGTGTCTTCCCTGTGCTCCTGCACAGATATCGCTATTGTTGCTCCCATTTATATCCATCGCTATGCGTCGCGTCGCGATGCACGATCAAGGCTTCAGTTGGCACCATTAGGTTTCCACCTTGATCCCCAGGGACTGGGCCTCCCCGGATTCCATGATGTATTTTTGCAGTACTTAGTTCCTGATTATATAGTCTGGGATAAAATGTGTGTATTCACCACATTTCATTTTCTGATCTTCCTTACAACTTAAATATTCACACATCTTTCGAAGGATAATAAAACACATTTTTTCACTAATTACAATCGAAGTTATCCTTATTTGTGTTAATAAAACGTATGTTTGTTTTGCATTTGAATCACACTGCCATCTAGTGTACGCTGTAGGAAATATAAGATTTGGTGGACTGGACAATGCATACACAAATTCAGATTAAACAAAACACTCTGATCTGATGCTTGTGGAGCTCATGGTGGTGACCATCCAAACTAAAGAGAATTCAGTGGAATGTTTTTTTTGGTTTTTTTGTAACTTTGATGCAACGTTATCACAACGTTGTTCCCCTACATACAACATTCATCATATATACAATATACATACAATGTTGTGGCAACGTTATCACAACATTGTTCCCCTACATACAACATTCATCATAAATACAACATTCATACAACATTGTGACAATGTTAGTGTGTTGACTGGGATAGGAAGGCCAAGACAAAGATGGAAGGACAACATTGAGATGGACTTAAAGGAAATCGGTAGGGATGGAAAAAGAGTATATAGATCTTTCTCAAGATAGGGACAGATGGAAGGCATGTGTTGCTGCAGTCATGAACCTTCGGGGTTAAGAAGGCTAGAGAGTTAGTTAGTTAGTTGCACAAGCAGATAGCAACTTCTGCATGAGTATACTTAAACATTTACCTCTTAAAAACATGTTGATGCAAGAGAAGCATTAATGAAAATAGTCATGGACAACTTAATGAGCAATATTTGTGCATTGTACTTTTCTTTAGGATCTCAAATTGTAAAAGCATGAGGAGTGCATAATATATTATTGTGCAACACTGCACTGACTGCATAATATATTATTGTGCAACACTGCACTGACATAACAAGATTATCTTGTACTTGATAGGATATATATATATATTTTTTTAACATGGGGAGGGTGCACCAAGCAATATGTAAATCAAGGATCCTTTACTTCTTTTCATTGCTCCCATGTAAACCATGCAAACATAATCATCTCATAATTTTTGCCCCACACTGTATGTATCTTTTAGAATACTGAACAGATGTTTACAGACTGTTGGCCCTTTACCTGCAAGGAATGGTTATCGAATTCAAATGGCATCTTTCAATGTAAATTCACCAAAAACAGAAAAGAGCATTTTCAGTGGCTTAGTTATAAATACCCACTGAATTTCCAAACTTCAACATACTTTTTATTGTTTCTCAATCGCATCTAGCAAATTCTGAATTACAGATCCAATGATACCACATTTTGCTTGGTTGATATTTTTTTTCAAACCCCTCTGATATGCCACTGAGAACATAGCATGTTGTCAGTAATGTTTCCTTCTTTCAGCGTATCATGGAAGGGTCCAGAGTGCAGGATCTCTGATTACAATTTACCTACCCACATTTCTGTAAAGCAGCATTGGGTCTCACCAAATTTCTCATCAACAGGGATTGAGGAGCTAAAGGTAGCCAGAGTGTAACATCATTTTCCATCAAAACACACACACATACAAAATTGTCATTAAATCGCTAGTATAAGCATGCCATAAGAAGTTAGTGTAAGTAATTGTGAGAAACAATATTTCTTCTCATGGATCCATACCTGGGTGTAATGTACGTACAAAGGAAGCTTTATCCCTTTTTCAATTTTAACAGAATTTCCACCATAACTTGCAATTTTCTTGTTGTTTATTTTTGTTTTATCTGGGTAGGTCAATAGTGGCAATGATGAACGATTGTCCAAATTGATGAAACAGGGTTCAAATTCAGAAACTTTGGTTGAGCACCTCTTCACTCAGGGTGTGAAATTCTTGGGGGAGAGGGGATTGGTGATTTCAGGCACCAAAAATATTGTCCTAAAAAATTCCCTTCCCTCCCATCAAAATTTACTCGGAGAAGAGTTTTGTTATAACAACGAAGATAAGCTATTAGACTTGACCTCAAATATAACTAAGGAACACGCACAAAAGAACAAAGTATAATGTCATTCTCTGTGTATTTGTAAGTGTTGCATGCATTCTCGCTCTCTCTCTCGCTCGCTCTCTCTCTCTCTCAATAAAAGTACAACAAGAATACAAGACGTATGTAAGAATGACATTTGATTTATGTTTAAAAAAAGCCAAAAATGCAAAGTAACAAATGATTTGCTTTAGGTATCTAATAATATCATTTTTTTAAATATTTAGTCATTCACTTTTTAGGTGGCTTTACATTATAAATTAGAGGTGCAGTGGTCTACTTGGTAGGGTGCCTGACTGCCACACAGGATACCAGTGTTCGATTTCCTTGGTGGGTGATCTAAGGTTGGAATTTTTCCGAACTTGTTCCTGCATTAAGTGGTTCGGTGGCTCACCCAGTATCAAATCACTGGGTACCTGAGGAGTAAAAGCTGCCAGGGCATGGTGCTGATCGCATCACCTGCAATATGGGCAAAATCGAGATATGTGGGCCCAACGTCCCCTAAAAGAGCTTTCATGGCATGGTGCTTTATACCTGGGGAACGTTACATTTTACCTTTCATAATAAATTTACAATTATGTATGTGTGTGCCGGCCTCTGTGGCAGAGTGGTTAGCACATCGCGCTATGACGCTGAGTGCAAGTCTCGACCAGGGCATGGGTGTTTGTGAGTATCCATTCAAAAATTTCTATCATCACTCATCCCCATCTTTGTGAATAGCCAAAAGTAGCGGAAAAGCAAATTAAATCATATCAATCAATCAATATATGTGTTGTGTGTGTGTGTGTGTGTGTGTGTGTGTGTGTGTGTGTGTGTGTGTGTGTGTGTGTGTGTGTGTGTGTGTGTGTGTGTGTGTGTGTGTGTGTGTGTGTGTGTGTGTGTGTGTGTGTGTGTGTGTGTGCTTATTAAGATCTTCCTCCATCAAACAGTCTTCAATTATTTCACAACGTCTTTTCCACCTATAAGGTACCAATACTTATCGACGATTTTAATCTTCACATTGGATTGCAAATATTTCCGTCTTGTACATTATTATTATTATTTATTTGGGGATTATTGTAGTTTTCCATGACTATAACCTTATACAAATATTTATAGGTTTCTTCCTGTTTCTATTTGGGAGGGGGGTCTTGCTAGCCAGTTCTCGTTCTATTCTCGAAATTTTCTAATAAAAATTTCTACATTTCTCGTAACTTTAACACGGCAAATCTGCAAACACAATAGAAGTAAATTGATAAATTATGATTTTTTAGGCATTTTTTCTCGCACTAGACAATCGTTGATTCGGCGTTGTCATCTCTTCGTAGAAGTTAATGGCAGACAGTTTGAACATCGTCTGTGATGTGGTTCCCTCGGCACCTCCACTCTGCACACAGTGAACATGTCGACACATATGCAACCTAGCGCAGCACCACCACCATCTTCGTTTTTCTACGTAATGGTGATGTCCACTACGATTATTCGCTTTCTTCTTAGTTGTCAGTTGTAACGCGCTCTACAACAAAACCCACTGATATGGACGCCATATAACTGGTAACCAACAAACAGTTATGTTAGCACACGTTATGGATATTCACCGGCTGCGCAGAGCCGTTTACATCTCTCTAACACTTTCACAAAGTGGGCGGCATTGCAAAGTTTACCCATGATTACTAGCCTAATCAGCCGGAGAACAAAAGATTCTAAAATACCTCAGGGCTTGCGGGGTGTGTGTATAGGACCAACCAGGTGACCAGGATGCGGGTGACCCGTTACAAAGTGAGAAATGGAAATTGCAAGAGATAAGAGATGTTTATTACTTATTTAACACACATTCTCGAAATTTAACAAATAAATACAAAAGGGCTTTTCTTCCTTTCAGTGATATCCGGGCTCTTCACTAACCCGGTGACAACAGTTTATTTCAGTTAGGTTTCCAGACTTACTTGAAACGTTTGCCGGTTAATAGAATGTCAAAACTTCCTTCTCTCTTTCATGTGCATATGCTTAAAAGCTAAAAAGGAAAAGGAAAGAAACCGACCGGGGACTTCCCGGGGTTTGAACCTGGGAGTCGGTTCCTAAACTAAATTAAACTAGGTTAAATTAAAAATAAACCTTTCCCCTCTCCTACCTTCCGAACATATGCTTATTTAAGGAAAGAAAAAAACAAAGGGGAAAGGAAACCGACCAGGGGACTTCCCGGGGATTGAACCTGGGAGTCGGTTCCATCACAAAATACAAAGCAAAAAGAGGGGAGGAAAGAAAAGAACCGGCCGGGGACTACCATGGTGTTGAACCTGGGAACCGGAACTTTACTGGGCCTCATCTATTACAGGTTTCTTGTTGGGGACCACCCGGGGTTTGAACCTGGGATCCAGAAACCTTGTAGGACCCAGCCGGGGGCTTCCCGAGGATTGCTCCTGGGAACCGTTTGGGTGCAGCGCTTTCACTTTCGTCCTGGGTCCTGCCTTTTGATCTTATCATCTGCTTCCCAGGAGGGTGCATAATTTCTTGGAAATCTACATGGAATCCCTGTGCGGGACGCCAACCTGTCACAAGGAAGGGTGAGAGAACCATTGAAAAGGACAAAGATAACGATACCGATACATCGTTAGGCTCAGCCACAGTTGTAACTTAATTTTCCGCAGAAAGTGAAACTGGGAAGAGATATTCTTATGGTCAGGGACGGCGCCAGAAAATTTTTACCGGGCGGGCACGAGCCAAATTGATCAATTAGAGTGGTCAGATATAAAATTTATGATTTTTACAAACACGTATTCTCTCGACCTCTCCTACATTTCTCTGTATTTCTTTCGCTTTTCTCTTTGCCAGGGACGTGGCTAGGTTGATCAGTTTGGAGGGCCCAAAACTTAAGATTTTTTTCTATCAAACCATTAAAAACTAACAAACTATTAATATACCATATAGGCCTACATATATGTACAGTATGTGTGTGTGTGCTTTATATATATATATACATACATAAAAAAATTACGAATATAGACTCGCGAAATCCACGGCCATTATTCGGGAATCTAAATGCAGAATGAACTCATTTACTTATTAGCATCTAGACAGTGTTTAAAAATCCATGTATTTTCTCTTATGTTAGATTTGAGAAACCAAGAACAATGCCATTAGTCCTTACTCATTAGATATGTAAATTTCATCGAAGAAAATTGAGAAGTAGAGAACACCATGGCTTTTGCTTATAGCAGAATCGAATCCGGCGGCCTTTAGTGCAAGGCTACAACGTTAACCACTATTCTATGGGACATGCCCGAGTCTTTGTGGCGTCGTACTGTACACATTGGAGAATGGTCACGATATATAAGAAATTTTATGCACACATCTAATTTCTTAAAAGTAATCTTCTTTGTAGGTGCAAAATTGAATATATGATAGCAATAGAAATAACAAAATTCCCGCGCGCTAAAAATATTGCGCTCTCGTCTTTAGTACGACAGATTTAAGGTTCGATCCCTGGTAGGAACTCCAAAATTTCTGTGATGGCCCAACATCGTGAGGACAATTGGGAAGCTACTTGAAATCAATATGTAAGCGAATTCCGCTCTCAAAACTAGATGGGATTCGATGTGATGACCACGCGTCACCGAATGGAAAAACACTTCGCAGGCTTTGTCCTTCAAAATTAATTTTACTGAATAATTGTAGTTTTCTTTAGAGGACCTAAACATGGCTTTTTAGCACAGTACAATGTTCTTTTCTTTCACCCTACTTTTATAGTTAACTATACATTCAAAGGATTCCACTCCCGAAGCATGAGCATAACGCGCTACGAAACCATAGGTCCCAGTTTCGGACCTTGGACAGGTGTGGTTGCATCATATCTCTCGCATCGCTATTCCTTCGGATCATCATTGAATCTCATTGTCGCATTTAACGCAAGAGGTAGAAAAGCGGCGTAAAATAACGAAATAGAAATTATTGATTGACTTTGTTCATTTTACTTCACTTTTCTGACACTTTTTGCTAATCGTGAAGATGAGAATGAGTTAAGATTAAATTGATGAAAGGACCATCACAAAGAAGACACATTCTCAGGCCGGGATACGAACCCGCGACACACTGCTTTCTAGCGTAACCTCCTAACCGCTCCACCACGGAGTTGTTGGCCCAAATAGAAATGAAAATTAGAAAATGCCGTCTTGAATTTGCAGGATCCGAGTTCATGACCAAGGGCAAAAGATTCTCGCTCCCACTAGGACAGGTAAATAACAGAATATGTTTGATAAGTAATTTGACTCTCCATATTTCATGATATTATTATGTAAGTATCTATTATTCGTTATATAACTTCGAATTAATTCTATTTGTATGTGTTGTCAACTTTCCAGCCTAAGCAGCAGCCACAGCTTCTGCATTTGCGGGTGGAGGCCAGGGTTGTTAAAGGTCCAGGAATTTTCAATAAATTCAATTCCGGTTCAGGAGAGAAAATCAACAAGCGTAAATGGGTTCTGGACCGTAAAGAACCTTTGTATCTGTAAAGTTTCCAATTCGGTCTAGGAATATTTTTTCCAGATGATTTTAAATTCTGTCCAGGAACCTTATTTCCTGAAGAATTTAAATACGGTCAACGAACATTTTTTTCCGGATCAGTTTAAATAAGGTCCAAGTTCCGTATTGAAATGAAGGAATTCTTAACTTGGTACGAATTAAAATTGTGCGAGAGAAGACGTTCCGGTCCTGTTACGGAACCCTGTAGAACAAATTAGAATGTATATGTTTCTTGATCTTTAACAATCCCAGGGTTGTTAGAGTTCCAGTAATTGTAAATAAATTAATTTCCCATCCGGGAGAGAAAATCAGCAAGTGTAAATGGGTTCTAGGCCTCAATTCGGTCCAGGGACTTTTTTTCCGTATGAATTTAAATACGGTGCAGGAACTCTTTTTCCGGTTGAATTTAAATACAGTCTGGGAATCTTGTTTGCGGCTGAATTTAAACACTGTCCAGAAACCTTTTTTTCACGGATCAATTTAAATTCGATGCATGAATCTTTTTCCAGGTCAATTTAAATACGATCCAGTAACCTTTTTTTAATGGAACATTACACTACTTGGACCGAATTTATATTGTGCGAGAAAAAAGCTTCCGGTCCTGCAACGGAACCCAATAAAACCCATTAGAACTTATTGGTTCCTGGACCTTTGACAACCCTGGTGGACGCTAAATGAAGAAAAATCAGAAAAAGTCATAGAGATGTGCAGAATTTTGAAACGTAATATTTCTAGACCATGCACACTACTATAAAAAGTTGACTATACATACCTCGTTTCCTTCTATAAATGAAACGTGACTTATTCTTCATCAAATGTGAGATCAAACTTGTGGTTGATCAGTCGACCTTGCTTCAATTTTTTTGGGAGGAAGACAAGCTGGCAGCTTTGCCGGCCCCTGTAGCGGAGTGGTTAGGACATCGTGCTACGATAGCAGGTGTCCCGGGTTCGAATCCCGGACTGGGCATGGGTGTTTGTAGTGTTCATTGATCAATTTCATCATATCATCACTAATCCCCATCTTCGCAATTAGCCAAATGTGGCAGAAAAGCGACCTAAAATGAACCAAATCAATCGAATTTTCACTTGCAATGTATGAAACGAGATCTCAAGCACTCCGTGATCCTACCGGAATCTCGCGTTTACTGAACTAGCTGACAGTCATCAATTGTGGCAACACAGTAGGGCAAAATGAAGCAGATGTTTCTTGAAAATGAGTGGAAAGTTACCAAGGAAGGATATAAAGTTTGTACATTACAAAGGCTTATTGTGGCCTTAACCTTCATTGCAAGTTATGAGCACAAGGGTTGAATGTGGGAACCTGAAGGAACCGCGACATCTTTGTCAATCATCTCCCGCCAGAAAAGGGACAAACAGTAGAATTTTGTATCTTGCAATTTGAAAAGCCTATGTCTATCCTGAACCATAAAGTAATTAACCCAGAAAGTCCTAGCTACCTGCAGTGCGTTTCGGCGCGGTCGATAACCAGAGCCAGATGAAGAGAAGATTTTGTGGGAGGGGGTGATGTGGCTTAGGCCCCCTGGTGTGCGTGAAGGGAAAGTGTGTTTACAAAAAGGTCCCCGACTTCCCAGAAAGGGACGGCCTATGAAATCACTGCATTTCCTACCAATGTATCTGTTTGTGTTAACCAAAGTGTATGTCACCCTAGGATCCGAGCGCTTCGAGTTCTGTCGGTTGCTGAACTTCTTGAGTCTTTTGTCAACATGGTGCCAATCAGAGTTTCTTTCTGCCGAAGTCGTTGCACTTATGAATTGGCTCTTCAGCTTGAGTGGCAAAAGACATGTTGTACGGAGAAAAGTTGCACCGGAAAAATTACCTTCTTAAATACGATGAAGCCTGTAAAACATCCACAGATATTTATTCGGGGGTGGTCCCTCTGACAAAACATCAATATTCTCAAAATTCTTCGAACGGACTGTGTAAAACATTGCAATACTCCAAAAACTGAACCTGCTCTGCAAGACAAGGAAAATGCCTCATTAAGCAATCAATGTGTCTTTTTTAGTTTATATGTTCAGTATGGCACTATATTTTAATTAATGCTGATGGAATAAATCAATAAAGTTTGTTAAATGACAACGACTCCTTACCACAGGAATATAATTATTCTTATGGATATACCCTATAACGGTTGGGGGTTCGACGTGCTGACCCCACGTCACCCAATTATTGGTTAAAGATCTCCACACCTCTAGGTAGGATTGTGGGAGGGAGACTGACAGTCGGGAGATAGGTCAAGGCCCTTCCAGGGCTCTCGAACAACGGGTTACTATTTATTTATAGATGCTTAAATATATGTACAACCACACATGTCTTCCAGTGACTTGTTGCAATGGTTGCTTATTGTACTTGACTCAATAAAATAAACTTACTGTGTGAGGCAGATTCATACGAATCAAAAATAGCCAAAATAATAATAATAATAATAATAATTTATTTCAAAATGACAAAAATGTATTTACTTGTTCAAATTTTCGATTCTTCGAAACGTTTGTTAAGGAGTTGAGTTGAGTTGGTGTTGTAAGTCCACTTTATGCGCAGTAAGGCTAATCAGGACTAGACCTACAGTTTAAAGTAAGATCCAGACCACTCTGTGCATCCACCCATGTATCGAGCCCGGGACCCCTCGATTACAAAGCAACGACGCTATCACTGCGCCATCGGTCTTCACGAAACGAAAAAATATGCGACTCAAGAAATCGTACAGTTTGTGAAAATAATTACTTTTAACATGTTGCGTGTTTTAGACTGTTTCAATAGTAGAATAGTTATTTGGTGCGAATAATACTACTTACCCGGAGATATGATAATCTACATAGGCATCCTGCCACCATTAGGCCTATACTTATTTTAGCGTGTATTGCGCTCTGATTCGAGACCACTTGTAACTGTTTGCATATATGTGATTTATCGCTGCCAAGCGGTCGTTCTTCAATCTGGTCACAAACTACTCAAGCTCGAAACATTATTTGGACGCAACAGTAACACCCAACGCCCAACCCTGCCTGTTGTTGACCTGTGACTGCGAGGGGTGGAAAGACCGCTCCCTCAAAATTCTAAGAAACATCGAAGTGCTAGGTTCCTAGTCCTACACTGATATCATCCACTATAGCTAGAACTAGGAAACGAGAAAGAAATGTTTTGTTTGGGGTTGGTGCTACTCACATTCAAGAACAGTATTTCAAACTGAAAGCAAAATTTACTGAAACACAATTTGCAATATTTGTCATGAAAGTAAACTTTTCAGCAAGTGTAGAACAGTTTGCCGGGGCCACGTGAACGTTTCGGGGGGCCAGTGCCCCCCGTGCCCCCCCTAACGACGTCCCTGCTCTTTGCTGTTGTGTCTTATTTATCTTTCTGCACCATTTTTCTCTGCTTGTAATACCCCCTCCCTCTCGCTTTCACACACATATACGTATACTCGCGCATGAGTGATCCGTTCGCCAAATCTTCTGATTAAATTTCCCTCTATTCACTTAAATCTAGGAAAGAGTTGACTCCATGTCGTCAGCTGTTGTAAAGCCGCTTGGCTACCATTCCTACCTTCCTTGTGTCAATCTTGATGTAACCTTCCTTATTTCTCTAATTTCAGTGTTCTTTCCAGGGGTGCCCCAGGGGGGATTATGGCCCAGCTTGCGCCATCGAGATTTGGGGGGGGGGATTTTTTCCCTTCAAATAATATAAAATGCATTATATATTTTTTCTAAAATATATGTAAAAATTGTACACCTTAAGTGCACAATATTTAATCCATTAGATGAAGAATTGAAAGTGTTTAAGGGTACTATCGAAGGGGAGGGAGGGGGGAAATATCCAACTCTTAAATATTAGGGCAGGTTCTGTGGGTTCTGGGGGGTTTCTGAATTAAACTTTGGGGGGGGCAGTATCCAACTCTAGGTCTTAGATTATGGCGGGTATTTTAGTTAGAAGGGGATTAAACATTAAATTGAGGGGGTATCCAATTCTTGTGTATTACTGTTGTCTTAGTCTGTTGGCGGAAATTTTGGTGTGGAGACTGAGAATTAATTTTTTGGAGGAGGGAATATCCACCCTTCAATATCAACTGTGTCTAAAATTGGCATGGAAATTTTGGTGTTAGGATTGAGTATTAAATTTAAGGTGGGATTTAGGAAGCTCTTGATAAAGTGTTAAATCTTACTTGTCAAGGGATTTCTGTAGTGGAGAGAAAGTTCGAACATTAAATTTTGGAGACTGTATTTAGCGATATGGTATCAACTCGTTTTGGACCCCGAACGTGCCAAAAGAGAAGCTGGAAAAGACTAAATGTCTCGGGATCCTAAGAAAGTAATATTCTTGAAAGCCTGCAAAGAAATGAATATAAAAATTTTCTTGTTCGCTTCGCTCGCAATGATGTGTAGCGAGGTTTCATATTTGGCGCTTTACTGAGATGAATGTGATGTTTCATACTACAGGTGCATTACAAGACACAAGCATCGAACTTCATTAATAACATCGCTTCGTAAAATATAATGGTTAGTGTTGGTATACTGCTTAATTTAAAGTAGGTGCATCATTTGGAACAAAAATATATCGAATCCGTATTTCTAACTTCTTGTCACAGGAAAATTTTACTTTAACAAGTTAAATTTGCACTGAAGATAAAATCCACGTAATTATTGTTATGGGTTACTAAAATAATTATATTTACCAGTGGCGTAGCATGGGCATTTCAGGTGGGAACGCCAAGTCCGGAGGAAGGGTCGTCCCGTATTTGTTTAATAATTTACTTATGGTATTAGTCGCCACAGGCATTGTTTATTTGCCTGAAGTTAGCTGGGTTTTCAATAAAACATAATTAATGCATGTTTTAGCTAGAAAAATAGATGCCTCAATATGCCACAAATGTTTTGAACTCTTGTGTTTTATACCTGTTTTATACCTTTCTGTATGTCACAAGTCATTAAAAAACCTACCTGAACCACAAGCGCCTCTGCACAACAGTAGACGTCATTGTTGTGGAGGATCCAACTACTGATTGATTTGGTTTATTTTACTTCGATTTTCTACCACTTTTGGTTAATCGCGAATATGAATATGAGTGATGATATTCAAGAAGGAACACTCACAAAGAACACCCGTGCTCACGCCGGGATTCGAATCAGAGGCTCTGTCGTCTTGGCGCGCTGTGCAAAACATACTGACACGGAGGTGGGTGGATGATCCAACTATCGTAAACTCAACTGACGTAACAGTGCCGATTAGTAATTCAAACCACTGTTCATTACATCTTGAGAATGCTGATAAACATTTTAAAATAATTTTGTCCAGAGACCATTCGATGTTAAGAGTTTTCAAATGAATGCTAAACATTTCCATTGACACAATATTAAGCAGTTAGATATATTAACGAAATAATAATAATAATAATAAATAGTTTTGCGGGTTAAGTTGTAGAGCAGCCACAGGCTGAACTTCTACCACGAGGATTTCACCAACTTATTTGAGAAAAGCTGTGTTGATCTTTTAGTTTTTAATGCACATCGCTCTTCGTGCGATAAATTATACAATGGAGTGGCCATTAAGAAGTGGTATATTTGAGTTTGGTAAAGTTACGTCAGTCAATATTGCGTATTGTAGCATCACATAGCACAAGTGGCACGAGCGCGAAGAACCTGGTAGGAATTCTACCGCTGTCGTCTGCTTTACAAGGCAGGAAGGGTCACATGAACCAATCACCGTATCCCTCTGCTCCGTACGCTGGCGTACGAGAGAGCATTTGCTCGCGTGCTGTAGAGACCCAAGCTTTCCCTCCAGAAAGGCAGCAAGTAATATATAGAGTCCTTTACGCCGAACCTGCCCGGCGTCCGGCCAGGAGACATTGAAAGAAAATGCTAGAACGAGTGTTAGAGCGTTGCAACGTTGCAACGGGATCACGAAAAATAGCTATTATAATGCCATGAAGGTCAAATATATATATGAAATTATTCAAGTTTAACTTTATATTTACAGCATTTACGCATTTTTGAAATTTTAAATCTGGGAACGCCGGGCGTACAGACGTACTATAACGCTACGCCACTGATATCTACCCCAAGAAAACGGGGGGGGGGAGTTCTTTGAAAGAGGAACCGTATTATATTATCGCCTTGAGCTTAAGGATTTCTAGCTAAGGTTCTGTAATGTCTCGTGAAACAATAATTGAATCAGTCATAAGGCTCGAGCATGTTATTTGGTTTGCCAAGGTTGAATTTTCTGGTATTATCTTAGTTGTGTAACAATTTGTGTTAAATACTCAAATTGTGAGTTTTGTCAACCCACTCACAAACACTATTTATATGCATATTTACATAATTTAATTTACTATATTTAACCAATCAATGTGCTAGCTTAAGTTTTTTCGAAAATCGAACAATTAAACAATATGGACAGTTTAACATGGTATTTCATTCAAATAGACATCAATTATTAGGTATTCATCCAAACTCTTTTAGGGGATTATGATGAACGATTTTAGGAGCGGCCTTGAGTGATGGGCACCTCTGTTTAGGGAGGAGGGGCAGATCAAAGTGTTTAGTAAAGCTAAGAAATAAGTTACTTTCGGTAGACACCCTGTCATAATTAAATACTTTGTGGGGATTACGATATGGTTTGAGGGCGCGAATGATATGATTTGCGGGGACGCATGACATGATTCGGGGGATGCGCCATTGGCTCCTGGTTCTTTCCCTTCATTGTGTCTCCCTGCCCATGCCTTTCAATTGCTCACAGTGTACTTCGCTTAGTACAGTGGATATTTTCTATTATCTCTTTCAATTAAGAAGGAATTTAACATAGACTATACTTAATTAGCTGAACGAAGCAGATTCGATTAATTTATTTGATTGATTTGTTTTATTTGACTTCGGTTTCTTCCCTTTTGGTTAATCGCGAAGATGAGGATGAATTGCGATAAGATGAAATAGATGAAAATACAGCCATAAACATACATGGGCAGTACAGACGCCAGAGTCTCGTTAGTCTGCAAAATACAGTGCAGAGTGAAGAAAGGTTGACATTTAGGTGGCAGATTTGAGTATATTGCTTAATGCGACAATTATGAAAAATGTGAAATACATCCTTTACAAATGCAAGTGGTACCTAAGGCTACAAGAAATATTTGTAAGTTTGAAACTAGAACCGTCCCTTGGAGAGGAACAAGGCCTAATGCTTCATGGAGTGAAGCAACCTAGCAGCAAAACTATTTGAAAAGTAATTTTAGCGTTTTATATTCGGAAATCAAGTTATGCCAAAATTCTACATTTACAGTTGCGCAAGTTTCAACTGTCCGCCTTTATTTGCTTCTACTGACGTATTTCCCAAAATGAAATAACTTGTTTCTTTCTTGCAGTTGAAATTAAACATTTAAGGATGGTGACAGAAAGTATGATAAACCCCAACAATAGTGAAGAAATACTTTTTGGTTTTGGTCGGTAATCCAAGTGAATGATTTTGAATGTGCAGTTTTAGTAATATTATGAGTTATTAACTTAAGAGAGCATTTTACTTGGCTCAAAGGAGCGTTCCAAATCGATACGTGTAGCTGCCTGTATGAAATATTGTATTTAATTAATGCCTGTTAGAAAAGTTTTAAAGTAGTTACTTTTGTTCATTCTGCATTAAACTTTCCTCTCATAAAAACGTGAATTTTCAGACAAAATAAAACTAAAAATTGTCAAAAATAAAGGAATACGTGCAAAATGAACATCCAAAAATAGATGTCATTACTTGCTGAAGTAAATCGTGACCTGACTGATTCAAGAGAAAGAGATGCTCGATGTGGTTCAATAGAAATATGCCTAGAGATTGAGAAAACAAACACGTTTAAGTAAGTTAGGTAGGTAAAGGTAAAGGTAAAGTGTTCCTCTGCGCTTAGCACCACGCCATGAAGGCGTATAGGGGGTGTGGGGGTAACGCCCCACACTTTCTTGATCCGGTCGTGAGTGGGGGTGATGTGATCAGCACCACGCCCCTGACCGCCTTTACCCCCCAGGGTTTCCCCCAGGTACCCATGCTATTCGACGCTGGGTAGGCGCCGGGGCCGCTTCCAACGTTAGAAAAGTTCCCGGATTTGAACCGGCCGGGGATCGAATCCGGGACCTTGAGCATGGTAGTCATACGCGTTACCGACTGAGCCGCCGCGGCCGAAAAAATGAAATTTGATCATTGTAGCTATGTGGCAATTCTTCTCCTGTTCACACCTTACCTTCATAAAAATGGAGTTTCTCTTGTTCATATCGCTTTGAATCTCTTGGAAACAGGACAATTGCCTGTTCACCCATTACCCAAAATGCTAGGTGAAAAAAGCCTAGTATTCAATTGAAGTTCTTTTGTATAGCTACTACATGGAAGTAATGTGAAGATGTTTTTATTTATTTATTTATTTTTCTAGATGTTCTTCCTGTATGATTTTCTACTCCCACCTCGGGAAAAGTGCACTTTGGCTGTAGATAGAGAATATTGTAATACATACTTCTAGTCACAGAAGTGTTAACTCATCACAAGTCTTGTGAATCAAGTTTTAAATATGGACTATAATTAATTATAAATAATAGGTATTATCCCTCGGCATATTTTGTTACGATTTTCGCTCTTATTCAGTAAACTAATGTAAATCCAAGGGGAGCGAAACATTTTATGGGATGATAATTTGTGAGCCTTTCTCGTATCGACAATATTCGTAAGAAATATATGCATGGAATCAAGACAAGAATACATTTTTATTGTAGCATTCATACTTTTCTAAATACTTATTGAATTTGTTTGGGTGCGCAATCGGGTGGATATAGGAATGTTTGGGTGGGAACGTGCCCACCCTCGCCTACCCGTCGCGCCGTCCTTGCTCATGGTCCATGTAAAAACATTCCAGTTCCGGTCCAGTCCGTTGGCGAGAGCTGTCGTTGCTTCGTCTCAGGCAAGCGTGGTATGTAAAAAGCGCGATAGGAACATTTCGGGTTGACAATATATTGAATATCATTAAGAACCTGACGAAAAACAATTATCCACCCATGAGCATGAAAGACTAATCCAGCTGCTGACTGAAGAGACGCAAACACATACAATCTGTCTCGAGAACTTGAGAAACAAGGCCGCGCATAACTGTAGAAAAGGGGAGTGGGCGTAACGCAAACAGCTGGTAGCTAGAGTCACGTTACCCGCCTCCATTCCCTCTCACGCGTTCTTTCCTTGGTTGAGCACTATCGAGTCAATACTTGCGCTGAAACTTGTTTTTGCTTGCTCGCTCTCGGTACAGAGTGTAGTATAATGTGCTCTAAAAGCTACTAAAGAAAAAAGACACACCGGGCCCCCCACACTGCGGTGTTTCGCGTTTTGTAGTTCAGACACTGCATCCCACCAGTGGCATAGCGCAGTGCCCTCCCCGTTCCCTCCTGCAACTTAAATATTGGGGCCCCTTAGTAAAAAAAATATCAAAAATACTACAATCTATATATATCATCGATGACGTCAGAGGGTAACGGACGTACAAGAGTTAGCTACACGTCCTCCCCCTTCGAAGTGTTTAACAATTAAAAGAAAATTGAACTACCTTGTCACACTATAGCTGCCAGTGGCGGCGATTGGGTTCCAAAAACCGGGGGGCAAGGTGCCAAAACTGGGGGGGGGGGGGGGCAAAGACAGGATACTTCCCTTTGTAGAAAAAAATTAGCATAGTGTGGGCGCAAATGTGACAAAAAGTAGGGGAGCAACTGCCCCCTCGACCCCCCCCTAATCGTCGCCACTACTAAACAGGTATGTGGGAAATTTGTCTCGGTTCTTATTTGAATATGAAAAGGCTTGGGCCCCCCATTGAAAATATTTGGTGGGAAGTTACATTTTAAATACCACACATAATACTAATATAAGTGGTAAAAGTTCATGAATTACCAAGTTTTCTTGTTTGTGTGGCAATAAAAAACAGACTGTCCGAGCAACTGAATATTCCTACTGGATTCATAACTGCAGACAATTTATGCTCTAAAAGGTTCCGACGAACGGTATATCTATAAAGGTGTGAGATGAGGTATTTCCCCCACTATTTTAGGGGATCTGCGAGCAAGTAAATTAATACGGCATTTCTGAGGGCCCACAGGTTAAGTTGCTAGGGCCCCTTTGATTAAGCCAGTACGCTCCTGCTTATTTTCGCAGACATTGTCTTATGTTTTGTTACTGGGAACCCACTCAACCACCTTCCACATGAAAATAAGTAAATACATAAAAAAACAGTCGTGAAGTTATTTGTGGTGTCCACTGACTCGTAAATTTCAGTAACTCTGTTGATACGTATTCTAAGTTCACATCGGGCGTTTCTATTTAGTGCTTACCTTAGTGAATTTCGAGTTCAAATCTTGTCATTGTTGACCTACATTTTGTCTATTTCGTATTTTTTTTAAAAATAACCGACATTATCTGTTGAATTTCTGAAATTATATAAAATGTCAGGAGTGGAGAGAAAATTTTGCGGGGCCCCTACACCTCGGCCCCCTCCGCATTGCGGGGGTTGCGGGTGCGGCCGCTACGCCACTGCATCCCACTGTACACACTACAAGCCGGGAAGGAATAACCTGGCAGTAACGTCACTCCCTGCTAAGTCAGCGTTGCCAACTACTATGAAAAGAACCATGGCACGAATAAGAGTACGAGCAGTAAGGATCGCGGTGCAACTACCAATCTTCAATTTAAAGTTAGCACTGCTAGATGTTTATTTTATGTCTGTTTATTTTAATTATTTCATATAATTCGGCTTTCAGCAAACCTTCTGCATGCGGACTATTGTGAGATGATAGCCACAACTTCATTTCATCATTCTGCTGTTTGATGTTGGAATTTTCTTCAGTAACTTGTTGTGGTATGGAGGATTGTCACACACAATAACAAGTTTGGGGGCAGATTGGGAATAAGCTGTTCTTCGTGCCACAACATAAAATTGTTAGTGTTCATCTCCCCATGATAGTCACCTGAAGTTGTTTTTGAAAGGAACACTAACTGCACCCCCCTCCACAAATCCACTTTCACCACCGGCATGCACAATAATAAACTTGGGACCCTTTCCTGTTGGCACTTTTAACCCCCCCCCCCCGAATTTTTGGAATCCAACCAAACTTTGGGGACAGTGTGGTGTGTGTTCTTTCATCCATGTAAATGAAAGACCGGCGGTTTACTCTCTGCGCAGTTCTTTAACTTCACGCAAAAATGATCGCCGCCTGCAATGCAACGATGCTGTTTCGTTCAAGGAGTAGCTTCCTGCTGCCTACGCTGTGCTTTTTAAAGCTGAATCCTAATTTACTTATGATCATACGCAATGACCAATGGGAAACCTTAAAATTAACATTTTCTTGCAGTTCCTTCATCAGTTTATGTACGGTAACAACAATGCCTTTCGTGTATAAATCATGGATTGTTCGGCGCACGACTGCTTCATCAAAAGAATCCAGATTTGTGACACGTTGCTGGGCGTTCGGTCGGTTTTTGCCCGCCGTTGAAAAAGGTTTCCCGCTCGCAATAGCAACACTTTTGTCTTTCTCCTTCAAAATTCTCCACACAGATCTTTCACTGACACCTGTCGCCACGGGCGTTCTGTGAACAGCTGTGGTTTTGTTTTCATTGCAATCAAAGTACTTATACACATTGAAAACTATTTCTCTTGTATCGCTGTGCAGTGGCTTACCTTTCTTTACTCCACTGCTCACTGTACAACAATGACAAAACCAGCCAAAATAACCTTTCTAACAAAGAAACAAAATAGCCTGCAATCCCTCGCTCGTAGCTGCGGTTTGTTAGACCAATGTAGCAGTGTGGGGGTTTGCACGCCTGTATCACCCCTCTCGGAATGATTTCGATTGGTTTGCACGTCACCTTGTCGTCCGCTCTAGCGAATGAGAATTCGCTTTTGGAAGGAGAGGTGAAGGTGGGAGATGACGTCACTGCCAAGCTATTTCTTCTGCGCTGTAGTGTACGCGGGATTTATTTATTTATTTATTAGCATCCATTCAACTTTACAAAAGTTTGGAATTGTTTTTCGGAGAGGGGTTGGAATTGTAACGGTAGATATTACATATCGCGTTCTAGGAATGGACAGGATACACTATCAAATATTTCGTAATTACCATTTTTAATCATTGTTTTAAAGTTTGTTCAAAGACAAAAATTATAATCGGGTTCGGGACTCATTTTAAGGGAAGTTTACATTTATTGCTTTGGTTTATGCAAAGTTCTTGACTACGTTCATTTGAAAATGATGATTTTCTCAAAATTTCTGGAATGCTGTAGCCCCTTAAACTCCCCATTGCGTACGCCAGTGCCCACATATACAGTATTTAATTTGCGAACGTGTCATCGTGAATAAAGAAAATCTACTTTTAAAGAGTAGAAAAGAAATATATTGTAAGGTTGCATAAAACATAGCAAAGGAAGATTATAGGTAAATGCAGTGAAAAAGTATAATCCTATATTTAAAGCTAGTTACAGGGTACATAATATCCCTGCAATATTAGCACGGTGTACAAATAACATGAACTCTTTGTTGATACAAGAGTTGAGCAAGAAAGATTTAATTTTAAAAACACGCTTCACTTCAAGGGCAGGGATTACACAAGAATTTCAATAGGTATGTAGACCAAATTTCTTCCTATTGAAGGTATAATGCATGTTTGTGCCTTTTATAATTATAATTAAGAGTAATTAGCACTTATATTAAGTATTAGAACGATCAAAGTAGTTTTAGAAACAAATGGCCTCAAAGATTAAGTGCAATCGTGTTATGCTTTAACGGAATGAACGATACATCAGTCTATTCTGGGTTTACACGAAATTTCGCATTATTTTACTCCAAACTAAGGGTTTTTCCAATACTTATGATTTGCAGGGAACACACACAATGTACTTAAATGCAGGTTAATGTTGCTGAAAGCATATTTACTTCAGTTATTTTCACATAGCGTGCTCCTTTCTTCGTAGACTGCTGCTGTAATTTTTTTATGTTTATAGGATGGAACCAGCGTTGCCAACTACACAGCATGTCATAACCGTGCATACATTTGATTGACTTGGTTTATTTTACTTCGTTTTTCTGCCACTTTTGGCTAATCGCGAAAAAGAGGATGGATGATGTCATGATGAAATTGCTGAATGGACACACATTAGGTCGATGTGCATGCATCTCAAATGGAAAGTACACTTATTTTTCAGGAATTCTTGTACGCGTGTGTGTATATGGCTTCTTCAAAATATTTGTTTTCGAGCTTGATCCCTCAAAATATGTGAATCCACGGTATAAACGACACTATAAACCTAACACCCAGAAAATAAAAAATAAAATAACTTTTTCAATTATGGAGTATGGTTCCATATTTTCCTGAACGCTCTGTCGTCTTTGCTGATTGTTGCTCTTTGTGTTTGTGTACAGGCTGACAATGGTCTCTTAGACTTAAGAATGTTTCTATTCAGTGTTTTTATGTTAAAAGAGATTCATTATTGACGTTTTTAAAAAGAAATATCTGATGCTCGTCCACAATAGCAGATTTCAGAACTTTCGTATCCCAGCTCAATATTTGCATGCAATTGCTAATTCTTTTGATTGTACACGAATTTCTCTCCAGATAAGAGTGCATGGTCCAAGCTCGGTATTGAACTTGTAATTACCGTACATATGAGACGGTTCGCAACTCCGAACGAATGTTGTAGCATAATACCAATATAATGAGTTCAGGCGTAGCAAGGGGTGGGTGGAGTGAGGGGCTTAAAACAATGTAAAAAATAGAAATGAGAAAAGTAGATGGAAAAGGATAATTTTTGTAGGCGTTAAAACTACAAGAGTCTGTTTTTTATCCGGTTTCAAAATTCTAGTTAAACGTAACAATTTGAGTGAATACATCAAATATTTAATACATAGGTATTTTAAATTAACTCGACGGTAGCAGTCAGATTTTAGAAGGCACACCACTATAAATAAGCTATGAATAAAATCATTTATTGTATCCAATCTGTGTTTGTTGTTCATGTTATGCGTTTTAATGAAACTTTGAAGCATAGGCGTAACTTGACGGGGGCAAGGAGAACGCTTGACTCTCAAATTTTCAGATTTATTACTATTGCTAACCATGCTTAAGACCTGGGAAGCTAAGTATCAATAATAAAGAGTAATGTCAAATTATTCTGGACGCTATGTTTACGCGATTGAATAGTTTTAGAGTATCCCCCCCCCCCCCTTTCCTTTTCCCAAAGTTAAGTCTCAAGTTCCAGTCTAACTCCCCAAAATTGGTCCCCAATTTATACCATTGCTCTGAAGTGAACGATTACGCTTGCACCAAAGTACACTGATTGATTGATTTGGTTTATTTTACTTCGCTTTTTTGCCACTTTTGACTAATTGCGAAGATGGGAATGAGTGATGATGGGATGAAATTGATGAAAGGACTCTCACAAAGAACACGCATGCCCAGGTTCGAGTAGGGCATAGGCATGGGTGTTCTTTTGAGTGTCCCTTCATCATTTTCATCATAGTGTTCATCTTCGTAATTAGTCAAAAGTGGCAGAGACGCGAAGTAAAATAAACCAAATTTATCTAATATGTAATCAGTAATTTTTATTATTATTATTTTTATGATAATAATTTGCCTCCTAAACGGTTGCTTTCATGGTAAGAACGTTTTATCTAACTATTGATAATCTTACATATTTAAAAGATTTCAAATGGTGTAGTTGAATAGTAGCGAAATTAAATTTAAGTAGGACCCCTCTATTATTGTAGATCCTTGCAGGAAGTAATCTGATGTTCCAAAATACAGATAGATAACGTGGCCGTGCTTGTTGACCATTACACCTCAGCAGTGGCGGCGATTAGGGGGCGGTTGCCCCTCCACTTTTTGCCACTTTTGCCCCCACACTATGCTAAACCTTGTATATGAGGCAAAATATACTGTCTTTGCCCCCCCTCTAGTTTTGGAACCTTGAAACCCCTAGTTTTGGAACCCAATCGCCGCCACTGCACCTCAGCCTTTTTTTTTGTTTTGTTTTAGGGCCATATCTAGCATTCGTCCATGGCAACTAACCGATTTAAATAGTATTATTCGTCGTGGTGCAGGTCAGTTTTTTTCCTTTCCACACGTTGCTACTTCTGGAAGGAAGTCAGTAACCTGGAAAGACACTGCAGGGCCACTTTGCTCGCGTGGAAGATGCCATGTACTATGTTATAGTGGACCCTGTACTAGCGTCCACCTCACGAGTTGCGAATATATCTCAAGCACTGGCTGCCCAAATTCTCCCACCATACTTGATTTTGCGGTCGTCGATGGACAGCCTTCCTTTCGCCTGTAAATTGGTGCGACCACATTTGGATTCGCGTTTCCATCGTTTTTTCAATGTCATTGAGGCATTCCTCCTTGCTATGCGCAGAAGAAATGTCTCCGTGTGTTGTTTGCTCAGATTTGCCTTGAAAGTGGAAAAACAGCATCACGGTCCAAACACAATTTTGTGCAAAATGACACTTTCTTCTACTCTCGTAGTTTTAACTCCGTTGAACATGACTTGTAATGACAAAATCAGGTATTCATTTTCTTAAGGTAACCAACCAGAATCGTATTAAATTACAAATCGCTAGAACGACTGCAACATGGCCGGGTAAGAACTTTTTGATCTCCCCTCGTATATAATATTGGCGCTTGTTGCGAATTTAAGTAGGAAGCAAATAGAATGTGATGCGCGAAAAACCTGCGAATTTGTCGTTCTTGGTAACGACAAATAATAGTCATGCGCAGTAAACAGCATCATGCTTATCTGCCAGTGCTGAATAGTATATTGTAGTGAGAGGCACGAGAGAAACTCAAATCGTCGTTCTGGGTAACTACGAATAATTGTTATGTGAATGATGCTTCCTTCAAGCTCCAGTACTGTCACTACTTTTTATGGCGAAATTGCAATGGGATCAAACTGCAGAGTCACTTCACTTTTCATTGTTACCCAAATTTGACAGAAAGCAGGAAATAACAAACTACTCCTCACAACGCTGTTTGCAGCGGTGGAACAAACCCCGCAGGCAGCTTCGGCTCCCTCGCCCTCCCTTCCCGCGTTCAATCGGGAAGGAAACCCTGTCGTCAGAAGGGAACGATCAGTGGCGTACATAAACAAGGCTTTAAGTTCTTTAAATAATTTACCTGAATTCTGGTTTAGAAGCTTAGTTTGCATTTTTTTTTTAGCAATTACTCATATATTAAAGCTAAACGTATAAAAGTATTATGAAAAGTTTGATTACCGGCGCTAAAAGCGGTAACATGGAGAATACGTTATTTATATTCTACAACTCCATGGAAAGGTTCTGATTAATATAAAATATAATTTCGTTGCGGTATTCTATAATATTTGAAGCAGATACTATTGTATGAACAATTTTCCGAGTAGAAATTTCAGCGAAAAATGCAGGCTCGACCAGGACTCTAAGGCAGATTGCTCTACCACTTTTTTTTTGTTATTATTAGAGGAATACTCCTACACGGTAGTATCCCCCGTCATTCACTGTTTTATCAATTTTACTACATTCCCGTTCTTTCTCATTACGGACAAACACAAACATCCATGTGCCATGTGCTGGCCTGGATTCGAACCCGGGACCTCTGGCTTAGTAGCGCGCTGCGCTGACCACTCCGCCACATGGCTTGGCTTCGCCTGATTTTCCCTGTCGCTGTTTTACCTGTGTGGAATCATCTCTGCTGGTGCTGCTGCAACGGTATCTGTTGCCTCTGAAACAGTGTAGACGTCGACGTTGTCTCGTTCCTCCCAGCGTAGAGATGAGAACTCGGTAGTAGAGCAATGGCACGGTATGCCAGAGACTCGGGTTCGAGTCCTGTCGAGCCTGCATTTTTGCTGAAATTTCAACGTAGTACATCTCCTGTGTTGGTCTAATCCTCGTGAATTTTCCGAGTGTTGTAATCATTGTAGTACTACATTTGCTGCATAGTGACACATTAGAAATTACCCAATGGATCAGAGAAATGTAGAACTTTAGCAAACTTCTCACAAAAATTTCTGTTAATTAGCATCACTTTTCTTTCACTTTTGACTAATTTCCACGATGAAGATCAGAGGTGATTATATGAAACTGATGAAGGGACACTCGCAAAGAACACACATGCCTAGGTCGGGAATCGATTCTAGGAGCTTCGGTGGCGGGAACTATAGTCGACGGCCACCAAGTCGGCACAGTTGATTTTTTTATTGATTTTTTTTACTCCGCTTTTTTGCCACTTTTGGCTAATTGCGAAGATGGGGATGAGTGATGAAATTGAATGGACACTCACAAATACCCATGCCAGGCCGGGATTTGAACCCGAGACCCCCTTGTGTCGTAGCGCGATGTGCTAACCACTCCGCCACGGGGCCGCCGGTGCAGTTGGGACAAAATTAATTGTATATATATATATATATCTTTTTTTTACTGTGAAATGCCTTATGGGATCCGGGAGGTGTTTTTTTTTTCGAGAATGTTAAAAACGATGTGAAGTTAGAAGAATAAGGGAAGGAGAGGGGCGCCGAATACGGTGTAGGGGATCCAAAAATTTATTCTCGCGTAGAACAGAGTAATTCCTAGCTACATCTGCGTTTGTATTTATTTATACATTTACTTCAATTTTCTACCTTTATTTGTTAGTCGAAACGATGAGGGTAAAAGTTATCGTCATCGTCATTATTAACAAAGAAAGGTTATCACTACAACATTTAATGCTGTACTGTTAAAATAAACCGAGGAGCTACGACGCCAGGGGACCCAGCCTGTCTATGGGTGTTCTTTGTGAGTGTCCCTTCACCTTCACCAGTTTCGTCATCACTCGTCGTCACGATTAGTAAAAGTGGCAGAAATGCGACGCTAAATAACAAAAATCAAATGAAATGGAGGAGCGAAGACAGTGATACATCCAGGGGATATGCGGGGTGTTGTTTGAACTGAACAAAATGTAGTCGGATAGACAACCTCAGAAATCTCTTTTACAATCGTTCAGATATTTTTATAATATTTGTAACATCCAATTGAAGTAGAATGAATTTGGCCCATTACAACAGTATTAACGATGTGCAGTATTATAAAAATGCGCTGACCATTTTTATTTATTAAATACAATTTAGTATGATAAATTACACTTCACGGATTTCCAGTCTTGTCGCAAAGATTTCACATGGAATTAGTGCAGTAGTGGCTTCCTTCACTAAATTAAGTTCTAAATACTTTAAATAAGAGAATCTCAACAGCGATGGCAACAGGAGAAATGAGTGAAGTGCGGGGGGTATATTTTTCTGAAGAAACAGTCACATTCAATATACCTTTATACTACACAACAAATTCATATTTGAGATAGAAAAAAGCATGTATTGAGGTTTGAGCTTGTTTTTGAGTCCACTTTTATGCACAGATAGTCCAATTAGCACTGGACCTTCAGTTTAAAGTGGGATCCGAACCACTATGTGCCTTCACCGGGTATCGAACCCGCGACCACTTGATTACAAAAAAACATGTATGTATCTACTTTGGTGTGCGCCGAAGGGAAGCAGACCAGTCCAACCGCGAAGTCCAACCCTTTCCCTCCTCTAGCAGTGATATCCCCCGCCCCACACACAAATAAGAAAGGTTTAATTCACAATGATGTAGATAATTATTTTGCGTACACTATAGTGTATGTTTAATTATTTATTATTTGGCGTCGGGTTTTTCTGGCGTACTGGCGCATAAACGGGGGGGGGGGGGGATACACGAGTACATCGTACTCCCCTAAATTTGGGACGTACAGTACCCTCCTAAATCCGTAGATCCAAGTAGCCCCCTAAAGTAATTTGACAGACGCATTTTCTAATAGCTCAAAACAAAAAGTGTGTATATTGTTTACAAACATTACAAAGGAATTGAAACCACTAAATGTATTCTACTGCATTGTGGTACTAGCTAGTTCACTTCATCTGTGCTCTTGGAAACCTTTTTAAGGACATGAAAATTGTTTAAAGTGAGAGTGAAAGATAGAATAAGATAAAGTTTAATAATTAATTGAATGTTAGTGACAATGGTTCTACATTAGCATGCATTGTTATTTGGACAATACGAATTGTTTTCAACTTTTTAACTATAGGGTAGGTGGGTAATTTGGGGCAGTGGTGTAATATGGGGCATTTTTAAAAAGGTTTGAATTATACAAAACCTACGTTGCAGAATGTAATGAAATTTTTACGGTTTGTTGGTTCTAATATTTTGAAGACTCTAACTTGTAAACTATTTTCTAGTCTTTAGGTAAAACTGGACAGTGCATTTTTCGAGGGTCAGTGTTTATCTGTGCTCACAACCATACAGACAACACTCAGAACAGTTTAACTTACACACTTTTTACATTTGAGGGTTAACCTTCAAGAAAGTGTTTGTTTCCCTGTGCTAGGCCCAATACATTATGTGCAGTGAAGAAGAGTTGAAAACTGGGGTAATTTGGAGCAGTGTAAAGTGGAAACTGCTGGGAGAAAACATAAACTCTTGTACTTAATTTGGTTTTCTAAAGTTAGAAGTGTAAATTTGATTGTCTTTTTGTACTTAAATTTGAACTTTAGTTAACAAAATAGAGCTGTATAATGTGCCACATTCCTTTTTCATATAAGCTTAGTACCTATACGTTTATCAGTACATGAATTGCTAGTAGGCCTAACGTCCTTTTCTAGCATTTAAGAATATGTTTGATGTCTAGTTTGTAAGCTGTTTATACCACAATGTTGTTAAAAGTCTGAAATTATTATTTCATAGGTTAGGTTATTAGACACTTCTCAATAATTTCCTTTCTTTGTCATCAAAAACTCATGGAAGAAAACCCTTAATACGTAAATATTTTTTTATTGTGTCACTATAAGCACATAAATGACATTGAATAATATGAATTGATGTCTTTTACTGTCTTTTTGCCCACAATACCCTCAAGATGGGGTAATTTTGTGCAGGGACTGAACTACAGAGGTGAAAAGTACAAAAAATGAGAAGTGCCTCACATTCCCCTAACTCTGGGGTAATTTGGGGCAGGGTTTAAAACAGTGTACAGAATATTTACTATGGGACCTTTAAAAAAACTGTCAGAATGTACTTTCTGACATTCCAATGTGTAAATAGAACTAAGAAATGTTATTATTAGCTATATCTCAAAGTTATTTCAGTTTTTTAAAAAAAGTGGTGAAAATTGCCCCAAATTACCCCGACCCACCCTACTTATTCTAACACTACGTTTCGAGAGCACCTCTTTCCTCATCTTCACACGTGAACTAATTTCAGGTTTCAGGTAAGAAGAAAACGTGAATTAATCAAATATTATTTTATCATATTCATTAAATTTATTAGAAGCAGAACAAAGAATTTACAGAAACATAAATATTTTTTCCTCCTTCCTCCTTCTTTTCAATGCACTTATTCCGGATGTCTACAAGTTTGTTTATATCTTCATCAAAGAATGTTTTTGCTTATTCTGCCAAGCATGTATGCACCACGCTTTTCACAGTCTCGCTTGAATGGACCAAGCACAGTGGCGTCCCCAAAGAATTTTGCTGGGTTGCCTCAAGGGTGAAGGAAATATCTTCAAGTGGGCTCTGCTTCGTTCGTCAAAGCTACTCAGATTCTCTCTCTTGTCTTTTGCTCTCCTTCTCTTTCATTCTTCCTATTTCAAGTAAAACACGAAGAGTTGAAAAATAGTCTCACGTGCTGACTCGCCCATTAATTTTAAACCATTCGTTCATTCTTCATCTATTTTTCCCCTCTTTTTCTATCTTACCTTCTTTCTAGCTTTCTTTCTTCGCTGTTTAATTTTTTCTATTCCTCTTCTTCTCTTCATTTTTGTCTTTTTTATTCCTCTATTTACACTCCTTCTATGTAGCTTTCTTTTTCTCTTTCGTTTTTCCCATCCTTCCTTCTCTCTTTGCTTCTTCCTCTGTTTCTCTTTTTTCCTTCTCTCCTTCTTTTCTTGCTTTGTTTCTCTCTATTTTCTATCAGTTTCTGTATCCCTCTTTGCGTTCCTTGGTCTATTGCAAATGATTCTGAAAATTTCTCATGTAGGCTACTTCGGAGGGGATAAGGGTAGGCTAAGATATTTCACGGAGGACTAGAACCCACCCTTGTACAGCCCTGACCAAATAGTAGGTCTGTTTTTCTTGGAACTTTTCAGACACCCATCTGCTATCGGCATTATAAAACCCAGCTTGATCTGGAAGTTACCATGTGCAGTATTATGACCAATTGCCACGCATTAGTCCCAAATGTACGGTTTGTTAAATATTGCTGTTGGCAGTCAACGTAGATGGAAACCTTGTTCCTTCTTCGGGATAAAATTTCTCAATCCTTTTAAAAAAATTATATTTAAAAAAAAACTATTTTCGCAGAGTCCTAAAAGCCTTGTGTGTACGTTTTTCGTGTAATGGGAATGAATGACTACATTCTACAAAATTTCTTATATCCCCTCACTCCCATTTTGATGGCGACTTCACTCTTGAGTAGAGAGAGTCAGTTTTGAAACGTTCAATTGGAAACCATAATTTGTTGTCATTGGCTCCCGAACTACGTAAGTTCAAATGTGATTTTCTGGATTTTCACCCAGCTCTTTCAATCTTTACAGGTGTGTGACGTGCGGGCCAATACAAAGTATGGAGAAACTCACAGGCGATGGACTGAGCTTGGACCTGTGCAACAACAGGAGAAACATCCACGTATCCGGCAGAGGAGCCAAGGTAAAGATCGTGAGGAACAGCGGAGACCTCTTCATAGATGCCGACTCGGGAGTTGTCAACGTGATGCAGAACGACGGAACAATCTGCTACTCGGGGCTCGGAGGAATAGTCAGGGTTCCACGAAACAACGGTTCCGTTTGCTACTATGGAGACGTGGGGCACGTGCGAGTGACAACAAATGGAGGGGAAATAATGTATTCTGGAGACAGTGGCAGAGTTATTGTATCTAAGGACAAGGGCAGCGTCAACTACTTCGGTTCTAATGGTGACGTAGTAAAGAAGAATCGCAGACACGCTGAGGAGGCAGACGACAGCGATGATGATTTTCTCGATGCCTCGAAAGACAAGAACAAGTGGAAAGGAAAGTGGGAAATGGTCACATTGGAGGTGAAGTCTGGCTGTCCCTCTGCGGGGAAGAATGGGAAGGAAGAATTCCAGCTCAAATGGAAGGAGAGCGGAAACCATCACGTCTACGGAAGTGAGAGAAGTAGGAGACACAGAATTCGGACCAGAAAGGAGGATCTGCGTAGACCGGGTGCGGTTGACAAGAAGCACCGATACGTTTGTTCAAAAGAGTTTCGGCGCAGGAGCACCGGGCCTTTCTGGAAAGGAGCGCCGTCACGCCGTGGAGTGCCCAAAGAGGGGAAGACGTCGTGGATTTGTAGCCGGTGGCTAAGCTGCAGCAAGATTTCTGCCACGTGCAACAATGGTCAGTTTCCAGGGATCTCTGTCCGACTGTGCAAGAATGTAGCAACACTCAACGCCGACACGTGGGAAGAGAGACAAGTGAACGTTCTTCGTGATTTTCCAGAGGTTAACTGGAAGAGGTATCCGGGTACTGTACACAAGTATCTCGAGGTTGAAACTGCAATTCCTGCTGCTCCAAATGGAAAGTGCCATGAGATACCTACAGGAAGGAAAGACGAGCGCTCAGACACTCAACAGACCTTCGCAGGACACAACGATGTGTCCCATTCAGAAGACAGGGGAAAAGCGTCAGAGTGATGCAGGTACTCCTTCGGTGTTTCAGGAGAAAGCAGCGAGGAAATAAAAAGTATTCTAAATGGAAGATTTAGAAGCAGCAAACTCACGGAGATTATCACACAGTAACAAAAAGAAAATGTTACTTGAACAAGAAAAGAAAAGGTTATAAAATTTTACACAGAAAAGCAAATTATATTTTTTGTCATTAGTCAAGGTTTGTCAGTGGATGATATAATTTTTTTCCATAAAAATTCTGTATGATCACACAAACCTCTCGATGTACGATTTTAATTGTAATATTTAATGTAACAGAAAATACATTTTTACACCCAAGCAAATCAAGCGTGAAAAGTTTTCTTTCTTGTTTGGAAGTAGGTAAAAATGATTGCTGTGTATGGGTACCATAATAAAAAATATCCATGGCTTACCCGGGATTCAAACGCAGCCCAAAAATGAAAAGTTAACCAGTAAATGGAAGCAGATGTTCCAAAGTGAATAAGGATATTTAACGTTTGTTTTGTTTGAACATTGTGACTGGCAGCTAACCTATCAAACGGGAAAAGGCATTCATGAAATGAAGTCCATCCATGGGTAACAATAGACCATGGAAGGACATAAACATTCACGTGTTGAACATTGCAGAGTCAGCTCTAAGTAGGGTAGGTGGGACATGTACATTAAATATTTCAGGTGAAATTTCTGCTGCAAGACTGACGTCGATTTCTTTATACTTATTTAAGGAAGTAACTAACAATGATTAATGGCTATCGGCAAACCAGTATTAACATCAAAATGTATTATATTTTGCCTACCAAAGTGCCAAATTTTTATAACAAGTTCAACCAAAATGTATTTTGTTTACTTTTCAGTGAATTTTTGCTGCTGTAGTGAATTTACATTATATATAAACTTAAGTGTTCCGTTCATACATTGTTTTCATGCTTAAATCAATGAAGTATCAGTATACTTTGCGTAGAGTATGATTTCAGTTATCCTTGGTAGTTTACACGTTTAAAGTGTCTTGCGGCAGGCTATTTTACTTTTCACGTAACCTACTTTCCAGGTCTAAAGATCTGTCGTCACTATTGAGACAATATTTTTTCCATTCAATCTGGTACTGACCTGTCGCAGAGCTTCAGGCTAGTGCCCCTGTTGTTCTCTCCTCCCACGAGTACCGACTCTGCTTGCGAAATTTATTTTAACCCAGTTTCATCCTCTGATAGGCTAATCGGATGGCACTAAAGTTTAAGATGGGATCCAAACGACTGTGCTTCCATCGAGGATCGAACTGTGGACCCTTTGATTACAAAAACATTTTACCCACTACGCTATCGGGACGTCCATTCTCTGGTTGCAAAAATATTTTTTACAATGATTTATTCTTAATCAGGAATGGATTATTTTGTTTTATTACTATTAACATTAGTTCGTTTATGGATATTTAGATTATACACGCTGGTTGTCCTAAATGAATATACACACTTAGATCAAAAGTTTCCGGGACGTTGGCTGGAAACGGGCGAGGAAGACATCGTGGATGGCCTGCAAGACTTCCAGACATCGCGTCTTGTGACTGTTTCCTGTGAAACTGGCCAAAGGACGCATGCTATAGGGTGACCAGACGTCCTCTTTATCCGGACATATCCTCCTTTTTAGGTGTCTGTCCGGCGTCCGGGTCGATTTTATAGAAATCTGTAAATGTCCTCCTTTTTGGAAAGAGTATACAGCATTGGCCATAGCGAAAGTGCTGCACAGAGAATGTATCCATGCATAAGGATCATCATTTTAGCATCTGACAGCTGATCTACCATCACTTTATCCAAACATGTCATCCGTATACATGTTATACAATCTTTGCATTTCCGTTACGAGTCATACATACGCGATACTAAGGTTTTACTTTTTCTTTCTCGCTCTCTGACCTTGTTTCATTATCTCTATTTTCTTTCCTTTTCTCTCTTTATTTATATTTTCTTTCATTCTCTCTTCCATTCTAAATCTAATAACTAGTTTTAGGAATAGGTCTAACAGGTGTCAAAAATGATTTTTTATAAGTAGGAGGACGTTCAACGTCTTAAGAACATTCCACTTTCATTTCTGTTAGTTCCTCATTCGAATACCGGCTATATGAGTGTTCGCAATGTTCTCTCATTCGTTTTTCATAATTATATATATATATATATATATATATATATATATATATATATACAGGGTGACTCGTAATTAGATGTATTCCCTGAAAGGGGTTAAAGTAGAGACAATTTGCAATAAATTTGACCATATGATACCCCGTCCGAAAATTAGTAGTTTTCGAGATAATCGAATTTCTTTTGTTTCTTTAAAAAATTACAATTTTCCACATAAAAATATGAATTCAGAAAAAAACTGCTCATTGTATGAAACTTATTTCAGCATTTTCTGATAGCTAACAAGTGAGTGGTTCGTTGAAAAAAAGTTTTTCCCAAATAACAATCACATGTAAATACCGGGTGGGTCTAAACTTACAATTGATGATAAAAAATGCACTCTTAGTTTACTTGGCAACGTAATAATACCAAAAATTGTGACACTAAGCGTACAAATTACTTTAATTACTTCCTTGTGTCATCTGCTATCCAAAAAGGTACAAATGTTGCTAACATTCACATTTGTGTACAAGAAATAATACTTCATTCATCTTCATGTGAATGGAATCAATGAACAAAACAATTAAAGAACATTACACGTCTTTCTCAAAGTGGGCACCTCCGTTACGAATGCAGGCACGCAGGTTTTTACGGACATTTGGTCTTGTAACTCGTGATGTGATGATGTCTTTGATGTGTTGACCAGATCCTCTCCCTGAGTTCTTCTTGCGAGTTTAACGGTGTCTTGTAAACTAAGTCTTTCATGTGGCTCCAAATGTAGAAGTAGCAAGGCGTCAATCGATCGGGGGATCGAGCTGGGCAGTCATTATGCTGATAAATCATGTCACGTCTTGTAACTAGAGGCGCATCGTCCAACAACATTGCCATCCCATTCCTCAAAAAATGTTCATAAGAGTAGACCCAAATAGAGAATTCAACGCCATCAATTGAGGCTCGGTGAGGCTCGCCGTGTTGGCAACCGCTTATTCGAAAAAATCACCAAGGTTTTTGGTCTAACCTAACCTAAAACAGCAAGGAGCTGGCAATTTTGCTTGAGAGTTCACAAACCGGAAGTGGGGCTCGGTGAGGCTCGCAGTGTTGCCAACTTCTTACTCGAAAAAATCACCAAGGTTTTTTTTTGGTCTAACCTAACCTAAAGCAAGGAGCTGGCAATCTTGCTTGAGAGTTCTGCAACCGGAAGTGGAACTCACAGTGTTGCCAACACCTACTCGAAAAAAAATCACCAAGGTTTTTGTCTTGGTCTAACCTAGCCTAAAGCAAGGAGCAGGCAATCTTGCTTGAGGCTTGCGTTACAGTGCATAAAGCAAGGTTGCCAACCTACTGGTACTTTTGCCATAGTTTTTTACAAAAAAGAGAGAGAAGAGAGGGAGGGAAGAGTTAAACAACCGACGGCCTACCTACAGCTTTTCTTGTCTAACCTAACCTAAAGCAAGGGGCTGGCAAAAATTGCTTGAGGCTTGGTTTACAGCGCATAAAGCAATGTTGCCAAACTACATATACTAAACAAGGAAAGCGGGCACTGCCGTAAAAGAGAGAGAGAGAGGGATGGATGGGAACACTACACGGGTTCAACATCATCAAGTAAAAATCGCCTTAATGGTTTTTTCTTGTAAGGCACGATCTCTATTTTCTCGCGGTGTTACCAACTCCTACCTACATTTTTTTTTAGTTGGCAAGGGCTAGAGAGAGAGAGAAAAACTTATAGCTGGGAACAGTAAGGAGCGAATGCGCCATATCGTAATTTTCCAACTCCCGGGGGCCAATGTTTGTATATTGCGACCTTTGTAAACCTCTCTCTCTCTCGGGGGAACGACGTGCCGCGCACACACACATGCACACATACACACGCGCATGTGCGCACATATGTATTGTAACACAAACAAACAAACAAATAATAATTGTTGTTTTTTAGGAGGCCTGGCCCCTATAACCTCGCCAGGGTGCGTGGTGCCCAACCAAAAATGTAAAAGTTTTCTAATGGCTGCGGTTATAGATTACCGCACCTCTGTAGGGTTTCACGTGTTTTTTTTTTCTCAAACTATTAAAGCACATATTTGAGGAAAACAGCGCCACCCATATATAAATAAACCCTCAAACTAATACTAATTAGAATTAGCCTACAAAATTTTTCTCGTAAGGCATTTTTTCGTAAACACTCTACCACCAACAGATCGCATATAAATAAACATATCCCCCCAAAAAAATGCGCTCCATGAAAAGTTGCCCTGTGTGCAAAATAAGCATATCAAGCAGAAATTTTGCAAGACATTGTCGCACCTGCGTGCCAGGCAAGCATTTGGCTGCCACCGAACCATGTCCCAGGTGCGGTATACATATTACTATTGATAATTTGAAGAGGCATATAACATCATGCAAAATTGTCGTCGAAGCACCTGTTCCACAACCGTCGACCAGCTCGACCAAGAGGAAAGCGGAAGCCGACTCGCCACCATCCGCCAAACGCGTCAAGCCTGCGACGAAAGCAGACGGGTCTGCTTTTGGAGGAATATTAGAAGATTATGTCCGATTGTCGGACGGCTCTTGCGATGTTCGTAGCTTTTTAGAGGAGAAGCGAGCAGAGATAGTTTCTATTCTTAGTAATGCACTGGCTATGCACTCCTCCACTAAATTCTACGGTACGCTATGTTGCACATACAAGAAGCCGACCGATGAAAGATACACTTTCTTTCATGCAACGAAAGCAAAAACGCTGCATCTGGCGGATGGTGACAGCATTGGGGAAATTTACGACAAGTTTACCGAAGAGCTGCTTGTTAAACAGGAGGAGCACGAGGCCACAGGCTCGGGCGGTTCGCTGTGCGGAGAACCCCATAAATTGTGTGTTACTTTTAGTCAGTTTGCACCAATGTCCGGGTCTAGTTACGTCCCTCTACCACCAGATGTTGCAGCAAAGAAGGCTGTTCTGAATATTCAGAACAAGGATAACAAGTGCTTCGTCTGGTCGGTGCTGGCAGCAATGCACCCCGTCGACTGGAAAAATCATCCGCATCGTGTTGGCCACTACGAGCAGTACGAGTCGGAGTTGGAGGATGCAATGGTGGGAATCGACTACCCGGTGGTGCTTTCGGATGTTGGCAAGTTTGAGGCACGTGCTCGCAACTTGCAATTAGCCATAAACGTTTACGGTCTCACCGAGAACAAAAATGAGGTCCACCCCATCCGGGTGAGCAACGTGAGCAACAACAACGAGGCACGAGAAATCAACCTCTTGCTCATCAAGAACGAGACGCAACACCACTACACTCTTATTCGCTCGCTCTCCCGGTTGGTGTCGAATCAGAAAAGCAAGCATCATGGTAGCATAGAAGTTTGTCGAAGGTGTCTGATCACTTTTGACAACCAACAACAAAAACACCAGAGCTTACAAGGAGAAAACATCGCTGCCGAGAAGCTTGCTCTTCACATGCGTTACTGCAGTACCAACAAACCTGTACGAACTATTCTACCCAATCCTGATGCGACAGAAAAATTTAGCATGCACAGCGCCATGGCAAAGCATCCTGCCATCATTGTAGCAGACTTCGAAGCCTTCCTCGAACCTCTCTCCACCTGCTATCCCGATCCCGAAGTTTCTTCCACCACCCCTTACCAACTCCACGAGGCCTCAAGTTACGCCTACGTTGTGGTACGGCGAGACCAACGTGTTGCCCCCGAGCCGTATGTCTATCGCGGTCCCGACCCGGTCAAGCACTTCTTGCAGAGGATGGTAGAGGAGGCCCAAAACATAGGAAAGGTGTTGCTGTCCCCCAAGCGCATGCAACGACTTTCTCCTAAGAATAAGCGTAGGCACGAGGAGGCAACCAACTGCCCTGTTTGCAACTTGGCTTTCACCGACGATAACAGTAAAGTGCACCACCACGACCATTATGGTACTGGTAGCTACATCGGTCCGTGGTGCAACACGTGCAACTTAAAAGCTAGGGACCCGCGCTTTATTCCCATCTTCTTTCACAACGGCTCGGGATACGATTTTCATCACTTGGTACCCCATCTCGGCTACGATGATAGTCGTATCAGGGTCTTAGCACAGAACGAGGAGCGCTATATTAGCGTGAGTAAGTGGGTGTCTATCCCCGAATTGGAAGCAACTATCGAGCTTCGGTTTCTTGACTCGCTGCGTTTCCTCCATGCAAGCCTTGATGCTCTTGCAGGCAAGCTTAGGGACGAGCAGCTGACTATCACTGCAGCTAGTTTTCCAAACTTGGATGTTGGGCTCATCAGACGTAAGGGGGTCTACCCATACGAGTACGTAACGGACCCCGACAAGTTCGAGGAAACATCGCTTCCTCCACAGGATAAATTCTACAGTCGTCTGAGAGGCTCTAACATAACAAATGAGGAATACCAGCACGCCCAGTCCATGTGGCAAGAGTTACGTTGTCGAAATTTTGGGGATTATCACGACGCATATTTAAAGCTTGACGTGACGCTTCTCGCGGACGTTTTGCAGGCGTTTCGCGCGACAGCAATAAACATCTACCACCTAGACCCTGCCTACTTCTACAGCCTCCCCGGACTAGCATGGTCGGCCATGCTGCTCATGACCAGGATTAAACTCCAGCTTCTTAATGATGTGGAAAAGTTACTTTTTTTGGAACGAGGCATCCGAGGCGGTATGGTCCAGGTGACGCAACGCTATGCACGTGCTAACAATCAATACATGGCCACCGGTTACGATCCCTCTACAACAACAAGCTACATCCTCCACACAGATGTAAACAACCTGTATGGATTTTCCATGATGCAGAAACTTCCGTACAAGGGATTCGAGTGGGTTAATCCTTCGGATTTCGACATAAAAAATTTCGAAGATAGCACATACGGATTTTTTGCCGAGGTGGACATTAAATTCCCCGAGAAGCTCCATGATGTATTCAGCGAGTTACCACCTGCTCCAGAATTTAAGCGTTTACCTAACTCGAATCAACCCAAGCTCATCATGGATGTTGAGCCCAAAGAGAGGTATGTGGTACATTACCTGAATCTTGCTTGGTTGATGAGGCAGGGTGTTACAATTGGTAAAATTCATCGCATCCTCAGGTTCGAGCACAGTAACTGGTTAGTACCCTACATCAAAGCCAATACCGAACACCGCATCGCTGCAACCTCGGAGCTTGACAAAAACTTCTTCAAGCTGATGAACAATGCTGTGTTCGGTAAAACGATGGAGAACGTGAGAAATCGCGTGAACGTTAGGCTGGTTACCAATGCGAAGCGATGTCGTAAGCTGGTTGCAAGCCCGTTGTTTAAATCAAGGACCATTTATAATGAGCAGTTGGCTCTGGTCCACATGGATAAACCTGAGGTGCACCTAAACAAGCCAATCTATGTTGGTGCCACGATTCTGGACTTGAGCAAGTTGCATATGTTTGAGACACATTATGGTACACTGTGCAAACATTATGATCGTGACATTTCTCTTTTATATACAGATACTGACAGCTTGGTCTACCATGTTCGCACAGTTGATGCATATAAGGATATAGCGTCGATTCCACCTTTCATCGAGCTTTTCGACACATCAGGCTATCCCCAACCGAACCAGTACGGCATCCTGCCCCGAAACAAAAAAATACCCGGTAAACTCAAGGACGAGAAGGACGGGGATGTTATTCTTGAGTTTGCTGGACTTCGGGCCAAAGCCTATGCAATTCGGGCCGAGGGGTCTGTCACCAAGAAGGCCAAGGGTGTAGGTAGGCAGGTTGTACAAAAGCATCTCGCATTCGAGGATTATGTTGAATGCCTGAAAACTCGCTCACCTGTTCTACGAAAAGAGTATCGAATCCAGAGCGTCAACCATAAATTGACAACCAACATTGTCAGGAAGATTGCTTTGGATGCGCACGATGATAAGAGGTGCATCCTGAAGTGCGGAATTCACACACTACCGTGGGGGCACTATCGCTTAGCAGAAAGCAAAACCTGCAACATATGCCCATCTTCAACAGAAAATTCATAAAAACAAAACAAAACAAAAAAAATCATTTTGTTACTCAGTAAAAAAAAAAACACTTTGACTGTCATTACAAAATAAAACTTTGACCGTATCCTTAAATAACCAGCATGCCTATGAACGTGTTCGGTTTCAAAAAACAGATCATCATGGAAACCATACCAGATCATGAAGTCTTACCTTCCGTGTTACCTAAACTCAACGGTCTGTTGATCATTCACCTCAACAGCATTTGGACGAAACTGAATGACGATGTGGGCAAGATGTTTTATGTTTTTAATAACAATTTACATTTCTACGAAATTCCGATCGACGGGAAACTTCAAATCACCGTGAATCCGGAAAACGCAGGCGAAATCAAAATTTCTACCGGCAAGAACATTTTTCGAATCAAGCACGACAAGATGCTTTCTAACATTACGTACGATGTGTCTGCAGGAGATTATTTTTACATAGAACTCCTCGGAGATTACGACAAACTTATTCCTCTTTTTGTAGAATTACGAATCGTCTATCCTATTATAAATAACCGTTAACAAAATGCCTAACGACATTTTCGGCAACACCAAGCGTGTAGACCACGCAGAAGAGATTCTCATGTTGGACATTCGAGTTAAGAAGTTGAGGACCGATTTGATCGCTTTGCAGGAAACCTTAAACAAAAGTTTAGAGTCGGAAATCGCTACGCTCCAAACGCAATGTCTCGACCCCATTCTGAAAATCGATTCCGAACTGAAAACGCTCATAAAAAATTATGTCGACGTACCTTCTTACGACAGCGTTCAAAATATACAGTTGAGCGTGGATTCGCTTCAAAATGATTTGGCCAAATTACAGCAATTTCAATCGAAAAATGAAGATTTGGAAAAACTGAAACTCGAAATCGAAGAACGAACTTCCGCAATAGAAAAAAATTTCTCCGAACTTCAAACCGTGGTGAACGATATAGACGCAGAACGCTTGCATGTCGTCGTTTCCAAATTACAAGAAGAATTCACCAGCACGTTGGAAGAAATCAAATCCAAGTTGCAGACTTTGGAAGATACAATGACGAACCTACCATCGTCGGACGAACTGCAGGTCATCGGTAAAAGCGTCGCGAACATAAAAATTCAATTGGAGGCCTATCAAGATTTCGAACACATTCAAACCACCATCGCCACGCTTCAGGCGTCCTTGGAATTGATCAACGAAGAAATTAAAAATATTCACGCTGAAGCGAGAGCGTTGACGAGCATTCAAGACACGTTGAGCACGGTTCAGCAGAAGATCGAATATTTAGAAAATTTAAACGTCGAAACGAATCTCGCTCATTTTCATCACGTACTCGACAACATACAGGGTGACTTGGAATCGTTACGGACGAGCGTGCCTTCGAGCGAAGATTTGGAAAAATTGAAAACGGCGGTGACGGCACTATCCGATTCGAACGACATCAAAAGTTCATTAAGCGATCTCGAGAGTAAAGTGGCCAATCTCCCCACCTCCAAAGAATTGCACGCTTTGAAAAGAAACATATCTCGAATGCTGAAACGACTAGAAACGGAAACGGCGAACGTGGAACAGATTCGAGACGAAATTAGTTCGCTGGTGTCGACGCTGCCCACTTCGCAGAGCGTCGCCGACCTTCACACGCAGGTTACAGAGATGCGAAGCATCGTGAACGATCTTACCGAGAAGAGCTCGAAATTGAATCAAGTCGAGAACCTTCAGAACATCGTCGTCAACATCAGAGATCAAGTTGGAGTGCTGGAATCAACGCAGGAATCGACGCTGACCTCTTTCGGTGCCAAGTTGCAAGAACTCAACGAAAGCTACAAGCAGTTGAACGTGGAAGTGAAAATCAAACCGTCATTTTCTACCGTAACGGATACCATAGTCGAGCATTTGTTGCCCGTACAAAACACGCTGGGCCAGCTTCACAGTAATCTGCTCGGCGTCGACACTAAATTCGCTAAACTGCATTCTCTGCAAGCCATCGAAATCAACAGTGTACCCAATCAACAGAGAATCTCCACGTTCGTCGAAGGTAACAAACTGTACATGCTGCATCCTTATCATCCGTACTATAAGTTTCTCCTCGATGGCACGATTCAGATAAACGAATTTTCGTACTGGTCTCACGGCAGAAAAGCTAGCGTTCCCACCATGACTTTGATATCGAATCGTGGTGTCCAGAAAGCTGGAAACATTCCTCTGGCACGTTGGAACGAAACGCGCAACATATATGAAATACACGAAGACGAAGATCTCACCGTTTTCGACGTGAGTGCCGGCGATAAGCTGATCATTCAAAACACGAGCGAAGTGCCACCCTCTTTGAATCCCATCACGCTTGTGCTTCTCTTGAAACGTAATCTCTAAGAAAATGTCTAGGCAAGCCATCGTCGAAGAATTGCATAAACCTGCACGCCGCAACTACGAACGTTTGGCTGTGGTAACCAAGGGCATCGACGACCTCTGGCAAAGCGACCTCGTGGAGATGAGTAGCGGCAATTTGAAAAACGTGCATAAATTGAACAAGGGCAACAAGTACCTTCTCACCGTCATAGACACGTTTTCGAAATTCGCATGGGCTCTACCTTTGAAGGCGAAAACAGGAACATGCGTCACGGAAGCATTCAAATTAATTTTTCTCGAAAGCGGTGGCAGACGACCACGGTTTCTGCAAACGGACAACGGTAAAGAATTTTACAACGCCGTATTCCAAAAGTTTATTCAAAAACACAAGATTCGACATTATTCGACCTTCAGTCACATCAAAGCCAGCATCGTGGAAAGATTCAATCGAACCTTGAAAACTCACATGTGGAAACGATTCACGCTTCGGGGAAATTACAAATGGGTCGACATCCTGCCGGAACTCGTCGACACCTATAATGATACGGTACACAGAACGATAGGCATGAAGCCAGTTGACGTTACCAAATCTGACGAGCAACGTTTAATTTCTACCGTTTACTGCCCAAAGTACACTCCCACGACAAAAAAAAGCTAAATACAAAATTGGAGACCAGGTGAGGATCAGCAAATTCAAACGCACCTTCGAGAAGGGATTCACAAAAAATTGGAGCACGGAACTCTTTACGGTGGTTCGAGTTCTACCCGGAAACCGACACACGTATATAATAAAAGATAGTAGCGGCGAGATTTTGAAAGGAAGATTTTACGAAGAGGAACTCTCTAAAACAAAACACCCTGACACGTACCTCATCGAGAAAGTATTGCGTAGGAAAGGTGACAAACTGTTTGTCAAATGGCTGGGACTTCCGGAAAAGAGTTGGATCGACGCGGACGAAGTGATCTTGTAAGTACGTGGAACGTGGTGAAGCGTCTACCGGATCCGGAAAGTCAAACGAAGAAAAAGAACGGCAAGTTGCTTCCCGACAGCATCCGCTGTCTGATCGTAGGTCCTTCGGGGTGTGGGAAAACGACACTGCTCGTGGACAATTTTCTCCTCGCACCGAATTGGTTAAATTGGAAGAACAGGCACCTGTACGTGTTCTCGAAAAGTTTGGAGCAATCCAAATACCAGCAACTGATGAAACTGTACGATGGTCTGGACATTGCAACATTCGCCTCGGAAATAAAACCACTCGACGATTGTCGTGAAAATTCAGTCGTTGTGTTCGACGACGCCATCCTGGAAAATCAAAATGAAATTCGCAACTTTTTCACGCAAGGTCGTCACAAAGGAATGGATTGTTTTTACCTAGCTCAAACGTTTTCCAAAATTCCAAAACAGTTAGTGCGCGACAACGCCAATTTCATATGTTTGTTTCGTCAAGATCACACCAACCTCAAGCACGCGTACGATGACTACGTAGGCGGAGACATGAACTACAATCAATTTTCGGAACGCTGCTCTACTTGCTGGAACGGTGACGATTTCGGATTCGCGACGATCGACATGACGAGGAAACCCAACGACGGAAAATACAGAAACAAAATCAACGACTTTCTAAACGTTGCAACGTTGTGAGAAACGACGTATATAAATAACGTCATGACGAAACGAAAAATCGAAGACGAAAATCTCAAGCTTCGCGATTACCTCGCGAAACGCTTCAAAGGTTGGAAATCCGAGAATCGCGGATTCTACGAAGAGAAGAAACGCCAGGATCAACCCGTGATCGATGCCATCAGCAGTCTAGGTAAAGAAATTAAAAGTGTCACGGAACAAAATAAAAATTTGATTAATGAACTCGTACCGCTCGCAGCTAAAAGTTACGCCGTACCCACACCCATTTCGAGCATTCCTTCGACGCCGTTCGAACTGAAGGATGCACCGGCACGACGTCGAGCCATAGGCAGCACGTCGTCGTCTTCGGATAAAATCGAGTTGGGACCTTTGGCACGAGACTACCTGAGCACGGGGAAGTTCGACAAGGATGAAGTGTTCGGATTGTACCCCAGCATGGAAACCAGCGAAGGCGGCGGTGTGGTGTGGAAGATTGGGAAATCGAAGGTGACCTTCGAAGGCAACGACATTAAAGTCAATTTAGGCGACAAGGATAGTTGGAACAGGTATCCGGGTACGGTGGGACTGTGGGAACTCGTCGCCAAAAAGCAGCCGAAAGATTACACCGACGAAGATTACCAGAGTTACAAGGAAATTCTGATCATGACGGATGCCTTGTACCAGAACAACGACGCCTCGCAGAATAGGGTGAAATCGAGCAGCGGCGAGAAGTACAGGAATCTCATCAAACCGATTTGGAACCAGGTCAAAACAGGCAGCGGCGTCAAACGTTACAACACGTTACCCAAAGAATTCGTTTGGGTGGACGACGTTAGGAAACTCGTGGACCGATTGTTGGTGATAGCCGGCGAAGAGAATGCAGGCAACCGTAATTTCTACAACGAGAAGGTTGGCATCGTGGACATGATCAGCACGAAACTTTCCAACTTCATCGTGAACGACGACAAGGGCATAGGTTACCTGATCAAAATCATCAACACGCTGCCTCCGAAATTCTGGAACGTGGCCGAAGGAAAAGGACTCGTGAACGACATCATCAACAAGTTACCTTTCGAGATGCATCTACCTGGCTACCAGTACTGCGGACCGGGTACCAAACTCGAGAAAAGATTGGAGAGAGGAGACAAGGGTGTGAATCCGTTGGACGCCGCATGCAAAGATCACGACATCGCCTACAACACCACGCAGACGGATCTGGATGCACGTCACGAAGCAGACAGAAAGTTAGAGCACGCAGCTTTCGAAAGATTCGTGAGTAGAGACGCATCGTTGGGTGAACGGGTCGCCGCACTAGGTACCACCATCGCCATGAACACGAAACAAAAATTGGGGTGGGGTATATAAATAACATACAGTAAAAAAAACAACATGGATTACATAACTAATTTGCCGCCCGAGCTACTATCTAAAATCTTCAAGAAAGTAGTTAACGGAGATGTTAATAAACTTGTAAACATAGCAAGAACAATGCCGGAATTTCGCATTCCTTGTGAAATGGTTCTCAAGGACCTTCTTCGGGAGATCAGCGGCCTGAGGTGCGGTGATCTCAACATTCTGCTTTCGGCTGCAGGGGAAAAATTGGAGGAGAGGTCGGACGAACTGTACGAGGCGATGCAGGGAAGAAGACGGTATACTGATGATTGGTACAAGTCTATGCAGGAGAAGGAAGATATCACTACGCAGATCCTTGCGTTTTCCGAAGCACGGACTTTCTTCCTCTGTTAAAAAAATCTTCGATACAAATCGTGAAAAAAAAACTTGATATATAAATAACACACATCGTGAAAAAAATAATCTTCGGTATATATAAATAACACACGTCGTGAAAAACAATTAAATTTCTCTCTAACACTTTGAAATTTTTTTGATATGACGACCGAGAAAATAAGTGATCTCCAAGCATTAAAACAAATGCTAAATTTGTCAGTCGAGTATGTAAAAATTCAGGAATTGGAAGTCGACAAACCTTACACGATAACTTCCGGTTCAATCGTTTCTACCCAGTATGGTCCCAAGGTACGCCTGTTGCTCAACGCACAATACAGTCTATTTTTACCAGATCGATACGCTAGCATGTTATCCGACGAGAAGCTATCTATTTTAATCGAGAACAAAACTCGAATCGTGTACAAGGGGACAAAAGAACTTCTTGGCAAGAAAACGAAGCACGTTATAGAATTTGTGTAACGACTGCGAGGCCTTGAAAATATATAAATAACATACCGTAAAAAACTACACAAGAAAAAATCTCAGAATATATATATAAATAACATACCGTGAAAATAACACATAGAGCATCAACATGAAGCCCAAGGGTGTCGTGTACCAGATACCATACTCCAATCTAAAAAATCTAGGTGCTCTCGATGGGTTACTCACCAAGAAACAACGCGAGAAGAAACGTTCTTGCTTGTCGAAAGGACACGGAATGAAATTGCTGCTCAGCACACCTCAATTGAAAAGATTGCAGCGTTCGCGGAAACAGCAAAAGATCGGAGGTTTCATATTCAGCATCCCGGCCATCCTGGCAGCATTGGGGGCCGTTGGAAGTTTGGCCGGCGGAAGTGCCGCCATCGCGAAAACTGTCATCGACTCGAAGAAGAACAAGGCGGAATTGGAAGAACAGAAACGTCACAACCTGGCCATGGAGAAGAAGGGGAAAGGTATAACCAAAAAACAAAAAAGCAACCTCGATGCTTTGAAGAAATATAAAAAAAAGAAACAAAAGCACTCACCAACCGAGACATTGAATCTCTGATTGAACCGTTACAAATCAAACACTTCAGAGGAGTTTTCATGTCCGACTCGTTACCTTCAACCGCTAAAAGAAGAGAATGCGGAGTAGTCAACTTGGACGGTCAAGAAAATCCAGGCACGCATTGGATATGTTACCACAAAAATAATGATAAAGCATTCGTTTTCGATTCTTTCGGAGGTGTTCCACCTACAAATTTAGTTCATTATCTGAAAACAAGCAAAACCTCCATATACTACAACGACGAACGCATTCAAGATTTCGGAGACGTGAACTGCGGTCATCTCTGCCTCTCCGTGCTCGCGTTTCTCTCTAAAATAAATAACCCTACGATCGAGGATTTCCAGAAAGCATTGTGGAACCTCAAACAGCATCACTAGGATGGGCGTGTTCCATCTCACGAGCGAATCTTCAATCTTGAAACTCACGCTGCACGACGACATTGTCTATCCTAAATCCGTGGCTCTGCGTGCATTCTACAGCATGTACCTCATACCTAATGTTACGCAGCACAACAACAAAATTAGCGTCGGAAGCGAACACATCGTCGTCACGCCAGGACAATACAATCTTTCCACTTTGCAAGCTCAATTACCCAAAGGCACATATCTTTCTCAAAATTCGGTCACGCACAGAGTGGAAATCCTATCCGCGACGGAGACCGTGGACCTGGGCACCATGGGAGAACTTTTAGGTTTCGAGAACGACACAAAACTCGAAGCTGGCATCAAGCACGTAGCAACCAACATTCCTAAATTCTTGGCCATAGAGACTCTGAACGTACACTGTAACGTGGCGGAAGGTATGATCACGAAATCTTCGGACGGATTGTTAGGAAGTCACAAGCAGACGGGAATCATAGCCACTTTCAAACCAAGTTCCGAGTTCATGGAACCGATCATCTACACGCCCTCTTCGCCGATCTATTTTCCAGTATGTCGCAACCGCATAGACGACATAGAGTTGGTGGTGACGAACGAGAAAGGAGACGTGGTGGATTTCGCAGGTGCCACTACGACGGCCATCGTGGAGATCAACGTATAATAAATAACCATACATGTAAAATGGAGCAAATCGAAAGTTACGAATTGCAATCTTTCCCTCCCAACCGTCGCACGTTCGCCAATCTGAACGAGGCGAACAGGGAGATCGAATACGACGTGGACGTAGGCGACGGGTTTATTCATCCTCACAGAGCGGACCTCTACCTTCAATTCGACGTGGTGAAGAAAGAAAGCGGAGACGCGTTTCCCGCAGCAGCAAACTTGATACTCGTGGACAACTTCGTGCCTCACCTGTTCTCGCAGGTGGAGGTGAGGAAACACAACACCGTCATCGACAGAATAGATTATCCAGGCATCACGTCGACGGCAGTGGGAACGTTGAAATTATCCAAAACGGACGCAGCGTACTACCAGGCCGGGGGATTCGAAGCCGGGACCAAAATATCGACGAAAAGTCACACGGTGCTCTTTCCCATGCGTCTGCTGCCTGGTTTCTTCTCGGACTACAAGGAGATCATGTGGAAGGGAGGACTGCGCGTTACGTTTCGAAGAGCGGCCAACGACAACGACGCACTGATGCGATACGCTACTTTGGGTCCGGACGGCACCACGCCGATAGCCAACACTTTACCCGAAGCGGCGAAATGCGTCATCCGAAGCATGGAATTGAGAATGCCGGTGGTGGAATACGAAACAAACTACGCCCTCAAGTACAAAGCGGAGATCTTGAAAAGTCCGCAGGTAGCGATTCACTTTCACAGTTACCAGTGCGTACAGAAAGTGGCGTCGGGAAGTCACATGGAATTCGACGTGACGACGCAGTTCAACAACATACAGTTCGACATGCCAGATTTCGTCGTAGTGCTCTTTCAGACCGGGCGCGATAACAATCAGGAGAAAGATTCCAGCAAGTTCGACGACTGCAAGATCAAGAACGTTTATCTGAAGAATGGACGCAACGAAGTGTTCCCGCGCGAGAATTACAACCTCGACGTGACCAAAAACGATTACCTCAAACTTTACGAAGCGTTTTCGGCTTACAAACGCGTGACCGAGGGAAGTGTGGACATGTACTACACGCCCAGCGAATTCAAAGCACGGAGGCCGATGTTCGTCATCAACACATCTAAGAGAAAGCAGGTGGTGGTCAACGATCGAACCAACATCAAGGTCGTCTGCGAGTTCCACGATGCCTTGCCCGAGGATACCCTATGCAGTGTCATCCTGATTGCAGAGAAGTCCTTCGCCTACGACGTGAAGAATGAGAGAGTCACAGAGCAGTTTTAACAAGTTTTTTAACATCTTTTCTTGCACAATAAGAAATTTTCTGCACTAGCACAATCAGTTACAATGGCACAATACGAATTTCACTAGTTCAGATCACTTACAAATGTTAATTTCATTAGTTATCAGTCACAATATCTTTTTTGCACTATAGCACGAGAGACAATCAGAAAATTTGCACAAAAAAAATTTGTTGTTGTTTTTACACGTGAAAATTAACAATAAAATTTTTTTATCGTTTCAGATGCTGTCGAAACATCAAAAACATATACACACACTAAAAAAGCATGCAATTTTATTTACATACATTCTCCATCTTCATCAAAAAAATATTATAATAAACATAATCATTTTTTTATCTATATCTCACAATAAAACTCTATATCCAAAAAATATCACAACATCAAATAACACTAGAGTCGTTAGTACACGTTGCATGCATTACGGAGGTCCTCTGTAGGGTTTCATGGAAGTTTGGGGGAAAAAAAAAAACACGTGAAACCCTACAGAGGTGCGGTAATCTATAACCGCAGCCATTAGAAAACTTTTACATTTTTGGTTGGGCACCACGCACCCTGGCGAGGTTATAGGGGCCAGGCCTCCTAAAAAACAACAATTATTATTTGTTTGTTTGTTTGTGTTACAATACATATGTGCGCACATGCGCGTGTGTATGTGTGCATGTGTGTGTGCGCGGCACGTCGTTCCCCCGAGAGAGAGAGAGGTTTACAAAGGTCGCAATATACAAACATTGGCCCCCGGGAGTTGGAAAATTACGATATGGCGCATTCGCTCCTTACTGTTCCCAGCTATAAGTTTTTCTCTCTCTCTCTAGCCCTTGCCAACTAAAAAAAAATGTAGGTAGGAGTTGGTAACACCGCGAGAAAATAGAGATCGTGCCTTACAAGAAAAAACCATTAAGGCGATTTTTACTTGATGATGTTGAACCCGTGTAGTGTTCCCATCCATCCCTCTCTCTCTCTCTTTTACGGCAGTGCCCGCTTTCCTTGTTTAGTATATGTAGTTTGGCAACATTGCTTTATGCGCTGTAAACCAAGCCTCAAGCAATTTTTGCCAGCCCCTTGCTTTAGGTTAGGTTAGACAAGAAAAGCTGTAGGTAGGCCGTCGGTTGTTTAACTCTTCCCTCCCTCTCTTCTCTCTCTTTTTTGTAAAAAACTATGGCAAAAGTACCAGTAGGTTGGCAACCTTGCTTTATGCACTGTAACGCAAGCCTCAAGCAAGATTGCCTGCTCCTTGCTTTAGGCTAGGTTAGACCAAGACAAAAACCTTGGTGATTTTTTTTCGAGTAGGTGTTGGCAACACTGTGAGTTCCACTTCCGGTTGCAGAACTCTCAAGCAAGATTGCCAGCTCCTTGCTTTAGGTTAGGTTAGACCAAAAAAAAACCTTGGTGATTTTTTCGAGTAAGAAGTTGGCAACACTGCGAGCCTCACCGAGCCCCACTTCCGGTTTGTGAACTCTCAAGCAAAATTGCCAGCTCCTTGCTGTTTTAGGTTAGGTTAGACCAAAAACCTTGGTGATTTTTTCGAATAAGCGGTTGCCAACACGGCGAGCCTCACCGAGCCTCAATTGATGGCGTTGAATTCTCTATTTGGGTCTACTCATAAGTGATGCCATTTAAGATTTTGGGCAGGAAAAATGGCTCGATCAAATGATTGTTGATGACGCCCATCCATACTTCTGCCTGGGCGTGCGACAGTGTCTAGATGAAAATTACCCAAAGAAATGGATTGGCCGAGGCGGCCCGATTCCCTGGCCTGCTCGATCCCCCGATTTGTCGCCTTGCGAATTCTACATTTGGAGCCAGGAATCGCCCCTGGATGGAGAAATACGACGTTAAGGAATCAAGGAAGCAGGCAAAATATCCAGTGGCGAAGCGTGACATTTTTAAGTAGTCATCGCAAAACTTGCCAAACATCAGGGTCAATCTTTCAACCGGGTCGGCGGGGGGGATTACTACATTGATAATGATGATAACAGTGTTCGTACATGACGTGTGAAGTAGAGATGGCTTAATCCATTTTTTTCTACGGAGTATATGATCGTAAAATAAGGGAGACAAAACTTTCTTAATAAATTCTACCCAAGAAAATGGAAAAAGTGTTAAAACTCTCTCTCCGAAATTCGGATTCTGGGTAGTAAAATTTCCGAATCGAGATTATAAATTTTCCGGGATCCTGATATTTTTTGGCCATCCCTGGTGTGGAAGTAAGATATGTTAGGAAAAAGGTTCTGTTACCTCGAGAACAAATCTCTTGATCAGTCTTGTCATTTGAAAGCATAGTAAACACAAAACAACAGGAAGTGCTTTGTGTTTTGTAAAGCAAGAACATTTATTTCCAAAATCGATAAAGGAGAAATACTATGAAGGAAATACAATTGATCCAGAATTGCTTTTTTTATTCAAGTTCTTTCTAGCACTAACCGAGGGGAAATTTATGCTTTTGCTTACTTAAATTTTTTCTAAGCACCATTACTTTCATGTATTCTATGTAAGTTGCGTTGTGATGCTCTTCAATATGTTTTTTTATCTTAAAAACAAGAGCGTTGCATGCTTTACTGTGCTGGACATTCTGCGAAGTTTCATCTTGATGATGTCACAGAAACCCTGCCGTGTTTGTAAACAAGGGGGCTAGAAAAAAGAAGATATCTTATGGGCAGACCTTCAAGAGCGGGGAAAAAGCTGTCGAAAGACCTGGGATACGCAGACCTGCTACGATGACCAGGCCCGTTTGACACCATTGCACTCAACAGAAAATGTAGCGGGCCGGTTGGGTACAGGGGGTAGAACTGGGCTCTCCTTTCGATGCAGTAAACTTAGTGAAACTCTGGTGTATTTCTAGCTGTCTCGTGATGTCGCTTGACTAATTTCGCTCAAATATGCGAATATTCTGACTTATTTTTTACTTCTTCTCTAAAATATTAAAAAGCAATATTTTTATTACTTTGCTTCGTCATCGCCGCATCTCTCCTCTGAAACTACCTATTTCTTAAATGCTCGTAGAAAGATTAAAAGTGAGCTCCCCACCCCGGTAGTCTAGCTGTGAGACTGCTGCCTTGTAAGCAAGTGGTTCCCCGGGTTCTTTTCCTATTGAGGGATTGGAGGCAGATTTCATTAAGTGGTTCGAATTCCACTATAAGCTGTAGGTCTCCTCTCGATTAACCTCTGTGCGGGTACTGGACGCTAATATAATTCCAACCAAACTGCAATACGGTGTAAAAATCAGCACGCGTGGACAATTGTGATGCACGTGGCCCTAGGCCTACATGTTAACATGATGTTAATTAAGAGCCGCGGTAGCTCAGTCGTTAGTCTGACTACCATGCGAGAGACCCAAGATCAATCCCTGGTGGGGCAGAACGTGGATTTTCGGGAAATGACTTCCCGACTATTCGGGACCCCGAGCAATCGGGAAATATGGTAGACCAGGGCATTACGGATCAATTTTTCTTTACAACAGTTTTTATTGGCCAAGGAATTATGCTAGCAACACAAAACTCTACCAAAAAATTAATTATAGTTTCTACTACATGTGCATAACATTGAAAGAACCAGAGGTTGAAAATACAATTCAGAAAAAAATATTTTGTGAGACACTGCAGATCCGTATTGCCCTGATAGCAGGGGTAAAACGGATCACTAACGGGGTAATATGGATCAGTTTAATTTTATGTATATAACATAAGATTAAAAACATAAAAACAAGTACCGTATACTGTATTACAGTTTTGGGATCTGACATATACCGCACACAAATTGTTTTCTTCCGACAGCATTTACGCAACGCTCATGATACCATTTACGACAGGACTGACATTGAATCCAATCTCCCATCTGTGCACATCTTGGATCATCATATGAAATCTTACAAAAACTACAAGAATTGCTAGCAATCATGTCTACATTCGACATGACATTTGTTCGTACGCCCTGACTAGTCCTTTTTCTTTATTAAAGGGATGCGGTATGTTCTCTTTCTCTGCAAACTTGAAAACGGATCTTCGTACAGCTTTGGGTGTTGGCCCGAATCCTCTTCGAGCTAAATCACACAATCTCGAAGAAAGAGCCTGCTCAAACTCATCACTAAACACTTGCTTTGCACTAGGACGACCAACATAATCTGATCCACCAGATGTTCTTCGTTGCAATGAAGTATATGGCACACCACAAAGTTCCGCAGCTTGCCGAATAGTCTTTTCTCCGGATGTCACCAAACGCACAGCTTCATACATTCCTACTACAGACCACGAATTTCTGGTGGACTTCTTTTGATAATCGTTAACTATCTTGAAATTGAAAGCGTCGTGTTAGAAGATATATTGTTAAGTAAAAGTACGTAAAACGTACTGAAAGTGGGAGATCCGTTTTGCCCCGTTTTGGCCGATCTGTAATGCCCTGATTTGCATATTCTCGACATATGTCCATTTAAATAATGACAAATAGGGTTAGTCATATCAAATACTGGCACATCGCAAAAACACACCCTACCTTATCACATGTTAAATTGCAGAGCACTTAAACGCCTACATTCTACAATGCAACCTTACCAAATGTCGAACAAAACTTACAATGGGTACTTTTCCTCCACCGTCTCCACCAACTTGCTTACAACAATCACTTGTGACAAGCGCGCCAACTGCCACAGCGAACAAAGACAGGCAGCTAGTAAGCGGACAGATGGCAGCATGATCCGCTATATTTTTCAAGTTCGTGCCTGCAACAGTTTTCTTTGCAGGTCACGTGAACCTTACATTGATCCATAATGGTCTGTGATCCGTAATGCCCTGGTCTACCCTACCCAATGGTAATTTTAAAAAGTTGTTAATTCTCGACGTTTTCTACATTGTAATTTTCTGGAACTTATCGGAAATTGTTCGTTTTCATTCCAGAAATGCAAAAATAATCACTTAAAAGTAAAAATGACTTGTAGAATTCGAGATTTCGGGAAATTTCGAGCATTTTCCGTCCCGAAAATATCCCGACTTCGTCGAGAATTTGCGAATATTTCCCGTCCAGAATGTTGGGATTTATAAAATTTCCCGTCCCGCACGTCCTTACTATATTCGATTCTCGGTTAGCCCCCAAGAATTTTAAATCGAAATCTAAAACACTTATATCAGGTCTGCGCCGTCGCTGTTGCGACCCCACTGTCTCAATTAATTTCTTGGAACGAACTTTTGAATCTCTTTGCTGAATAGCTGGAATATCAAACTATTTTTTTATTATATATTTGTGTATCTGTACAAAAAAAACATTAACTTCCTCTTTAAACATAGAGGGTTAGCAACCCTGTCCGGAATAGGATTCGTACGACGGAATGATCATGAACCACAACGTTCAGTGATTATGGTCATTCAGACATGAATATATCATGAATAGTAGCATTTAGAAAAGTATGTAGTTTCGTAGCGAATGTACGAAGCATCCGTAACATAAATTTACTGTACGTAAAATCGGCAAGTTGACGAGGAGGAGGCAGAAGGAGAAGAGTTACATTGTTTTTGTTTCAATGGACAATTTGGTGATACGAAGGCCAAGGTAAAATGAATGATAACATGATTTATCCTAGATCGGGAGAGGGATTGAAAATATTAGAAAACTATATATTGTTTGGTTAAATTTAAGTTAGTTGATATTTCACTGTCTACTGTTTTTATGATTTTCTAAAGTTCAATCCCTATGTTCCGTAGAAATTCTGCAGCATTGCTTGTCTTTGATTCTCACACTGATGCAGGACAATTTGTGCAATCAATAATTGTTATTTACGTCGAAGTATATTCATCAAGGTAAGTGAAGTTATTCTTGTTTTTGATAAAAGAAAAATTACAAAAATACGTTGACAAAAGTTTACGAAGTAAGTGTTGTAATATACCCCTTCGTCACGCGGCTACTTCATAGAATTTTACTTGTAGTACGAGAGATGGACGGACAATCCTCAACGTACTGGGAACATTCCAATCCATGGTGTCTGGTGTAGAGTAATTTCATCAATTCCATCAACAACAGTACTCGAAATGTGGTGTTGGGGAAGGGGTCGGGGATACGGTAACTTTCTGGCTAGCAATTTTGTTTTGCAATTTTCCTCAGCTGTCTCGTTATCATGATGTTAAACCATTGGAGTCCCCCTCCTTCCCGGCTAACCGGCCGGACCAAACATCCTCCCAGCTAACATTTTCCACTTCAAGCGCTGGTCAGTGCCGAAACTTTTTTAGGAACACAGTAATTTAATTACCTTTAATCTTTTTAGGAATGAGTGCACAGTATTGATCACAGAATCTTAAATCACAAAAATAAAAATCTGATAGTTCCCGGACACCTATAACTTTTTCGTTTTGTGAATTTTTGACATTCGTACTTACCCATCTGGGTAAATATGCGATAACGCCCGGACACCTTTCACTCATTTATTTCTTTCATTTTACCACTGGTACTTACCTATTTTGCCTTGCGGAACATTCTTTAAGGTGAAGTTATGCCTTTTTCCGTAAAATACTGTCAACTTTTCATATTAAGATTGATTATTTGTCTTACTTGGTCCGCTTCTGTAATAGACAATATGGCGTGCAATCTGCTTTGCGGAACATTCTTGAAGGTGCATTCACGTTTTTTTGATGAAAGTAATTGCAATTTTTTTTTTTTAAGAAAGTGTTTTTGTAGGGAAGAACGTACGTTTCCGCAAGTGGTTTGTGGGACTATGCGAGAATGGTGTGTGTGGCTACGCATATTTTTTTTCTAAACCAATTTTGGAGCGATTTTATAATACGGAGAATTTCTCCATTTTGTTTGAAATTCGGCATACTCACTAAATTAGGGCTCCTAATCACGAATCTGAAGTTAAAATTTGGCGCTCAAGTGTCAAACTTGCAAAATAAGAGGGTCAGTCATCACAACCGACAATGCACAATTGCTCATTATTTATCGCAAGATTTTCCGTTTCGAATATTTAAAGAACGAAATATATATACAAGGTGACTGGTAATTAGATGTATTCCCTGAAAGGGGTTAAAGTAGAGACAATTTGCAATAAATTTGACCATATGATACCCCGTCCGAAAATTAGTAGTTTTCGAGATAATCGAATTTCAATTGTTTTTTTAAAAAATGACAATTTTCCACATAAATAGATGAATTGAGAAAAAAGTGCTCATTGTATGGAACTTATTGCAGCATTTTCTGATAGCTAACAAATAAGTGGTTCGTTTTAAAAAAAGTTTTTCCCAAATAACAATCACATGTAAGTAACGGGTGGGTCTAAACTTACAAGTGATGATAAAAAAATGCACTCTTAGTTTACTTGGCAACGTATTAATAACAAAAATGGTATGACACGAACCGTACAAATTACTTAAATTACTTCCTTGAGTCATCAGCTATCCAACAAGGTACATATGTTGCTAACATTCACATTTGTCTACAAGAAATAATGCTTCATTCATCTTCATGTGAATGGAATCAATGCACAATACAATTAAAGAACATTACACGTCTAGATCAAAGTGGGCACCTCCGTTACGAATGCAGCTCACTCAGGTTTTTACGGACATTTGGTCTCTTAACTTGTGATGTGATGGTGTCCTTGATGTGTTGACCAGCTGTTAAGATTCTCTTCCTGAGCTCTTCTTGCAAGTTTACCGGTGTCTTGTCATGTGGCTCCAAGTGTAAAAGTCGCAAGACTTCAAATTGGGCGATCGAGCCGCTTCGGTCAATCCATTTCTTTGGGTAATTTTCATCCAGCCACAGTCGCACGCCCAAGCAGAAGTATGGATGGGCGTAATCAACAATCATTTGATCGGGCCATTTTTCCTGCCCAAATCTTAAAAGGCATCACTTATGAACATTTCTTGAGGAACGGGATGGCAATGTTGTTGGAGGATGTGCCTCTAGTTACAAGACATGACATGATTTACAAGCATGATGGCTGCCCAGCTCGATCCCCCGATCGATTTGAAGCCTTGCGACTTTTACATTTGGAGCCACATGACAAGACACAAGTAAACTCGCAAGAAGAGCTCAGGGAGAGGATCTTAACAGCTGGTAAACACATCAAGGACACCATCACATCATGAGTTAAGAGACCAAATGTCCGTAAAAACCTGGGTGCCTGCATTCGTAACGGAGGTGCTCACTTTGATCTAGACGTGTAATGTTCTTTAATTGTATTGTGCATTGATTCCATTCACATGAAGATGAATGAAGTATTATTTCTTGTAGACAAATGTGAATGTTAGCAACATTTGTACCTTGTTGGATAGCTGTTGACACAAGGAAGTAATTTAAGTAATTTGTACGCTTCGTGTCATACCATTTTCGTTATTAATACGTTGCCAAGTAAACTAAGAGTGCATTTTTTATCATCACTTGTAAGTTTAGACCCACCCGTTACTTACATGTGATTGTTATTTGGGAAAAACTTTTTTTAAAACGAACCACTTATTTGTTAGCTATCAGAAAACGCTGAAATAAGTTCCATACAATGAGCAGTTTTTTCTCAATTCATCTATTTATGTGGAAAATTGTCATTTTTTAAAAAAAAACAATTGAAATTCGATTATCTCGAAAACTACTAATTTTCGGACGGGGTATCATATGGTCAAATTTATTGCAAATTGTCTCTACTTTAACCCCTTTCAGGGAATACATCTAATTACCAGTCACCCTGTATATATTCCTGATATTACTACGACCCTAAAATTTAACTAGTTTTCTAACCTAACCTAGCCTAACCTAACCACTCGCCAATGGTCCGTGGGGCTAGCTATAATTCAGGAATTTCTATACGTGAGCGCCAAATTTTAAGTGCAGATTCGTGATTAGGAGACCCAAATTAGTAAGTATCCAAAATTTCAAACAAATTGGAGAAATTCCCTGTATTGTTATACCCCAATTTTTAACTATTGTAACCTATACGTGACCCTACCTAACCTAAAGTTTCCTGTAATTGTTCGTGGGGCTATGCATCAATGGTTGAATTTCCGCTATAAAACATTCCCACATCACACAAAACACCTTCCAGATGTTAGACAATGCTACAGGAACTTATTACCGCAAGTAGTTTCTTCTGTAAAAATGAATATATATCCAGGGAATATCAGATTAGTACCAAATACAAGCCAAGGTACAATGTTGAATTGTTTAGTACTGAGCTAACTATGGGGTACTATTATCGTATGAGGGAAACACCTACGAATCATATATTTCGGACTTCTTACTTCTTTACATTGGTAAAGTGTTATTTTCGGTAAGAGTCTAGTTTACGTCCTTTTCCTAAGGAATACGTGTCATATATCGTTGGAAAGCTTATTTTATAAAGAATTCAACAAAATAAATCCCAAGGCTAGGAAAAATTTCCTGGAGGAGAAAATCGAGAAAACCGATGTTGTCCGGATATGCGTGATTGAACGTACTGAGGATATTTTTCGATGATGAAGCACATATTTAGGGGTGAAATGAGTGCTAATGGAACCTAACCTAACCTCATAGGAATACCTCATTCCCGTGAATGGTTAGTGACAGAAAGTGTGAAAAGAAAAACTTACTTACCCTATGGATGCCTGCTGTCTTCTAATACAATTTTTGTGAATGGGCAAGAAGGAGTGTGCAAGAAAGATGTAAACAGGTAAGAAGGAGTGGCCAAGAAGGATGTAAAGTAGACTCTAGCCTTATTTTCGAATGCAGAACATTTCTTAAGGTGAAATAATGCATTTCTAACTAAGATAATGTCTATTTTTTCTATTTACGAATACTTACTGTTACTTGTTGTTTCGAATCTGTAACACATTATGGCTGTGTTAGCGTACTAGTTTAGGGAGCGTTCTGAGAGTGTTTTGTCGATTTATGTAGTGTTGCAACCTCGTTCATCGGAAAATATTTACTTTCGTGCCTGGATTTGAAATTATGCGAATACGTCGCAAACCATTCACGTTAGCCCCAAAAACCATTTTCCGTAAGGTTAGGTTAAGTTAGGTTAGGCAAGCATAGTTTAAAAAAAAATTAAAAATACTCGACACGGCGAGGCTGAAACACTGGCTACGGGGTTGCATCATCTTAACACACGGAACAAAGCACTCTCGTGCAGAAAGCAAATGGCGGGAGCAGAAACAGCATGTCGGACAGAGATTTTCGCAGAAAACAACACGCATTCACATTAAAATGGATCAAATCTACATTCAGGAAATTTCACAATGTTAAGGAAAATTATTTCCGTAAGTACTTTCTCCTGTATATTTGAAGAAATTTGAAGGAATACATTTTCCTCATGGAAAATGTTACCAACTATGGTACAAAAGCAATTTTTATATTGGGTAGGAATTTACAATACTGGACCCCTCCCCAATTTTTGTAATATTTCGCGTACTCACTAATTGAGGCCTCCTAATCAAGAATTTAGGTAACAGTTCGTTGGTAACAGTATGGTGTAGTGAAATCACATTTCACTCGTTTATTTCCTATTTATTTACATTTGTATTTACCTGTTATGCATAGTGGAACATTTTTGAAAGTTGGATTTTGCTTTTTCACTGAAAAAAAGAGTAATTTTTTACATTACAAGTATTTACTGTTCGTTGCTAATTCGCTTTCGTTACACACAATGTGGAGGTCAAATTTTGACTCACGTTGTCTATCATCAGCTGATATGCAGTGTTTCCAAACTTATTAATTGAAAAATGTAGCAAAAACTATTCACAAAAAGCGTTTAAGAGAAAATTGATCCACAAACCATTCATGGAAGGTTAGATTAGGTTCAGTTAGGTTAGGCAAACAGAAAATTAAATTGGATACTTACCTATTCTGCATTGCGGAAGATTCTTTAAGGTGAATTTATGCCTTTTTCCATTAAATAATGTCAGCTTTTCATATTACGAGTCATTATTTGTCTTCCTTTTTCCGCTTGGGTAACAGACAATATGGCATGCACTCGTCATGGATCATCTTGTGTTTTGTCGATTTGGAGTGGGTATGCAGTGTTTTAACCTTCTTAACCGAAAAATACCTACTTTCATGTTCATTATATCATCACAAACCATTGACGGATAGCCCCAAAAATTATTCACAATAGCCCAACGAACCATTGATGGATATCCCCAAAAACCATTCACGATAGCCCCACGAACCATTGACGGATAGCCCCACAGACCATTTCCAGCAAGGTTAGGTAAGCATAGTTAAAAAAAAAAGAAAAAAGAAAGGCACGCATGACTTTCGACGCTCGCACCTTCTGCAGGTACATAATGGAAACAATGGCATAATGTTGTCGCTTTACAGAAAATGCAAGTTCCTTACATAAAAAGTGATCATTTCTTATTCTTCAGCATTCTATGGTGAAGTTTTCAGTTTCCGAAAGAAAATGCCTCGAAGAACTTCGACAATGATACAGAAACTGATTTCAATAAGTAGTTTCTCCTGTAAATTTGAAGAAATCTGTTTGGGCGATATTGCATATTTACCAATTTCACAATGCAACCTTCACTTATTAACTGAAAAATGCCACACAAACTATTCACAGAAGGTTTTTAAGCGAAAATTTATCCACAAACCATTCACGGAAGGTTAGGTTAGGTTCATTTAGATTAGGCAAACATCGAAAATTAAATTGGAAAAAAAAATCACAATGCTACCTTCACACGCCATCTTGTAAAACTACCGCGTGGTTGCTACACTATCAGGGGGTTACATAATCGAACGCACGGAACATTTGATTCACGTAGTCAACGGTAATGGTGGCAATAGCTATCGTGCATCGGAGATAGATTTATGTCGAAAAATACATGATTTACTGGCCGAATAAGTTGAACGAAGGGAGAAAACACATCCATGAGCTCCGAAAAGTCTACAGAAACTCAGTTCCATAAGTAGCTCCTGTAAATCTGAAGAAATGTGTTTTCACTATACCATACTGTTACCCAGTTCATTATATCGGAGACACATTTCTTCATTTTTACAGAAGAAAACTACTTACGGAAAAAGGAGTTTCTCTAAGGTTTCCAACGTTCATCAAGGTATTTTCTTTCATCGTGGAATCTATTTCACCGGGAAATCATGTATTTTTCAAGAGAAATATCTCACCGACGCACAAGTGCCATTGCTTTCACTATGTGAACCAGATGCTGCATTCGTTTGATGACGTAACCCCCTGTCAGTGTTTCCAACCCCCCTTTTTTAACTATACTTGCCTAACCTAACATTATCGGAAATGGTTCGTGGGGCTTTCCGTGAATTGTTCATGGGGCTATCCGTCAGCTACCTGTGCATAATGTACAATTTTCACATGTGACGACCACTACAGTAGGTATTTTTTGGTGAAGAAGGTTGGAAACACTGCATACCTACAACACTAGTCAACCTCTGCCCGCCATATTGTGTGTTAAGGAAGCGAAAAAGGAATAACAAAAACTACTCTCTATGTGATAAATTGTGTTTGTTTTCGTGTAAAAAGCATAATGGCACATTGAACTATGTTCCGCAATACACAATTGGTAAGTACGAACCATGCAATCACGTAATATCAGATTTTAAAGTGTTTCCAATATAACGAACTATAACCTGAATTTTAAGTTAAAATTTGGGGGTCACGTGTAGAAGTTGCAAAATAAGCTAAATTGAGTGAGGAAATTTTGTCGTTACATTGCTACGAAACTAACATTTTTCATCGGTCCATGATCGCAATTGGCCCACAAACTATTCACGGATAGCCCCACAAACTATTCTTGGTAAGGTTAGGTTAGGTTAGGGAAGCATAGTTAAAATTTGGGGTCGTAGTAATATCATGAATATATAAATTTAGTTCTAAAACGTAAAATATTGCAATAACCATTGTTTTCGTGGAGAAATCCAAGGTTTCTGTTCCGATCGCGGACCACTCAATTTCGCTTATTTTGCAATTTCTACACGTGACCCCCAAATTTTAAAATTCGTGATTAGGAGGCCTCAATTAGTGAGTACGTGAAATATTACAAAGATCGGTTAGGTGCCTGGTATCGTAAATTCGCTTCTTATATTCAGGGTGGCGACAGACCTGGAAAACCTGAAAACCCGTGAAAAGTCAGGGAATTTGAGGTGTCAAAAAAAGTCAGGGAAATGTCAGGGAATTTCGGTTTTTTTTTTTTTTTTTTTTTTTTTTTTTTATCGTTATGGAACTCTGCACGGGAACAGGAAATCTCGTTCGTATAAGTTTCAGCCTCAACTTTTAGGCACCTTTTATGCACACCACGGCACCAGAAACCAGTGATGGCAAGATAGAGAGAAAGAGAGAGATTTCTCTCGCCCGAGCTTCTCGGCGAGAATTTTAAATTCGGACACTCTTTGAAGGAAAATCGTTATAACTCGGCCACTATGGGAGCAATCTACTTCGGATAACTTTTGTTTTGCAGATAAAACAACAGAGCATGCAACCGTGTACAATTAAGAACGCCGAACCGAGGAAGAGGGGTTTGGGGGGCGCGACCCCCGAATTTCAATGGAAAAAAACAAAAGTCTGGAGTTTCCCCCTCTTCTCCCACTACTTTGGGGGAGAAGGCACGAACTTTAGTTTTCTTTTCAAAGAATGGAAATTTCTCAAGAGAGTGAAACGTGTTTCATGTTCTTGGGTGCCATACAAGTTGAATAATAAGCCAAAATGTGATTTATTATTATTTTTTTTATGAAAAATGGGTAATTTGCATTTTTGGAGGATAATTGTTATGGGAACAATCTACATCGGATAAGTTTTGTTTTGCAGCTAAAACATCATAGCATGCAGCTGTGTACAATTCAGAACGCCGGACCGAGGAAGCGGGCTTGGGGGCACGACCCCCGAATTTCAATGGATAAAACATAAAACTTTGAAGTTTGGCCCTTCTTCTCCTGTTATTTTGGGGAGATTGCGCGAACTTTAGTATTCTTTTCAAAGAATGAACATTTCTCAAGAGAACGTAAAATGTTTCATGTTCTTGTGCCATACAAGTTGAATAATAAGCCAAAATGTGTTGTTTTTTTTACGAAAAATAGGTAATTTGCATTTTTGGAGGATAAGTTTCGGATAAGTTTTGTTTGTCATATAGAACATCAGAGCATCCAACCCTTTATAATTCAGAACGCCGGACCGAGGAAGGGTTTTTGGGGGGCACGACCCCCAAATTTCAATGAAAAAACTATAAAAATCTGGAGTTTGCCCCTTCTTCTCCCGCTATTTGGGGGAGAAGGCGCAAACCTTAGTATTCCCTTCAAAGAATGGACGTTTCCAAAAAGATTGAAACATTTCATGTTCCTGGGTGCCATAAAAGTTGAATAATGAGCCAAAATGTGAAACTCTGTTCAGAAATGTGGCATGGATATGTTGCAGGGAGAGGGGGGAGGTTGGTCATCAGTATGAATTTCCCAGACCTGTGTCAGAGTTTCCAAACATAAGAGTATGAAGTTCCGAAACAAATAGGTTCCATTGATACCTACGATTTTTGTTGAATATCCCCACCCGACAAAGTATCTCACTACAACATGTGACAGAAATTGCATTGACATATCAAGAAGAATCCAACCAAAAGGTATATATATTGAATACTATCACGAAAAAGTGAAACATAAATCTGCATTGGTGAACTTATAAAAATTGGCCTTCCAACCTCAAATTTACTGCAACACTAGTATTGCAATGAAATTAACACCACTCTCTGTCCTGTCTGTTAGTTGGGACATTGATTCAACGCCACTCTCTGTCCTGTCTGTTAGTAGGGACATTGATTTTTCGCAAACGCCAAAACCATGAAAAATGGTAATTGCTGTGAAGTTATGTTTAGGAATGTGCAGTGATGTCTGGACACATTTTTCGCCCGTTAGAAATATCGAAATAATTCATATTTGGCATAAAATGCAAGTTGTTGGCGTTTTTAGCAATTTTTCCATGAAATCCAACATGCTTGTCTTTTCTAGGCCATGTTTGTGTACATAGAACATGCAAGTTGTCCAACATTTTATTCAAGAGTAAACTATAGAGTTATACGTACATGGAATAATTCTGACAGCCACATTAAATCATTTAAAACTGGCAGGGTTCTAACAGGAGATCGAGTGCGTATCTACCGTCACACAGGAGCAGCATCCTTCAGTATTTGTCGCACGAGATATGTTTTGAATTACCAAGCTAAGTGTGCACCATCGGCATTTGTCGAGCGAGAAATAATGCTCAGTCGTTAGGGCATCTGACTACTATGCGAGAAACTGGGGTTGATCCCCTGCGGGGGAGAACCGGGATGTTTTCCACCTATTCAAACTGCTCCGGCACCACCCAGCATCATATGAAGCTGGTACCTTGAGAAAACTTTGAGGGATAAAGGTAGCCAGGAGCATGGTGCTGATCACATCACCCCCATCTTCAGCCATGATCAAGAAAGTGTGGGGCCCTAACTGCAAACCCCTATACACCTTCATGGAAAAGTGCAGGAGGGGAGCTATTTACTTTCACTTCCTCAAAAATCTGTTCCAACATATCAAACTGTCTCGAAAATACGTAGACCATGTGACCTACAATTTAAAATAATAGTTTAAAAGCACAATGGAGTATTACGTTTCAGTATATTTGGCAGAAAAATGTTCTAAAACAAAAAAGCAAATTTTGGGAAACTTAACACTAACAAGTCAAAAAAATGCAATGCCAATTTTTGGTGCCATAATATATCGGTATTGGTCACATGAGATGATTGATTTTAATTTTTTGGGTGCGTCGCCACTTATGGTCATTATGCACCCTTCAGTATATACAGGGAAATTTCCAATTATCTAAAGTCCATACCTTAAAATTAAAAAAAAGGGGTATGGAAAATAACTTTCCCAAAATAACTTTCAAGATTTCAAACTCTCATGAAGAGGCGTAAGCCATGTGACTTACAATTTGAAACAGTAGTTTTAAAACACCATGAAGGTATAATTTCAGATATTTGCCAGAAAATGCACTAAAATGAAAATGTGAATTTTGGGAAAAATAACACGTTATAGTAAAAAAAAATACACCAATTTGAAAAAAAAGTAACAAAATATCAAGGTACCTACCGATTAGGTATAAATGAAACAAGAATATCAGTTGTAATTAATTGCATTAGTAACAGTGATTCCTAACCTAATTTTGGGCATAATCACCACTGTTGTTCTGGCATTTGTCATAGCATGGCATAATTTTGTATGCCCATGGTATGTGTCTGACAGCAAAGACTTGAACTATCTCTACCGCAGTGTAGCTGTGAAATCCTTGCCCTGCCAGAGACCTCTTCAGTTAAACAAAGAGATGAAAGTCGGTACATTCAAAGCCAGGGTTGTACAGGAAGTGGTCCAAAATCTCTCACCTGAAGTGATGCAAAGGGCCCGTGTGTACTCAGCTGTATGGGGTTGTGCACATTCAATTGGCCTTTGTGAATTGTCTGCACACATCACACGATTGCTGGTTGCTCTGTGCCAAATTCTGAGCATGCAAAAATCTGGCTACATCGCAGTCGGTGGGAGACTGTATGAGAGTTGCAATATTTAACCTAGAACTTTCCTAAAATGGCTGCATTGCAACTGTAACAGATTACAGCTGCTTGCCACTTCTTCCTGCCTGCATGTGTGTGTGTGTGTGTGTGTCGCTCTCCGACCACTATAGCTGCGTATAGGGACCATTGGACCTTTTTCAGGATGCCCCTCGTATATGAACTTTCAGAAGCTTTTATTTTTAGAGTGTTCCTGTTTTAATGTGTGGTTAGCTAAATCGGGTACCTATACAATGCAATTCTATCAATTCCTTGCATTAAATTTCTAATACCTACATACCCTTTTCGTCAGCATTCATGGTATAACTGTATGTTGTCAGTTTCACAGTACTTCACTTGGATATACTGTACTGAATCAGAAATCCCATTGATAATGTAAGGAAATATTACACTTTATTTTGTTCGATTCAATTGTTTCACTTATATGCAAGAGTTAAGTTGTTTGCTTTACAGAGAAGAGAGAAGTAGCTTTATGCATTGAAAAATGAGTCCGCACTCATGGTTGTTGCAAGCAGAGGGTTCCAAACCTCAGTGGAAATATCAACATATAATCCCGAGATTGTATTAGGAGACTGATAAATTACAAATTGTATTTCTTAATCAATCACTCTTCACTCTTATCTCATTTAGTCGTAACTTTAAAAATAATCAAGTATTTTATTTTAAACTTACTGTGTATGACAACATTCCGTAATCCTTCCCTAGCTTGTAAATTGTAATAATTTTCCATATTCACTATTTTTCAGTCTGAATTCAAATCATAGAGAATAGAGAAATTAAGTCAATTTCATAGAAGATAATATTGGTACTTAACAAATCTATACGTGGATCTGTATGAGTTTATTAATTCCATTTGCAAAAACATCGATTTAGTTTAGTTTGTAATTGTCAGGGAAAAATGTAAATTTTGTCCTGGAAAACCTGGAAAAGTCGGGGAATTTCATTTCTTGTTTGTAGCCACCCTGATATTGTTCATATCACAATCATGTGTGAACTGTGCAAGTGTATTTTGTAATACCCACAAAATACAAACAAAAATGAACATGTAAATTATGAAGAGTTATACCTTACAGAATGTATGTTTTTATGTATTTTCACATGATGCTACATTAGCCACAAATTGTTAATACTTATAACACACTACAAAAAAAATACATAGTGTATCTTAAGTAAGGTGACCAGACGTCCTGATTTTCGCAAGACAGTCCTTTTTTTGAGGACCATGCCCTGCATTCTACGATGACACTCCAGGAAACAAACAGGTCCTTTTTTTTCAACAGTCTCCTGCGAAATATCCTACAAATTATTTACTTCAATAAAGTCATATTTTTCATATACAATAATCTTTTTAATATAAATTGGTGGCTTACATAATCCTACATGTACTCACTTCCTTGTGTGTGTTTATGCAAGTTCATGTACACAAACAAATAGTCTCATATCTAGGGAATGGAAGTTGATGACCTAAAAAATATAGGTATATGACCTATAGAATGTCCTAAAAAATGGGAAAAATGACATAAAAAATGACCATTAAATTTGTTAGTTTCAGGTTAAAAATTGGAATGAAAGGAAATTAAACAAAATGCTTTAAAAAAAAGACACCAAATGATACCACATGCACATTCAATTAAAATATGGAACGAGGATTTTCAATGGAAACAGGGTATTTCCAGCCTCTCCTTATCTGATATTAAATCTGAGTTTGCCCCAGATGGGAACCTGGTGGTTTCCCCCGACACAACAAAAACTGTAACCAGTTCAGTTTTCTTTTGCTCGTAAATTGCAATCCTGCGAGATATACTATATAGGCCTATGTTCACCTTGATGATGAGACTCAAGAATATTACCAAAATGAAAGAAGTGACAAAATATGACGAAACAATACACCGAATATTGCGAAAAATGACGGGAAAATGCCGATAATCGGGGAAAATGACCTAAAACCAGAAAATTGGCAAAAAAATCACTTTAAAATTACCTTTTTTGGTTTATAGACGAAGTACACTGCTGTTTGTGAAAATTGCAACACCAAGAAGGATACATGTGATTGAAATTAATTTTATACCACAGATTAGGTACATGCCAATACACAAATGATTAGGGTTACAGAACTGTACATGATCCCTGACCTTGAGAATTCAGTATGGTGTGTAGCCCCCACGTGCTGCAAACAGAGCCTCTACACGTCGTGGCATGGAATCAAAGAGGGCCTGGATATGTTCCTGGGGAATCTCCCTCCACGCGGATTGTATGTGAGTCCACAAACCATCAACAGTGGTTGCTGGAGGATTGTGACGAACAAGTTGCCGACCAACCATATCCGAGACATGTTCGATCGGCAACATGTCAGGCGAACGTGCAGGCCAGGGAAGCAGTGGTACCCATCGTTCTTCGAAGATGGCTTCAACATTCCTTGCCACATGTGGCTGGGCATTACCCTGCTGAAATTTGGCATGTGGAGTTGCCTGAAGGAGGGACAGTACCTCGGGCTATAAACCCTCCCTGATGTAGCGTTTGCTGTCAGATTGCCTTCAATACGTAGGAGGCGAGATCGCATGTTGTATCCAATGGTGCCCAAAACCATCACACTTGGTGTTTGTCCGCTATGCTGCTCAACAATGCAGGCTGCCAGATTGCATTCACCGCGGTAGCATCTAACACGAATGCTGCCATCACTGTGGGACAAGTTGAAATGGGACTCGTCCGAAAACACAACATTTTGCCACTCAGCACGCAAGCGATGGAGTTCACATGCCCATTGCAGTCTGAGGCATTTGGGGTTTCTGGACAATGTAAGCCGATGCAATGCCATGCATACCGCCAGTCCAGCCTGCAGCAGATGGCGTTGAACCGTCGACGCATACAGGTCCACAGCTGTTGCAGTGCTCCAGCATCGAGCCAGCAATGTGGACGAAGATGTATCGTCCATTACAGCCATGCGCACAAGATGGCGGCCATCCTGTCCTGTGGTCACATTGCGTGGTCCAGTACCTGCCCGTCACTGCGTACAACCCTCTTCTATCCACTGGTTCCACACACGCATCACTGTCGTAGCAGCATGCACTGTACGAGCCGAAATGTCACAGAATGACAAACCCTCTTCCCGGAGACCAATCATTCTGCCCTGTTCGAACTCATTCACATGCTGATATTGCGCCATTTTGACGTCGACTAGGCATACCGGCACTTGCTTTCATGTTTCCACTTCGTTTGACTGCTCTTCACTGACTGGGCTTGGCGTAACACTGACCTTTTCGGTCACAAAAGAGAGGGCGCTGCTGAGCCTACGTGAACGTCATCTCTCTGCAATCCTAATCACTTATTGCTGGTACACTGTTCTACACATCCTCCGAGTTTGGATTCATTCGGGCCTCCCCCATGGTGCAGTGGTAGCGTCATTGCCTTGTAATCAAGGGATCCCGGGTTCGATACCCGGTGGAGGCACAAGTGGTTCGGATTCCACTTTAAACTGTAGGTCCAGTCCCGATTAGCCTTACTGCGCATAAAGTGGACTTAAAACAACAAATCAAATCATTCGGGCCATTCTTTCTGGGTGTTGCAATTATCACAAACAGCGGTGTATAATATTGTGTACATTTATTGGGCATCGTGTCCGAGATGTCAGAAAAAAGATGACATTTCATCAACTTCCGCTCCCTACTCATATCTAAAAATGTTCATGCTCGCTTCACTTGCACCATCACACCTGCTCTCGAGTTCATACTTTTTATTTATAAACAGATATTGCACTCGGTTTGTTCGTATGAAATGATATGTGAAATCCAAGTGATGACTAAATGTATATGCAGAGGCACTTCGAAGGATTTAAAATTGTTTGATTATTAATTAGGTGATTGTGGAGGAATATACTATAGATGAGGCAAGAGAAAATATATTCTCAGCATTGATTAATAATATTTTAAGATTATTTGACAATATTTGTGTAGTTTATGGTTCGGGAAGTTGTTTCAGCATGAATATTAAAAAATAGACACGTAAGCTATGACAGCAACGCTTGTTACTATTGGGGCTACCGAATTTAGGCATAGAAATCTCGAGCCGCATGCACTACTTACAAGTGCTAATTTCTAGGGTTTGTACTGTATGTTTTCAGTAATGAATAACATTTGTACAATCAAAAAATCTAAGGTCAAAATCACGATTTCATCCTGAAACAGAAATGAGTTTTGGGTTTGCATCAAAGAAACTTTAATTATTTTTAACAATAAATAATATCGTCCTGTGCATCCAGAAATCCCCAAGACATGGAAGAAAATGAGAGAGATGGAGGGAGGGAAGGGTGATCTAGAAACCAGAAAGTGAGTAAAGATACACACACACACACACACACACACAAGACATGAAGAGCGAGAGACATAGAAAGGTTTCTTGAAGCTTTACTGGTAGCAAATACTGAAGAGGTTTTCTCAGCAATCAGCCAGGTGATTTCCGGATAGGTTTCCAAGCTTTCGAGAGCTAACGTCACTGTTCAGGGATGGAATGCTAATATGTAAAATGAAAAAGTAACTCAAAAAAAGGAACGAAATGAAGAAACTAAAACTATAATATATAACACAAGAATTAGAGAAAGCTGTGTATGAAGGTAGCACAATTTTCTTTGTCCAAAAGGAATGGTCACGTGGCCCTCCTAGACCCTTCCTGTGTTCATCCATTTTTCACTTTCTTGAATGACTTTCAAGTGTAAGCTAAAAGTAACCTACCTACGGATTAATAATTATGGGTACTCGAGTTTGAACTCCAATTAAAATTTGACCAGTATACCTATATAAATGCGAGTTACATCAAAATGTTGCTTATTCAATTTTGCGTTAATCTATGGTAACCAATTCTTTTTCCTAACAGTTCCGATTGTTTTGTAATTTTTTCAATTTCTGTTATCAGGAGGACTATTTATTGTAGAATTTTGGCAATCAGTTTCACATAAAATTTGAACCTTCCTTGCCAGAGATCTGGGTTCGTGGTCAAGTCTTCATTTTTCACTGAATATTCTAAGTAGTACATATCCTGTGTGTGCCAAATCTTCATCTCAGAAAAAGTTGTTTCACAAAATTGATAGAACAGTTTATTGACAAATTTTAAAAATCTGAAAATCAAGCATTTTGTTCAAAATCTTTCTGCCTGCACTGTATTAAATTTCATATTGATTGGACAACTCGTTTTTTTTATTTGTAGAATTTCAAAGAGAACAATCATTTGCAAAACTAAAAAATTCTGCACATTTTTTGTTCTAACGATGAGTGTTGTTTGTGAGTGTCCCTTCATTAATTTCATAATATCATCACTCATCCTCATTGTTGCAATTAGCCAAAAGCGATGTAAAATAATGTTTCCTAGGCCTATTTGTGATTGCTTGATATTTTACGTTCCTTTTCTGCCACTTTTGGCTAATTGCAACAATGAGAATGAATGATGATACAATGAAATTGATGAAGAGATGCTCACAAAGAACACTCGTCCTCAGAGGGGGATTCGAACCCCGAACCCCTGGTGTCGTAGCATGCTTTGTTGTCCACTCCGCCATGAAGGTCTGCTCGTAAGCCTACCTGAATGAGAATTCATTTATTTTGGGAACCTCACAGACTATAAGTACAGACTTTTACAATGATGTTATGTTTTCTTTGGTACAATAATACAGAATCTTTTAGAAACATACTCTTTCTCATGAATTCCATACGTGCATATGTATGTATATACAGTGCCATACCCAAGGGGTGTTGGTGGTGATCATAATCTCCCTCTTTGGCCCACTAAAAGAATGTATATGTAGCCCCCCCCCCTCCCCTTCGAAAGTCCTTGCTATGCCACTGTACACATAGGTTTTTTTATTTGTTTTTAAGCCCACTTTATGCAGAGGAAGGCTAATCGGGACTGGGTACTTGCATCAAGTGGGATCAAACCATTTGTACATCCACCTTGCACCAAACCCAGGACACCTTGATTACAAGGAGGCAACGTTGCCACTATGCTATCCATCAAAGGAAGAAACGAAAACTGTCCCATAACTTGTCAAAACATGGACTGTTCCATTTGCAACAAATAGAGAGAGAGAGGAGAAAGGGCGGTTCCACTTTCTGATAGGGAAGGAAGTGTGATAATTTACATTAGCATTTCTTAACATTTCAAAGATTTTTTCTCGAAAATGTGTCGAGGCCCCAATGATTTTTCATTTCCATGTGTAAGTACATATATTCAGCTAGAAGATTGCATACTCAATTTATTTCTTGCCTGATGCTGTTTTGAGATAAGCCTAATTCTAAAGTAGCGGATATCTCAAATTTTTAGTATTTATAGGGTTATATCTGCTAGCAGCATCAATATCCAAGTAATGTGCTATATCAGAGAGCTTGTTCTAATAATGAGTTTCAATGCCCAGTAAACAAAAATTGTGGGGTACTGTTGCTTAATGAATATAATGACCAAAAACAGGCAAAAACTGCATTTTGGACTTTTTTTTTTTACTGCATAACAATGGAACGCAACAATGCCCCATCAAAACAATTGAATGTATATAAGCAAACAGTCTTACATAGTGCTTTTCACGGTCAAATCGTCCGTGGAGCGGTGGCTAGCATGCTGGGCAGTGAGAGCGCATCTGCCGGCATTTAGACATGCAGCTGTATGCTGACCTTGGCGCTGCACTTGTCACTGCTTCAGTATCCAGATAGCTGGTGTCCAGTTTCTGTGTGTTTGTGAAGTGTTAAGGTGTTTACAGATATTTTAGATTGTTTTGTTTTGGTTTACGTATTACTGGTGCTTTCCTGCAGTCTGTACGCTATCCATACAATTTGAAGCAACATATTTTTATGTACGACTCTTACTCATTACAAATTCTTGTAGGGAAGTGAGAAGGCGTTTTACAGCAAAATTCCCAGATGTTCCTGTTCCACACAGAGACAATGTTCGAAAACTTGTGAACAAATTTAGAGAAGCAGGGTATGTTCTTGTTACGAAGCAAAGGGTGAAATGGCGTGTTCTTACTGAGGAGAAAGTAGATGACGTTCGAGCACGATTGGAACATACTCCTCAAAAATCCCTCTGGCATCTTCACAAGAAACAGACATTTTCATGACGTTTGCATGGTGAGCTACCAAACTTTTAAACCTGAAGCTATACATCAGAAGAATTGAAATAAATGGTAAACCATTGTGTCAAAGCAGGCTGCAACTTCAAATATGACAAGTGTGATAAAACTCTCAACATTTCTCTACATACGTGAGTATAATCCATATTCTCAAAATTAATACAAAAAATATGCATATCTTGCCTTTGGCTTTACCATTGTACTTTATCGACAAGAATAAAATTAGCCAATTACTAATGCTAAGAATGCTTGTATAAATTGAAGTTTTAGAGTTTAAACATGTGGAATATTTTTTTCTATCTGAGGTCTGTCTATTATATTGCGTCATTTCAATGCAGTGCAAGACACGAAGTATGAAGCCAGTAGCAGCCATTGAATCTTAAATGAAATGGTTAATATCGTATTTTGTAAACGATTATTTGTTAGAATATATTCAATTCACAACATATAAGTTGATTGATACATTAATTCTACTTATACATTGATTCTGCTGTATACTGTTATACTTAGATATGTGTACATGGAGTTTGTACTTTGAAACACAGGGTGTCCGGGCTAGAGGTATACAAAAATATATGCTTATAAAGAAAGAACTATACATTTTATGTTGTTGGTGAAATGCTCAATCGATAGAATATCTCCCTGAGATTTGATCATCACCATTTCAAGGTCAACATCGAGTTGTATGGATCGCGCAGGCACACAAATGTTTAATGTGACGCACTCTGGCAAGTCGAGCAGCGTAGGCCTGACAACATGTGGATGCCACAACGAAAGGTGCAGTGTGTGCTATGGTTAGCAGAGTTCTAATCAGTAATGTGTGTTTATAAAACTCTTCATTTTGCTGAAAATCGGCTCGGGCGGCAAGGGGGTTACATGCGAAAAGATTCTCGGTTGGCTAAAGGGAAACAGTAAAATTTATCAAGATAATTGATAATATAGAGGGTGGTGCATATTGTATCTACCAATTTGAATTGGCAACCCTGCCAGAATGCACGTGTGCATGTATGACATACCTACGTCTGTCGAGAGTTGGGAGTCAGGTAATTAGTATACCATGGAGCGTTGGCCGGTGCAGACGTGGATTATGGCGGTGGAAGCCTTCATCCAAACAGGCATCGGGCACTGCGGCTGAAGAATGTAGATCACCATGCACTTGTTCCAGAGACACATAGCATTCTGAGATGTGTTAGACAGTGGAGAGCCATGGGTAATGTTGTGAACCTCAGTCGCCATGAAATACGTGCTATTCCATAAGACATGTTGAGACGCACGTCATGAAAGCCTTCCTGCATCGCCTCGAACAGTGTATCCAAGCAGAAGGAGAACATTTACAGGGCGTTATTTTCAAGGTGCACAGATGTCTGTATTGTTCATATTATATACACTGCATTAAATGACTATGTGTATATTTTTATTTCATAACCATATACAGACACTCACTGTCTTTCCGTTGTAACTTGAAGTTAGTAGATACAATATGCACCACCATGTATTTGAAATTCTGAATTCTTTCAGTTGTTTTGTAAAAAAAAATTAAAGCTCCACTTAGAGAAGGTCATCAATGCACTTGGGAGACCTTTTGTTAAGGATGCCATTGCTTATCTCGACAAGTTATTTTTGTCACCATCAGAACCAATTATTTTTTCAAAGTATTTTCGATTTTTTTTTTTTTTTTTTTTTGCTGGTGACAGTTCAAGTTACCTGTTAACATATAAGCTTAGTCAGGACTATTTAGAATTAATTTTTGGTTTCGTAAGACAGCACTGTGGCTGGAATAATAGTCCCACATGCAGACAATTTAAATCCACATTTAAGAGAATTATTGTTAAGAACGAACTAATTGAAGGTGTGTCTGGAAAGTATGTTCATCAAGGTGTCAATATGATGCTGTATGCATCGAGTTCAACGCTTGTGAAGGGTGGTCAGTTCGCCCATGCTGGTATTTCGAATTTTGATTACTTGACTTCTTTAATACATACAGATCATGATTACATTCCTCTTTATCTACTCTAAGTATGTGTACTAAAAATATTTGTGAATATGTAGCTGGTTATATAGTGAAAAAAAATTAAGTATTATTCAATGTAATACATGCAGATTAGCCCTTGTAAATAGTGGTGCAAAGTATTCCTTTATTGTACATAAAAATAAAGGGAGACTTGTCAGTCCTTCTAAAGACGTAGTTGTATGTAAAATGACCGAAAAATATTTTAGTAAACATATGTCAAATAATTTAAATAATGTTGTAAAAATGAAGATAGCATTTGAAAATGAGGAGATGAATTAAATGTTTTCAGTTTTTTGAAAGACCACACGTTAGACCTTGATCCACTAGATACTCATATTAAGAACTTAATATACTTAATTTCCCTACGTATTTAAAGTTCAATTGAATCATGTACTAAGAGAAAAGAGCAGACATGATATTTAAAATACGTGGGCAATATTCAAACATTTATAATTTTTATTTTTAGAAAAATTGTATGGTAAATATCATAGTAAATAATATATTGGGATGTATGTTGTTATTGTTTATATTCACGACAGGAAACATTCAACCCATTTCACAAATTTTCTCATTCCTCATGTGAAGATTTTGTAAAGTATTATAAGCAACCTAATAATAAATTTTAATATTTACATTGTCAAAATATAAAACAACATGAAATATTTCGAAAATATTTATTAAAATAAATTTCTATAAATTGTTCACTTTTGTTTTCATATACTTCTGAAATTATTATGTTTCATGTGAAGTTTTGAGAGATGTTAATGCATCTAACGACTTTGCACTTAAAAATAAGAAGACATACTAGACCTTCAAATTGTAGAGGTACAAACAATCAATAGTAGAAAGTGTATCGTTGGGAGCCCACTTACTGTTTGACCAGCGATCGGAGAACTCCAGTTGGCAAAGTGCCTAGAAAAAGGTGAAGGCAGGTGGGAGAATGCTGTTCGCAGTTGAATGTTGAACAGTGTTACCAATCTGCGAGGATGCTTATCCACCAGAACTTAACTAACGAAAACTGAGGGACATGCACAGAAGTAAAGGATTGTGACATGGACTTTTATTTTATCACAACCATGCCGTTTGTCCTTCTTCCAATTTAAAATACAAGGATAGTAGGGTAAAGAATTGTAGTTTCACTTATAGGGGTATTGTTAGAATGGGGGTCGGGGGGTCTCGTCCTCTCCAAGATTTTGGCAAGAAATAAAACAAAGGACAAAATTTCATTTCAACAATATAAACTCATGGCACAATTGAAATTGACGAATGTTTGGCACAGTTTTCTCGACCACGTAAAAGAATGCCGGAGTAGTTAGCACATCCCACTATGATGCACTACGGGTTCAAATCCTTGCCTGGGCATGGATGTTTGTGAGTGTCATTTCATCAAATTAGCCAAAAGTGGCTCAAGAGGCGAAGTAAAATAAAGCAAATGAAAATAAAGAAAATAAAAAATCAGCCACGTAAAATTCATGTACAGCTCTTATTACATCAGTCTCAAAATAATCCAAAATGACATTCTCAATAATGCTCTTTTTCTGTGGCGTTTTAGGGGTGATCGAAATTGCAGGTTATCTTCGCCATTTTCTTCACTGCGAATTCTCTTCACAGTTTCCTCTGATATGTCTGCGATTCCACTTGCACGTTTTGTAGCCTGCAAAATTGGAATCGGAGGGTGGCATGCACATTGTGCACCATCTGTTTGCACATGCTGTTTAGTGGTTTAACACCAGAATGTTTTGACGGCCCTGCCTCCATCATTACCAAAGCACATACAGAACTCCGCACGAACACACACACACACGAACAAATTTCACGTCTTTCCGCATTTTGTTGCAAACATGCCACCCCATGGCCAGAGTACTTCCAATATCTTATGTTTCAATATTCTCCAGTTGGCAACATTACTCTCTTTCCCCATGTGACACTCACGCTTCGGAGAACCGGCTCCGTGAACTCCTCCAATTTACGAATGGCCTCAGCTACTTTGGTCATACGAAGAAAACTCTAGAGCTCTGATCGCTGGTCGAACAGTACATACACACAACTTGTCAGAAAAAAAGTAGAGAGTAATCATCCATCTCCCCATCTTAGAATTTGAACATTGGTTTCGAACTAGATATAGGATTCGTGACACCTTATAATAGTATTTTTTGTTATACAGGGTATCTATAAAAGATCTCCAGGGTTTTGCAGCTAAATATTTTATTAAAAACAAACTCAGGAAAAACTAAATACATATTTTTGAAGGTAATGTTATCAAGTTTTGTTTACAATTTAGTAAATTCCAATGTGTGCCCCGTTTGTAGCACACATCCAAACGATAATGAACTTCTTGCCCCGTCCTGGCCAGCATGTCTGGGATGGTTGCCACAGATGCGTTAATTCTTTGCCTTAGATTGTTGACATCTTGAATTTTCTCAGCATAAACCATGTTCTTCACATGTCCCCATAGGAAAAAGTCTAAGGGAGTAAGGTCCGGTCTTCTTGGAGACCATGGTATAGGCCCTTCCCTTCCAATCCACAATTCCAGTTTCTTTAAATGCCTTAAGCCATTGACGAATGGTTTTGTCCGAAGGCTAAACACCACCATACTCGCGTCGAAAGTTCCTCTGTACAGTAATAACAGATCCAGTTTCTACAAGCCATATCCCACACTGCACTTTCTGTTGTGGCGTCGCCATTGCACTGAACTGCACTGGGCTCGGCTCGACCACTTCAAGGTCAATGCTGCACAGCGTTGCCAATCTTTGTTGGAATAAACTCCAAACGGCGTGAATAAAACTTTATGAGCTACTGATTTCAAAGTATTTAACTAACCTGAGTTACCTAATACCGTTTATGCGCTATCATTGTTTAAAACCCCAGAGTTCTTTTATAGACATCCTGTACTATAACCTATACTGCATGATGCCTTAGAAAGATTGTTTCGCGGGCTTACAGCAGACGACAATATGGGGGTGTGTGTGCGAGAACCAATCAGGTCCACGAATGAGCGAGCCTGGTTGCCACAGCTAGCTCGCTGCACCCTTCTGGAAGGGTGAATAGCCTCTGCCTCTTGCTACCTCGGCCTGCTTGTTCGGCTAAGGAGCAGACGACACAAGAGTATCGGCAATAGTGTGCGAGCGACGTCTGCTGTTAGCCCGTGAAACGCTCTTTCTAAGGCCTCCTGCACTTTAGACCAGCTTTAAGTCTACAAGGTGAGGCAAAAGTCCAGCACCACTCTTTTAATTTGAAAACAGCTTGATGGAGCCCGATGAAATTTTGGATATAGGTGATTGGGGTGGGGCACACCAGATGGGGCTAGTGTGTATCATGGTGGCCATCTTGGAATTACATCCAGATTTTCAAATGGGAAGGGGGTCATGTAGCATATAATTTTACATGTGCGTTTTCTCAGAATTAAGAACATGCAGTTATTATTCCCCTATTTTTATTTGGTGAGGATATTTTCACAGTTGAAGTTCACATTTGGCATCCTACAAGATGTGCTCCATGTGTTGCCATTTGTGAAAGTTCAAAATTTACTTGTTTTCTTGCCTAAATGACAAATCAATTTAATTCAATAACTTTTTCTTCATATACAGCAGGCATCTTTTGCAAATTTTGTTTCAGTTTGCATACATAGCCGGTTTCTTTTAATGAATTTTCAACACCACGATGTTGATCCAGTAAAATCAGCAATCTCCCTGTTAGTCGCTATTGCTTTTGCTTGATGATTGATCATTTTTGTAGACACAAAGTCCTCTTTTTCTGTCGTCTAAAATCCAAGTATTCAGCTCTGGCTAAAGTTCTGGCCATTTTCCAGTTCCACTTCATAGGTTATGTGTACTGTTAGATGCTTTTTTTTTTTTAGATCCTCTTCTTAATTTGCTAAGTTCTCATCATTTTCTCCCAGTTGGGGGTGGCCCAAAATGCCTCTATGCAGTCCTGGTGCCATGTTCTTTAGCATATGCAATCACACATAGCTTGTATGCTATGATATAGCAATGCTAACATTGATTTTGAGCTATAACGTACCAACACACTTAAATAAAAATCATTCACAACAATTGGGAAGTTCAAACAAACACACCTGTGATCATCGTTGACAGAGCATACACATCCATGCGTATGAACTTATGTGACTGGAATGCTGTCACATACTGCAAGGAAGTAAGAAAGAAAACATCTAACTCATAACAGAAAATTTCCAGAAATGAAGGTAATAAAAAACTGAGTGTCGGTGTACAAGTCCCACCCTGTTTTTCAGACCTATTTTTAAAGGAAAATGTATGTCTCATATGGTAGTTTCCTGGTGATTTGACATTTATTACTATTTCGTGCAACATATAATTATAAAAAACATGAATGACATTTGTTTCCACTGCAAACACATCAAGGCTGTTCCTTTCTTGTTTCATTGCACAAGCATACAGTCTACATAGAATTATGGGTTGGAATGTAAATTGGCATATATAGTCATCAGTTTGCTGCACTGATGTTTAAATTCCAGTTTCTGAATGAATCAACTTTCCACGATAGCTACTTCTTCCAGTCCACTGAATCATATTTTATTCTTCTTAAAAGTTCACACAGAAGTGTAGAGGGACTAGCTATGTAAGGTTGTGTGTGTTTATCTTGGTGCAAGCTTGAGAAAGTTCTTGGAAAACCAGGATGAAACGTAGCAGAAAAAATAAAAGCTACTAAAAATAACTGTAGGACATTAAATTATATTTACAAATTGATAATAATATTTCTCATGAGAAACTTCAGGATGATATTAACTCAGTTTATGATTGGGTTAATGCAAACCAATTGACCATAAATTCATTAAAATCATCTGTGCTAACATTATCTAGGAAAGAAAACTTCAAAATTTTTAATGATTTTATCAGTAATAATATCATCAAACATGTAAAATCCATGAAAGATCTGGGCATTATTTTGGACAGACCCTTAAAATTTGAAGACTATATTAATCACATCATAAATAAAGCAAGAAAGCAATGTACCTTTATCATAAAAAAATGGAGTTGTTCAAACAACTTACAATTTCTAATTTTAATGTTTACAACTTTTGTCAGACCTATAGTGGAATACAATATTCCGATTTGGTATTACGCATGTAGTGCTAAGATGAAACAATCAAAAAATACAAAACAGATGTATCACATTTATATATTACAAATTCAAGCTATTCAAATACTATTATGAGTATGATAACCTCCTGAATCACCTAGAAATAGACAGACTTGAAGTCAGAGCTGAAAAGCGAATTTTATCTTATATGGAAGGAATCTTGGAGGGAAAATATATGGTACCAAACCTCCTTCGTATGATATGGCTTAAGGTGAAATCATACAATTTGAGAGGAAATAGCGAATTATTATGTCTTGATAAGAACTACAAAAATAACAATTATGTTCTGTATCTAATAAATAGTTATAATTCGAATACTGTGAGATAGATATTGATAACGTTGTTAAAACAATTTCAACTTCATATATAAGGATAATTATTTAAGAACTCTTTTATAGTTATATAGTTGAAATATAACAATTGTATATTTCTTAATGCATTTTTAAAATTCTTGTAGTTTTAGGTTATGTTTGCTAAATATTTTGAAATGTTCTCTTGTCCAATTCTGTGGTTTTGGATACCTTGTAATATGTAACCTTGTAACCAAGTAACATGTAATACTGCTGTATTAAGGCTGAAAAACTGTTCTCGGCAGTTTAAAAACACTTTTAAATAAAATAAATAAAATAAAATTAATTTTGAATCATATTTTGTAAAATTTGTGTTTACAACGTCCCCTCACTGAGTAATCCATTGCCACTCACGTAAATTAATGTTATTATAAGTAGATGCAATTTCCTTATAACTTCTTTCAAAGTTGGAAGAGAGAAAAATAACATTCAGAAAAATTTGCACAATCCAACTAAGCAAACAAATATAACATGATTCACTGATTACGTACATTATTGCCATTCTTGAATGAGTGATTGATTGAATTGCTTTACTTTACTTCACTTTTTGTGCCACTCTCCGCTAATTTGCTAAGATGGGGATGAGTGCTGATGTGACGAAATTGATGAATGGACACTCACAAACATCTATGCTCAGGCCGGGATTTGAGCATTGTGCTTACCACTCCACCACGGGGACCGGCACTTAAAGAATGACTGAATGATTCAGAATCAACATGATAGTTAACAACGGAATCACTCTGCAGTGTGCCTCCACCGAGGATCGAAACTGAGATCCCACGAACTGTCCCTTACAAGACGACACCAAAAGCACACGCCATCAGGGAAGCTTCATACATGTTTTGTTTCAATTCCTGAACATAACATTATGCAAAACAAACTAAATGAACTTGGTGATTTATTATTTCTCTTGTAATCTATGGTTGTTTCAAGCATAAAAACACAGTTTTTTGATTTTAATATTGACAAGATCCATTGTATAACTGATTCTTCTTCTTAATTTTTTTAAACCATTGTTACAACTGTATCTTTAATCAAACTAGAAATAAATGTTTGAAGAAGGGAGCATGTGTTCTCCTGAAATGTTACAACAAAAATTGTGTTTTTATGCTTGTAACAACCGTAGGCTACAAGAGAAATAATTATACAATGCAAGCAATGCATACATACAAGAAAAATTTTGAATTATTTATTTCTTTTAATTAAATTTTCTATTCGGCAGAAGCTATTTTTAAAACGAAAAAAAAAGAGCAAAATGGTAAACTAAATAATATTAAAAAACAATACAATACAAAATAGTAGAAATTTCAGTGAAGAATGCAGGCTCGACCAGGACTCGAACCTGGGTCTCTGCTATTGCTCTACCAACTGAGCTACCAAGGCAACCCTAGTTTTGACTCATTTTATTCTCTTCCTGTTTTACCTGCATGGAATTATTTCACTGAAATTTCTACCTAGATTGATCTCCTGTATGTGCCAAAAAAAGGTAAAAAAGATCTCTGCACAAGGATAAACCACAGACCTCATGGTACCAGACTGGAAAACGATGCACTTTTGTTTGAAGCCGTGCATCTTTGCTTGCGGAGTGGTGATGTGGTGGAGATGCACATTTTGAGCCTGCAGAATGACCATTGTGGATTTGAAAGTGTGAAATGCGTTTCAAATTTAATTTCATAGTTTAGTTATTTTTAATTCTTTACATTGACAAAGGAAAAGTATTATTTCAAAATGCAACTCTTCCAATGCCAGTAACACAAAATGCAATCGATGCTTGATTTTTAAAATGTGTGTACATTCTATTTGGGACACTGTGTATTTACAAAAATCGTTTGAAGCTAGAAATTAAATAGGGAAGGGACTTGCCAGTTCACTTCAAGAAAGGCCATTCTTCCATCTCAAATTGGTGTGCCTTTCAGCACAGATCTACTGGAACTACAGGGTGAGGCAAAAGTCTTGCATCACCCTTTTAATTTGAAAACGACTTGACGAAGGGCAATGAAATTTCGGATATGGGTAATTAGGGTGGGGGCACACCAGATGGAGCTAGTGTGTATCATGGTGGCCATCTTGGAAGTACATCCACATTTGCAAATGGGAAGGGGGTCATGTAGCATATCATTTTACATGTGTGTTTTCTCAGAAATAAGAATGTGCAGTTATTTTTCCCTTACTTTATTTCGTGAGGAAATTTTCACATTTGGCATAATGTAATGGGTTGGTATTTATTTGTTCCAGGTGATCTAACATGGCTGTAACACTCCAAGAATGGGTTGAAACTGAAACAAAATTTGCAAAAGATGCCTGCTGTATATGAAGAAAAAGTTATTGAATTAAATTGATTTGTCATTTAGGCAAGAAAACAAGTAAATTTTGAACTTTCACAAATGGATGGTACAGAGGTCAATTTATTGTACAAGGTCTCAGATTCTGATTTGGAAGAGGTTTAAAATTAGAACTAGAAATTATTTATTCAGACACAGTTTACCCACAAAATCTAGTACAATTAAACAAAAATACAGTGCTACTATGTATAACATTCATAAGTATTCATTTACATTTATCCCTACTAAATATTTCAGTAATTAACACTATCAAAAAGATAAGAAAATTGACTCATTCACACACATCAGAATATTCATCTCGGATTCAAACTGCTCATTTATTTGGTTTTGATATTAATGTAAGCATGGTGAATCTAATCATGTGTACTGAGGCTCATCAAGAAGTACTTTTGTTACTTCCCTTTTAAAGCTATTGTATGTCGCACAAGAGGTAGCATCTAGTGGCAGCGCATTCTAACAATATGCAGAAGCAGCTTTGAAGGATGACAAGAAAATGGATCTTAAAAAAAAAGTCTGTCCAGATGAAGTTTCATAGTGTCGAGTCTAAATTGGAGTCTGCCGTATAAGTATGTTGGTGTTTTCGTTTGCAGAATTTTGAATATTGTGCAGGCCAGATGTAGTTTTCAGCATCGTGCCATATTCAGCCAATTAAGGTTATTTAAGTAAGGCAGTAAGTGATCCCTTTGTTTTAAACTAAGTGCACTAAGTTCTGTCTTTTTGTACAATTTTAGCATTCTTTTTTGTTAAATTAACACCGTAAACAATGTCACAGTAATCGAAGATGGGAAGAACGAGAGATTGCATAAGATGGAATTTAACATGAGTTCAAAGTAAGTGTGATGGTTTATAGAGTGACCTAAGTATACCATAGGCTTTTGAACTTTAAGATGTTACGTGGTTTTGCGAATCAAGTTTCTGATCAAATATTACGCCTAAGTTCTTAACAAAATATTACGCCTAAGTTCTTAACAATTGTGCAGTGTGGGACCCTCACATCATTAATATTAATTGATAACCCATTTAGTTGAATTTTATTTAAGGCAGCGCTAGAACGAATTACTGGAAAGCAGCACTTACCGGGGTTAATTACACGACCATTATGTTTACACCTGAAAACCTGTAATTATGAAGATCTGTTGTTCTGAAGTGCATACACGTGGAAATTATTTTAATAGGTTTCATTCACAAATTGGATTCCTTTAACATTCGACAGATTTGGTACACATACATTTTGGATTTTTACTGTAAAAAGTTAGTGTTTTTAAGCCCATATCAGAAGTTTTTGAAGTGCATTACGTTTACAGAGTTATGACTATTACAATTTTTTCCAAAGTATTACATATTTTTTCACACTACAGAACATTATTTCAGTTCTTTAACCTTTAGCGCTGTGCTGGTTTCAAACGAAAGAACCCAAATTATGTGCTTTGTGATGGCTGATTTCCAACAAAATCAGCACCATGTGTTTAATGTCATTTCTTGAAAACTATTGTTACTATTTTTAAGAAACACGTTTTTGAAAATGTCAGTTTTTTCTAGGAAAGTTATGGAATGTTATTTAAAATATAACACTGCTGATACATTTTAACATGTAATAATGAAAAATTAAAAACAAAGTTGTTTATAACATGCAGCAATTAGGAGTTCAGTGAGAGACTCAAATTATCAAAATTATGTGAAAATTAGTGTTTTTCAAATTAGATGCATTTTTTCTTTGTTTTTCAAAATTGGGAGATGGGGAGTATTTTGTCATGCTTCCCTGCAAATTTGGTGTATCCAACGGTTGACGCTAGAACTGATTTCAGGAATTCCATTTCATCAAAGGGGTACACAGCTTTTCCCATACATTTTTACTATTTTTTCCCTAAGAAATATCTGCCAATTTTCATCATGACTAGGCATGGTTGTAGGAACATACCACTGCCATATACGGCATTTTTCATTCTCTTTGATCTATGGTGGTAGCCGTAGGAGCTGCAAATATGAATTTTTGCATAACATTTTGATTTTCTTCTCTCTCTCTCTCTCTCTCTCTCTCTCTCTCTCTCTCCCCCCCCCCCCTCTGTCTGCTAAATGTTTAGTAGTTTCCTTATTGTCACTTACCATGAAATGATCTATTATGTTGTTAACTGATATGCATCCTCTGTTATTTTTCTTTATTGCTTGTTCTATTGCTATTCACATACATCAGATTTGTGTAAATATTGCTATCAAAATTGGTTCAAAATAATATAATCATTAATTCTTTTCTCTCTTTTTTCAGCATCTACTGGGCAAGTGTAGGTGTCACAATCCACCTGAAGATCATCAAATGGCCTACAGCCACTACTATGAAGTGGGCATTGATCATGCCTCAAATTCCAAATACAAAAAGAAGTACAGGAAACTGAAGAGAGTCATTAAGAATATGGTGTTTGTAAGTATTTTCATATTATATTACCCCAGGGATTTCCAAACTTTTTGCTGTTGTGGCTCCCTTTAGCTGCCATAATCTGCAAGTGCCTGCCTCCCCTCAATAAATTAATAAATACGTGGGACCATGAAAGACAAACACAAAATATCTTCATGTGCTTATTTACTGTTGGTACACACATAAGTAATGAAAAACCGTGGCCGTGTGGTCTAAAGCATGCTCCGGCTACAGGGTGCGTGCAAGTTCGAGTCTCCTGGGGGAATCGTAACAACGTTTTTCCTGAGATTTCAACCTGTGCAGGGGACTGGTGACCACCCACCACCATGAGGAAATTGGGGAGCTACGAATGAGTAAGGTAACCTGGCCATGAAAACCTACAACAACTTGGGACTCGTCATGCTGACCACGCATCTCCCCGTAACGGGTTGGATGATCTCCCACCTCAGATGAGTGAGTGAGTAGGAATAGGTGGGTGTGAGGCTGGCAGTTGGTAGGTAGGCCTGGACCCTCAATGGGCTGTTGTGCCACGGGTTAAGAAAAACTGGATAATAGATGTTTTGCAGCCATATTGCAATTTTTATTAAAGTCAGTGGCATCACACAGTTTGTCAAATCTTGTAGATATTTAGAAATTGCAAGGCCCATCTCATTCTTGATATTAACTGTTGATTAGTATTTGGACTTGATTTTTGTCATGGCTGAAAGTCCAGTTTGACACACAATATGGAAGGCCCTCTTACTTAACTATGGATACTCATCCCTGACGGAGCACTAACATTGAGGCAGTCTTTCAGATAGAATTGATTGATTGATTGATTTAGTGTTTTAAGTCCACTTTATGCACAGTAAGGCTAATCAGGACTGGACCTACAGTTTAAAGTGGAATCCAAACCACAATGAGCCTTCACCGGGTATCGAACCCAAGACCCCTTGATTACAGGGCAATGACGCAACCACTGCACTATCGGGGATGCGTCTTGCAGATGGAAACATGGTCTTCGCTGTGTTGGCTGAGGAAAGATCAATGAGCTGCTCCTCTTCTGCTGTGGTAATTGATGGAGAGTCTGTATTGAATGGACCCCTGATCCCAGTTGGCTGTGTGTCCTGGGGAAAGCACTTTTCAAAGTGGAGAGGAAGTTGTTGCAATGTCACACAAATACAAACACAAATACAAATTTGATTCCTTCATTTAATTGTAGTCCTGTTTCTTTTTACGACATGCTCAATGTTGGGAAGCAATCAGCAATGTTTTCATCTTTAGTCTTTCTGTTCCACAGCAGAAAGTTCCTTTTGAATGCTGACAACTCATGTGATAGGTGCATGATGTGGACATCATTTCCTTGTAGAGATACGTCCGAGCATTAGGTTTGTGCAAAATATCGGAAAGGTATGCCGACTTCTGGACAAAGGCACTATGAACGACGTTTTCAGCATTGGCATGGTTTTCTTCTACAAGGTACGAGTGCAGTTCCTGCCTCAGTTTAATAATGTAGGAGATGACATTCGCAGCGGACAAGCAACGTGATTTGCAATAATACAGAAGATTATATTGATATTGTTTTATTACTACATTTTAAAAGTTAGGTGTCTCCCCAGGCTGGCACACTGCACAGTTTGAATACCATTCCATTTCACTATGAACAATAGGAAAGTTTATAGATTGATTTGCTTTATTTTACTTAGCTTTTCTGCCACATGTGGCTAATCACGAAAATGAGGATGAATTGTGATAAGATGAAATCAATGAAGGGACAATCACAAACACACACGGACAGCATGGAGCACAAGCCCCACAGAGAATTATGGCTGTGAATCTAGACATCAGAGTCTGCAAAATGCAGTCCAGGGTGTATTGTGTGATTGGGAAAGATTACTTCCGGTGGAGGTGGGTTCTGCAACATTCAGTGCAATATGTCTCAGAACTTAGAATGTGGAACTATGTCAAATCCATCTGCGTAGAGTGATTGCCTGCAAATTCAGGTGGACTCTTTTTATTAAATTGACCTTGAAAAGTAGTGAATTTTACCATGTGCAATCAAGTTGCCAACTTTACATAATGCTGTGAAACTGCGTCCTGTATTCACAAGTTAAAATTTTACCAACATAACATGAAGTGTAAATAAAGCATGTTTAAAATATCAAGCCTGGTAACTTCTTTTTTCTATTTTCTGCTTTTAATCAGGTCAAAATCTTCTATGATAAATTGCAACAAAATTTTATGCACACTTTGAGCAAAGATTTATAATTTGCTCTAGCATACAGAATGTTTATTTTTTTTTGTTAGAATCAGCAGAATAAAATTTATAGGACTACCAGTTATTAGATCCCCAGCAAATCTAGTCTCAATTTTATCAGTACCTAAATATGGCATGTTTTTCTTTGCTGGGTGTAACACAACTTGCCCCTCCTTGTACAGAGGGTCTATCTCTCCAATCAATTCAATTTAGGAATGTAAAATTTTGACATTTTTGTAACACCTTAATGTTTCTGTAGGTAAAATTGACCAAAATCTGAGATATGTTGGTGGGATCAATTAGCTCACTTGATGTGGAATGACCCTATAACAATAATTAATATTTTAAATATAGTATTAAGTTATTTAAAACTTGGTGAAGTTTTATATAAATTGATTACTTACTTATGTTGTCATGAGATCCTTTCATCTATTTTGTGTAAGTTATGGAAATGTTACAATAATAATAATAATTTATTGTTACTTGCTGTTGAGCACATTAATGGCCAGATACATCACATTCAATATTTCTACAATTTATTCATTACAGATCATTATTTAAATTATCTCTTAGAGTTTATACACTCTGTAAAGAAAAAATAGCGACACCTGAATTCTCACAGTAACTTACACAGAAAACCATAGTCTCGGTCTGCTTGAAATGAAATAAAAGGAAAGGAAGAGGAGGATAGTTTCATTGCATTATCTGTAACACATGTGGTCACGAACGGCGCTAGTCAAATGTTTGTGTATCAGTAATATTCCCACCAGATGGTGACTGTTCTGTGCTTTCTCATTGTTTGTACAGTGTCAAGTGGCAGTATTGTTGTTGTGTAGCATTGTTTTTGTGTGATATTGTTGCTGTGTATGGACTCGAAACAAGTAAAATGGGTAAGAAATGTGACTTGTTGCCATCTAAGCAAGGCAAAATTCTTACTTTGCACAGCGAAGGTAAATCTCAGGGAAATCGGCGGAGTACTAAAAATCCACCATTCAACAGCAGGAAGAGTAATTCACAAGCAAAACCAGCATAACAAATCGTCACTTCAGCAACAGTGTGATAGATCGGAAAATGAAAACAACAGCACTGCAGAATCGAGGAATGAGTTCCTGCCAACTCTCTTCTGTAATTGGAAATGACCTTGGAATTGCAGTCAGCCATAGAACTGTATTGTCTCGACTGCGCGAAGTGGGTATTGGGAAGAAGAAACCGCATAAGAAACAGAAGCTGACACAATCACACAGGGCAGCTAGATGTGAGTTTGTGAGGCGATATTCAAGTTGGACTGAAGACGAGTGGAAGCACGTCATTTTCTCCGACGAAAAGAGATTTAGAATAGTGGGAAACAGTGGTGGTGTGAAATTGTGGATGCGAAAGGGCGAGGAACTTGAACTTGTTTCAGAGACGCAAAAAATCAGTGGCGGAGTGATGGTGTGGGCTTGCTTTACTGCTCAAGGCGTCGGAAGGATGAAGATAAGTGAAGGGTCAGTTGATGCACGAAAATATCTTCAAATTCTGGAACGTAAAGTTCTTACAACAGCTAGAGACTACTTTTCTGGAGAAAATATAGACTACTTTGTTTTTCAGGACGATAATGCTTCATGTCACCGAGCAAAAATCGTCAATACGTGGTTCAAGGACATGAGTATTTCGAGACACTGGTGGCCTCCAAACTCGCCTGACATGAATCCCATTGACAATTTGTGGGACATTATGAGCAGAAGACTGCGTAACAAGACATTTTCGAATAGGAGGGAACTCATGAAACAGATAATCCATGTTTGGTTCCATGAAATCGAGGTTACACTTTGCCATAACCTTGTAACCAGCATGCCTTGATGATTGGCTGCTCATTGCAAATATGCATTGTAATTTTATCAGGAATTCATGTACAAAATCATTTGAATAATAAAGTTGGTGTTTATGCCACGTGTTATCATCATATTAAACAAATAGATATGTACAATATGTACCGTCTATTGTCGAATTTTCTGACCAGCCTTGGTCCTATTTCAGGAATGGGAGATGATTAAAGTAGTTAAAAGGGATTCGAAAGTATAAAGACTTGCTGTCCTATTATGTCTCTGAAACAGTCAGCCACTCTTTGCCTAGAAACATGATCAGGACAGCAAATGTTTATACTTTTTAATCCCTTTTAACTATTCTAACCCAGTTTTGACTCTCCCACGACTCATCCCCCCCTCCCCCTGAAGTAGGGCCAAGGTCGGTTCGGAAATTCAGAGGAAAAATCAAGTCGTGTACTGTGATGTTTTATCGTTTCTAATGCATACAATATGAAACATTTCAAGAGCAAACCATCCCTTGTGAAGTATCACTAACCAAGCTGGGTCCAGTTCGAGCCCCATGTCACGATTAAAATTATCTTTTTCTTCACGAATGGCTATTGCTTCCTTGATGATGCGGTCCCAGTAGTTTGAAGTTTTGGCTATAATTTCTGTGTGGCTGAAATCTGGTATATGTTCATCGTTGATTGAATGTTCTGCTAGTCCCGACTTTTCAGGATGGAAATACTTGATGTAGCTTTGGTGTTCTTTATAGTGCTGTTCTATTGTCCTACCCAATGTATGCTTTCCTGCATTTGCAGGTAATACGGTAGACTCTCGTTGTTTTGAGTCCTAACTCATCCTTGGGGTTTGTGTAGTAGACTTCTGATCTTCGGAGGTGGTTTGTGAATGGTTTTTATGTTATGTTCTTGAGAATTCGGCTTATAATTCTGGAGAGATTTCCGATGTAAGGCAGGATGGCTATCTTCTGGTCAGTTTTGTCCAGGTTCCCTGGAGTGTCTGGATTCCCTGGCTTGTTAGTGTCCCCTGATGTGTCCGGATTTCCCGATGTGTCCAGATTTCTCGATGTGTCTGGATTCCCCGATGTATCCAGTTTCCCATTCGTCACCAGGAAACTGCATTAGCATTGCAGTTTATAATTTAGAATTACAATTTATTCATAAAAGTGCATTGAAGCTTCACAAACTATTAATACTATTTTGAACGAAATTCATGTTTGCAGGAAATCGCCAGTTAAAGTAATTCTGGCATAAAGAATTATGTTATTGATCACGCCAATTTGAGCAAATGCCTCAATTGAATGTACCATTGTTCACAATGAAAAATTAAACAATTTGCACACTTTTAATCAAAAAAATGTTTTAAAGGATATTTTTTAAAAAAATTCTCTGAAAAAACAAACTTGTGTTATCTATTCTGCTAATTGTGCACAAATGATTCACAAATAATTCACAATAGTTTGCATTAAATCCTTATTTGTAGGAAAGGGAGGATAACATAACCTGGTTAACCTAAAGCATTTGCATTATTTTATATTTGTACGAGTATATGACCTGTTTATCTGTGCATGTGCATGAAATTTTAGAATAAATAATATCGTTTGAATTAGTGTAATTCTCTGTATGCAATATGAGGCCACTAAATTTTTCACAAGTTTCTTAACGTTTACAAGTTAAGGATATTTTGTTGACCTGGGACCTGAGCAAGAAAAGAAATAATGAGCAAATTTATGATTTCTGAAATGTAGGACACTAGTCCTGGATGCTATTCTAATGGAATGGAAACTTTTTGGTTTTGCTTTTTCCTATAAAAGTTGAGCCCTCTATTCGATTCCCCCGCCTCCCGATGTTTGGTCCCAAGTTACGACCATGTGTGAAATGATGGCTCGTCACAGTATCCATTGTTCACCATTTACCCTTCTTTTTGAAAAACTTAAAAACAAACTCTGTCCTGGAAAGATTTTCAGAGTAGTCAGAAACAAAGATGTCTGGCCTCAGCCTCCAAGAGACTTGTGAGGCTGAGGCCGAGGCCATGTGAGGCCATAGGCAGAGTTGGAGTTCGGAGGCTGGAGTCCCACATGGAGTTCGGAGGCTGGCTTTGAGCTCGTAGGCTGAGGCCGGAGTCCGAGATAGAGTTCGGAGACTGACCTTGAGCTCGGAGGCTGAGGCCCTGTGAGGCTGGAGTCTAAGATGGAGTTCAGAGCCTGAGGCCGAGATGGAGTTCGGAGGCCGGGCCTCGTGAAGCCGAAGTCAAATGGACATCTCTACGATAGGCCAAAATGAATTTAAAATGTAGAGTGTAGCAGTGGCATATTGCTACAACTATTCCAAGTTGAGTTGAAAATAGGTAGTTACTTTTTCAGGGAGAAATAATAATGTACACAAATGCAGCCTACAGAATAGAGTTTCTGAAAATCAGTTCTAACATCACATCTATATGCTCGATGCACCAAATTAGCATGAAGCATGACAAAAGAACACTCTTTGATGACATGTAATCCCCATCCCCCAATTTTTTAAAAAAAGAAATCATCATTTTGGTAACTTAGAAAATTGGAGGTTTCCTGCTGGACTCCTGCTATCTCACCCCCAAAAAAGTAAAACAAGAAACCATTCTGTAGTATGTATACCTGTATACAGTCAAACAAAGCTTCATTGGCATTCTGTGAATAACAAACACAGTGAAAACAAAAACACTGGAAACCAAAAGCTAGTGCAATTACAAAAAAAGGAGAAAAAAAACAGCTGAGAAAACATGTCCCTGAAATTCACTTCAAACATCAACCCTATGGATGTACCAAATTTGCAAGGAAACAAAACAAAAGACCACTCTTCAAGGATGTAATCTCCATTTGCGAATATGAAAAAAACATGGGAAAACATACTCAGGCCCATAGTTCAAAGCTGGAACGGTAGTGATTTATCATCCTTTGTACAAAGGTTACGGGAGCGTATTATTTCATTCCAACACATGGAACCCTGGATGATTGCACCCCCTCCCCCATCCCCAACTCTATGATTTTGGAAGAGAAGGCTAATGTTTTCTTGATTATGTTCAGGAAGGCACATCTGCTTGTGCAATAAAGCTTTTCTCATCCAGACACGAACATCAGCATCTGGCAGTCAAGGTCACCGACACCCAGCTCTGCCAGATCCAGAATGACGTCACACCCATAATACACATTGCTGGGTTTACTGGCTTACTCGGAGCTGATTTTGTATCCACGTACACTATTACAAGTGCTGCAAGTCACATTTACAAAACTTGCAAGAAAAATTAGTTTTCAAGTGCAATATTTACTTAAGAAATTGTATTTGCAAGAAAACATTTTTTTTTAATTTTCATCATTGTTACATGTGAAAGTAAAACATCAACAAGGAACAGTGGTTGAAAAGTAACACAGTATTCATGTTTGTTAAAAACAATAAGGAAACACACCAACAGCTCAATAAAAACACTTTAGGAGTTCTTCCAAGCTTTTGATTCCATCTTGGAATCATCATCAGGGCTGGTCGAGAGACTACAACATGGATGCGGTTGAAGTTCCGCTGTGGCTACTTGCTGTGTCACAGCATGTCACAGAGTGAGTGGTACCAGCAGAACTTCAACCGCGTCCCTTTTTCATCTCTCGACCAGTCCTTATGAAGATTCCAAGATGGAATCAAAAGCTTGGAAGAACTCTTAAAGTGTTTTTATTGTGCTGTTTGTGTGTTTTTTATCGTTTTTAACAAATATGTTGCCGGCACCTGACATAAGAAGTTTTTTTAGTGTCACAGTATTCATGTTATGTTTGATTTTAATAACTGCATATTTTTTCTTTCAAAAGATATACATTTTAAAAATGTGTGTGGTAAAATTAGTAACAATAAATGTATTGTTTTTGATTTCAGTATGTCATACTTTCATATGTGTATAAATGAACAAAAAAACAATTGAAACTTCATCTGTTGTTTTTTAGAAACGATGTGTTATTTCCTACCAACTGGTAATTTCACTTGAAACCAACCATCTTGAAAAGGTTAAATGAGAATAATTTCTTTACATCTTAAATCTTTTATATACCAAGAAATTATAAACAATGAAATTATCTTTTGAAACTCACAAAGCATTTTTCAAATGTGTGAAGTAGCTCCATGGCTCAGGGAGTTTCACCATATCTTTTTTAAATTTGTATCCAGTATGCCATCAAAACCCTGTAGAAATTTATGTTATTTGTGTATACTTCTAAACACATTAATCAGGAAACTCTTTGCATTGGCTGACATAGGCATATATTGTATCTAAAGATATCTGTTTGGCGGTTACGCCGAGATAGGTAATTTACTCTAATAAGCTTACTTTTCATTCTTTCCATGCAAACTTTTCTTGCAATCGATTTCGCCACCTGTCTGGTGGGCGGGGTTCCTTCTTTTTCCGCTTGTGCTCGTGGCAGCGCTAGTTGACGCGGTCCTTTCACTTTCTGCAATTCTCGTGTGGGTGTAGTGCTTCCTTCTTTTACCACACATTGAGCTTTTGGCACTGTACGTGACGGTTTCCGGTTTCCTCTGCTTTCGTGGAATGGTGCTTGTTCGCATGCACAGGTGAACTTTTTTGTGAAAGCAGATGACGAGACCGGGAACCCTCGCATACTGCACCAAAACACCGATGCGTGGTACAAGAAGAAAGCACTACACCCACATGAGAAGAGCAGAAAGTGAAAGAACCACGTCAACTAGCGCCGCTACAAGCAGAAGCGGAAGAAGAAGGAACCACACCACCTGCAACAAGACAGTACACACCCTACGAAGCCACCAGACAGTTGGTGAAATCGACCGCTAGAAAAATTTATGCTGAAAAATGAAAAGTAAGCTTATCAGAGTAAATAGACATATATTGGTAAAATTGCAGATAACACAGGGCCGTATGGGTTCTGTTGTTTTTATAATTTTGGGTGTTTTACATGCATTTGAACTTGCTGATGGTGAAACTGGCATTAGTTTTCTCACATCATGCAAGATTTTTTTACAATTCACGATTTTTATATGTGGGTTGTGGTATGCACATTTCAATGCAATTGAAGTGATTGTTGCTAGATGTCACTGGTACGTTTCAAAATTATTCAACAAGTAACAAAGACGAACAAGCTTTAAATACAGGGAAGTTTTGTTTTATTTAAATTAATTAATGTGTTTCTTGCCTAAATGCTGAAAATAATACTATGTAAAACATTGATATATCATTTGAAATTAATTTTATATGTAACTCTCAAAAGTCCTAATTTGCATGGTGTGGCCGTGGCATCTCCTGGTTGTCTGAATAGCCGAGATATGTTTTGCTACATCTGCGGTGAATGTGTTCCCCGGGTACAGAGACAGAAAATTACATACTTTAAAATGAAAGTAGGAGATCAAGATAGATCTTGGGCCCCACACAAGGTATGTAGATCATGTGTGGAATCTTTACTTAACTGGAGCACGGGAAAGCGGCCATCTATGCCATTTGCAATACCTATGGTGTGGAGGGAGCCTCAGGATCACAGCAATGATTGTTACTTCTGTTCCTGTGAAATTGTAGATCGAAATATTAGAAACAAGAAGAGGATAGTGTATCCCAATATTCCCTCTGCAATGTGACCTGTGTTGCACGGTCCAGACTTGCCTGTACCGACACCTCCATCAAGTCTTGAGTGTGTAAGTGATCCTGGTTCACTTAGTGATTCGGTGGAAGGAAGTGAAATGGAAGATGACATTTATGACCCCCTCACGGATCTTGTGACCCTATACCGTTCACTCAAAGCGAACTCAATGATTTAGTTAGAGACCTAAATTTATCTAAAGAATCAGCTGAGCTTCTTGGTTCAAAACTTAACGAAAATAACTTGCTGGCTTGTGGAACAACATTTTCCTGGTACAGACACCGAGAAAAAGAGTTTGTGCCTTATTTCTCGAAACAAGATTTTCTTGTGTTTTGTTGTGATGTGTCCGGTTTGCTGACTAAGTTAAATTTGCCTTGTCTTTGAACTGATTGGAGGCTATTCATTGACTCGAATAAAACAAGTTTAAAATTTGTTCTGTTACATAATGGAATATGTAATATTGCTCATTCTGTGTCACTAAAAGAAACCTACAGCAATATGCAACTTGTTCTTAATAAAATTAAATATGAGGACCACAGTTGGTTGGTGTGTGGTGATCCTAAAGTTTTGAGCATTTTACTTGGACTACAACGTGGATATATGAAAATGGTGAGTGGGATAGTAGGGCACGATATTACAACTGGGAAAGAAAAGAATGGCCAATACGGAAAACGTTGAACCCGAGTTCAAAGAACATCATACAACAACTTTTAGTCAGTCCTGAGAAAGTTGTACTTCCTCCTCTTCATATCAAATTAGGGCTGATTAAACAATTTGTGAAGGCACTTAACAAGGAAGGACAAGTTTCCAGTTCATATGCAACACATTTCCATCCCTGTCGTACGGCAAAGTGAAAGAAGGTGTTTCTGTTTTACCAGACATTAGGAAATTAATGAATGATAAAGACTTCGAGGAAACAATGACTGTAGCTGAAACAGATGCTTGGATAGCATTTAAAAGTGTAGTGTTGAACTTCTTGGGGAACCACTAAAGTCCTGATTACAGAGAAGTTGTTGAGAATATGTTACTTAAATTTCAAGAGCTGGGTTGCAACATGAATCTCAAATTACATTTTTTGCATTCACACCTTGATAACTTTCCACAAAATCTTGGTGAATTAAGTGAAGAATAAGGCGAATGGTTCCATCAGGACATGAGGGATATGGAGAAAAGGTATCAGGGACATTTAAGTGTTAGCATGATGGCTGACTACTGTTGGGCATTGTACAGAGAAACGCCAGAAGAAAATCACAAGAAAGTTAGGAAAGCTTACAGAAGAAAGCGTGCTAAACAGAACTGAAAAATATGTATTGTGTAATGTTTTTCTTGTGTGTATATTATATACTGCTATATGTCGTTTTCTATATTATATGGGTCCTTTGTGTCTGTCTATATTCATTTTAAAATAAACATGTTGATGCATTTAGTGTGATAAGCTACTTATTCTGATTGAAGAAAAGAAAAATTATAATAAAACAGTATGCAATATTGGACAAAGCACAAATTTTGAAATTTGATTTTCATATTCGTGATCAGCATGGCACAAATAAGAAAGTTCACCTATTAAACAAAAATCAACATTAAATTGAATTTAATTTGCGGCCCTGTGTAATTTAGTGCAAAATTCCATCATTTTGTTGTAAACATATTTCATATATGTACATGAAATAGGAGATTAATGAACTATTCATATTCTTCAATAAACATTTTCAATTTTGTATTGGATCTGCAGAATATTGGTTATTGGTGTTAATACTCTGTCCATATCAGTCCATCCTATAAAAAGTCTGACACTTCGACATGTGTTTTAATTGCGAGTACACTTGAAATTTATGTTCATGACAATAACTATGTAACTAACTAACTCTGTAGCCTTCTTAAACCCGAAGGTTTTTAGTTGCAGCAACACATGCCTTCCATCCATTCCTATCCTGGGCAAGATCAATCCAATCTTTTCCATCCTTAAAAATTTCATGAGGCCAATTGCAGATGTGTTTAATGGTGGATTCTGAATTAGAAAGTCAGGTTACAGGTAATGGGAGCTGCACCATGCAACAAGGGTCAAGTTCTGATTTCTGAATGCTTTCATGAGTGCGTAGGTCTGCTTGTGTTCCTGGTATTTATATTTTTCAATTGGATTTACGCTAGATAAGATTTTGCTCACTTGGTATTTTCACACTCGTACTCTTTCCTCCCCTGTATGCCTCCCTAGTGGCATAGTGGTGATGGTGGCACCTTGGAATCAAGGGGTCCCAGTTTTGATAGCTGGTAGTGGCGCTTACTTGTTCAAAATCTACTGTTAAATGCATATCCACTCTTGATAGGCCTATCTTTGCATAAAATTTACTTGAAACCAATTTGACTTTCTCTTCCCCTGTATTCATGTGTAATATTTTTGAACAAACAAAAATAAAGAAAGAAAGGAGGAAAAAGACTTGAAGCAGGTGCAACTTAAGAGCATGATGAGAAGTTGTGCAACCTTGTTTTCTGGAACATACATCATAATTAACAGTTATGATGAGTTACAAACACATTTAATTCATTCTTCCTTACACCTTGAAAAAATCATGCAGTGAATGAGTCAACCTCTCCTCCATTCATGATTAACCCAAGACGTAAAAATGGGATGCAAAAAAATAGGAAGTGAAGCATTGCTCCATGAATCAAAAGGCTTTTTGGTAGGCTCTGGCCTTGAAGGAGTGTTAAAGGCCAGGAAATGCACATGTGAAAATTGCGTGTAGTAGTTGTGGAAGTAAATGTTAGTTTCTACATTTTTTCCTCATGCAATATTTCAGTTTGGTTCTTAATTTGTAGGTTAAAGAAAAAACTTCAGTGACTTGAAATGATGTGTATTTTAGGAAAATGCTGCCCTCTGTGATCAAGTCTCCCAACTACAAGAGAAAGTATTGATTGTTAAAGAGGAAAGGAGGTACCTGCTGAAGAAATTATTCCACCTACAGGCTGTTGCAGGTTGGTTAAATCGGTTGGTTAAATCGGTTGGTTAAATCATCCATAACAAAATTTCATGCTGGATATTGTTTTCACTCTTCACTTTTCATAATTACAGCATTAGTTAGAAGAATCTTTCTTTTTTTATTGTCGATAGTTTAAACCTGACACATTTTAAATACATAGAATCAATTAAAACCTTAGAGTAATCTTGAATAACAAGAGTAATTTCTCCAAAATACTTCATGCTGTGCCTCACAACATCGTAAAATTAACCAAAACCATTTTTGGATCAACCTCTGTGGTTGAAAGTTTTTTATGCAAAACATCATGAAAGGTTAAAATGGTTACAATGGGTTAAGAGATACAAAAAGTGATTTCAGATCATGTGAGTAGAATGACCAAGGAGTTCCTGATCTTCCATGAAGGGAAACGGCTGCTTCGTTCACTAGTTAGAGCTTTCTTCTTTTTATGCATCTGACATCACTTTCATGTTATAGTATTTCCTTTTAGGTTACTTTAGGTTACAAATGTATTTTTGCAATCTTAACTAAGATGATTGTTTGTACACTTTATTCATTAATGGTATTTGTATAGTTTTGCCTATGCAGGGTTGCTATCCATCTTGAAAATCTGGAAAACATGGAAATGTCAGGGTAAAGTCAAAAGCTACAAAATGGTATAATATTATCATTGCAGCCCCAATAGTTCCCAAGATAATGTAGCAAAACCCGCAAGAAAAAAAAACTTATTCGGCAGAACCAGTTCTCTATGCAGTCAGTACGCATTACATACAGAAGGGAAACAGCTGATTTTATACAGATTTTTATTCAGCGGAGTAAAGCTAACAGATGCAAAGAGCTTCAAGACTAGACCAATATTGTATTTGATTACTACCCAATACTAAGAAAAAGTTGTTTTGGAAAATTGCTAAAAACTGTTTTTTGAGAAATTCTGAAAACCTGAAAATTACTAATTGTGTTTAAAATCTTTCTGCTTGCACCGTACTAAAATTTCATAACGATTGGACAACCCGTTTTTGATTTACAGAATTTCAAAGATAGCGATAGTTTGCAAATCTAAACGAACTGCCCTTTTTTTGTTCTCATGACGATAAAAAATTGAAGGCCTACTAAAAAAATAAATTGGTTAGAATTGATTAATGCAGAATTGAATAAGCTAAATTTTGATGAAACTTGTTTTTATGTAGGTCAACTAGTTAATTTTTAATTGCAGTCTAAACTCGAGTATCTATATCTTTTTTTATCCGATAATAGTGCAAACTGTCTTTTCCTATCTTGTAATGCATCAAATATTATCATTGTTCTTGCATTTTTAGCCCTCTTTTTTTGTCCTACAGACACCTTGTTGCAACCAGGGAGTCGTAACGTACCCAATTTGCGTTACACGGTACGTTCCATTTTGTAGGAGGAAGAGTATGGTTCAGCTGCTGGTACCCATGTAACGTAACGAAATGCAATATGTTATAGATTGACGTTACAAGGAACGTAACAAAATGTATTATGGTAGATATTAACGTTATAAAGGAACGTAACGAAATGAGCACATTGGAACATAACGTAATATGCAATATGGTATATACTACCGTTACAAGGAACGTAGTAACGAAATGCAATATATGGTATATACTAGCGTTACAAAAACGTAACGAAATGCAACATGGTAGTAAATAACGGTACAATAGGAACGTAATGAATGCAATCCTCCGTAACGGAATGAAGTGAAAGGCAATATGGTTAACTAACGTTACATAGGAATGTAACAAAATGTAAACCACTGTAGCGGAACGGAACAAAATGCAGTTGGGTACATACCATCTGCATAAGGAACGTAAATAAATTCAGTATGGTAGATGTTAACGTTACAAGGAAAGAACAATTCACAAATGTTAGCTAGGAACGTTATAGGCGCGTGACGAATATAATCTATTTAACATCAAGGAAGAAAAAGGAATAGCCAAAATCTCTTACCTTTCATTGGAACATTGCGAAAAATAACTCAGTATATCGTATGGGATTAATGTGAAATAGCCGTGAAAATATGGTTGTTTGTAAAAAAATTAATTTCAACCAGGGTTGTTAAAGGGTCAGGAATTTTAAATCAATTCAATTCCGGTTCAGCAGGGAATATTAGCAAACATAAATGGATCTGGACTGTAAAGAGCCTCTTTATGTATTTCAATTCGTTCCAGGGACATTTTCTCCTGATCAATTGAAATACGGCACAGGGACCTTCTTTCCGGATCAATTTAAAGACGGTCTAAGTTTCATATTGAAATGAAAGAATACGCAACTTAAACCGAATTTAAACTGTGCGATAAAAAAGGTTCCGGTCTTGTTGCGGAACCCAATAGAAGAACCCATTAGAATTTATGGGTTCGTGGACGTTTAACAACCCTGATTTAATATTAAATTACATTTTTGGCTCGAATTTGAATAAAGCTTCCAACTAGTGTAGAAATGAGTAGCAATAGGCGTGCGCACGGGGTGCAAGGGGTGGGGAATCCCCCCCCCCTCGTCATGGACATCTTTCGATATTTTAGACGCAGGGAAATATGCCATATCCAATTGCATATTAACCCGATAATAGTGTTGCCCCCTCAAGAAACACCACTTGAATTCGAAATTATCGCATTCCTGCATCCCCATTATAATAATTAATGTAAATTACTATGACAAATCAAATTATACGTGTGAAATATATACTTTTAGCTGACATTCGTTTTCTAAAGGGGAGAGGTGGCCATCCTCGCCCCACTTCCAGATTTCCATGCCCCTATTTTATTATACTTTATTCCAGAAATTTAGGGTAGAGGAATCATATCGCCGGTTATTAAACGATATTGTGCTCTTGAAGAAAATGAAGTATTTTGAAGCCGATGAAAGTTCACAAAGCAACAACGGTGGAAGAAGATGCAGTGGCACAACCACAGGGGGCAGGGGAGATTAACCCTCAAACTTGTACAGAAATCAATTCTAGGAGGTAAGGAAGGCAAACATTGGACTATAGAAAGAAAGGTTGCAGAATCTAAGAGTAGCAAGACAAAAGGATACTCAAGATGGATTTAGTTTTCACGTCTTTCGTGCACTATTTCTTCCAGACGGCCAAGAGCACCTGCAAGGGGGCACAGAGGGGCAATTGCCCCCTCTCGATTTCTATCTTTATACTTATTTAAAAATAGTTATATAAACTTGGACAGTTGCTGCTGATTACGGTGTAAGTTTTGCCCGTGCAAGGTAATAAATAGATTTATTATTAATTTTTGAAGCCGCACCGTTCATTTATAAACACACTGTATATGAGCCATTGTGAATTCGAGTTAATTTAAACATTTTGCGTTGTTGCGAGATTATCTATTAGGATAAAATTTGGACATAAATAATCTAAGTAGAAAAAGTGCAACTTGTATATCAAAATTGCCATGTCCATCTGATCTCCGAAAGTAGTGTTTAGCACGTCACATTTCAAGTATATGATTGATTGATTTGGTGTTTTGAGTCCAATTTATGCACAGTAAGGCTAATCGGGACTGGACCTTCAGTTTGAAGTGGAATCCGAACCACTTGTGCCTCCACCGGGTATCGAACCCGGGGCCCCTTGATTACTAGGCGACGAAGAAACCACTGCGCCATCGGGGAGGCCATTTCAAGTATAGTCCATGATCGTATCTAGTATATGAACGAGATTTGTCCCTCCTCTCAAACAATTCGTGGCTTGTCCCCACCGAACGAAGTGTGTCACTTATAAATGAAGTTTCCGAAAGCAGGCATTATGCATGAACAGAACAAAAAATACTCCTGAGAAATTACAAAAATTATAAGCCAGTTCGTGACCGGGAGTTATTGACGGTCTCCCCCCCCCCCCCCCCCCAACCTATCCGCTTTAGGTTCCGGGTTCGAGTCCTGGTCTGTAAATATATTTTTTAGGTGTCTCTTCATCAATTTAATCTATTTATCATCCATCTTCATAGTTTCGATTAATTATAAAAGTGACATAAAAGCAAAGCAAAATAAGAACAAATAAAAATAATTGCAAAATGACTAGAATGTCAGAACTACATTTGAAAAATAAAATGCGAGCAGAAGATTCATTTACAAACAGGTATTTGGGTAGAATTGTGTAGACAGACAGCATGCTCCCGAAAGTTGCCAATCCACGTGTAGCATGACCTTCGATACTGGGGTTGCGCTTTTTCAGGAAAGTTTTCTCGACCCTCGTCAAGCGTCTTATCAAGAATGCCTCGGTGTTCGCAGCATTGCCAACTTATTTTCCGTCAGAAAAAGTCTTTTTCCTCCTATTTAATCTGCGGTTGGCTCTACAATACATCATATTAAACAAGATACAACAACTGAATTACGGCGAAGTAGGTTAGAAACCCTGCGTGCTCAAGAGCAGCTTCGATAAGGCACCTGAATTGTTTCGAGCTGAACCAGGAAATGGGCGATCTTTATTCCCGAAGGCCATTCTGTGTGGATTTGAGAGCATGAAATTGTAGGTTGATGATAGTACTACAAGACGTCAAGTGGATTTTTTTCTGTTTCGTTATTTTATATAGCTTTGCTACCTATATAGTTTGAATAACTAATCAATCATTTGATGAGCAGACAGACACGAAGAAGCCGATCCCGTGGCAAATTAGTTAGCGTAATACACTGCGAAGGCTAATGTCGGATTAGAAAATATGGATGGGTCATTTGTCTTTATACCACTTCCATCACCTATCACATCCTTTATCATCGTGATTAACCGAAAGTGGTAGACGCGAAATAAAAATAGAATCTTTGCATGAATGTCCGAAAAAGAGGCAAGGGCACGACCCACCTGGAAAAGGAAAGTCAACCAAAAATTATATATATCGCGCAATTGCATTTTACCTATAATAATAATGTTAATTATTGCATGAACATGATAACTTCAAATTAAAGCAATGGCTTTTGAGGAGACAACACTGTTATGGGGGAACATGCACCTTGTTTGCCCCCCCTGAAAAAAAAAAACTACCCTGCTTGCCCCTCCCTGGAAAAAAAATCCTGCAGACGTCCATGAACCTTTGGTATCGACTTCGGAGTATAAAGCTGCAACGTGCCACCACTCGTAACTCCAGGGTATGCCGAATTGGCAACACACCGCTCCTTGCTCTGGCTGGTCAGTTGGGAGCACCAGTTCTTACTCAGGGATCGGGATTAAGACGATCCACATTCCTCCAGGAAGGAAACCACCGAATTGCGACACGTGACAGTAAATAAAATTCCAAATACTTTATAATTAAAATGTCCAAATCTTTAATCACGAATCGCGCGCGTACATACTGATTCGCACAAGTTAAAAGTTATAATTTATTGAGTCATGCACGCTCGCAGGCAGTCATAAGCAATTTATTTAACACGAGAGTCCGCGCACCGCCTTCACAGTTAATAGCAAAACCTCAACTGCTACCTCAAGCGCGAGGCGCAGCATAACAGATTGTTCTAACTTACAATACAAACTCATAACATAAAATAACACAAGAAAAACTGATAATTTATATAATTCATCAATGTTAATTAGCGATAGTAAGCTAAAGTTAAGGTTGGCAACAATTAAAAATGCCAACGTGGAAGTTTTTACATCGCAAAGAACACGAAGCGTGGTTCCCCTACTCCTAACATAAACAGCCAATAGGAATACGATATTTTATTCAAAACGAGGGAGAAATACTTTGCTATAATATTACAATATTAAACTATATAGAAATAACTAAACTGATTTTATCAAATAAATCATATTTGCCCTTGTACATAAAAAAAATGATTAAATAAAGATTTACTTTATAAGGAAGACAAATTACTTCAATCTTGTACATTGTTGAACAAAAATCGATATTAAGAAGAAATGTATTTAACTTGTGCTTCAAAAACAATGAAAACGTTGCATATATTATTTGGGATCCTATAAATTCTGAATAAATGTTGCAAAAATACGCGAAAAAGAAAGTAAAAAAAAAAATACGTGAATGATATTATAAAATATAAAGAAACGTAATATATACATGAATTATAAAAACAATTAACTATAAATAATTTAATCCAAGTTCTTAACTTGAAAATATACGAATAAGATAAATGCCAATATACAACTGAAATCTACCCGACATGGCGGTCGTTAGAAAGCATTGTTTCTTCAATGTATAGCGCGGCAATAGACCGTGACAGCCTCTTATTTGCCAGGAAATATCAACACGAGAACAGGGATAGGAATTCCTCTTATTTTAGATTTTCTCAAACTAATGGAGTGCATACATTGCTCTAAGCAGGACACTCTCTACCTTATGATGGGAACAATGTATGCGCTCAAAACATTGGACGCTAACGCCGATTTAAGCTGGCTTGCAAGCCGAGAACACTGTTCGAATCTCCACAGGCATATAATAAAAATGTATCATACCCAAATGACACATCTGGTGGAATACCTAACGTGCCAAATTTTGGAAAATAGGAGCTGGTAGTGCCACTTCCCCAGGATTATTATCCGTGGCCTGCAAGCAAGGTTCTTGTATGTGTGACTTTTCTGTTTCTCAGACTACGTGTGACTACCTACAAATTATGTGAAACAATAACAAACAACTTCCCGACCGATTTCCAAGGCTCGTTTCACCCTAGCTACAAACTACCACTTCGATCACTGCATGCAAGAGTGAGTAGTGGTATTCGCGTGTCTTCCCTTTAATGCAAAACCACAATTTGCTCCACAGCTGCTGCCATATTGCGTAGATGAACGAAAAACACACTCAATATACCAAATTGCTTGTATGTAGACATCAGACGATAAGAGATGAAACAATTGCAGCCTACAATTTCCCTCAATCAACTACAATTGCCATCTGAGTATGAGAAACCACTTGCATTCTAACCGGGTTCGATTCCTGGTGGAGGCACAGTGGTTCATTTCCCACTTTAAACTGTAGGCCCACTCCCAATTAGCCTATCTGTGCATACAACTGAACTTAAAACAAGACAAACTTTCATTCTAACCTCAGTCAATTGTGGGAGCTGCTTAGAAGTAGTAGCGTTGCTGGCATGGTGGACTTCGGTTCTTACTTTTGCTTTTAACAGATAGATACATTTTGAATAATAGTGAAATCAAAGTAATCGATTATTTTACCGAATGACAAAGTTATAACGGAATTGTGTTACCTCCATTACAGAACAACTACCTAATCTCATTCAATTCCAGTGTTCTATCTGGTAGATAGATGTATCAACCTTTGCAATGATGTAAACTTTCAGTGCAATGGCGACAAAGGTCCAATAACTATAATGTCAAACTTTAAAGATTTCCTGACAAAATAAACAAATGGACAGATCATTTACATTCTCAATGGACATGTTGAAAAAAAGACATATTCATTTTTTTTTAATTTCTTTTTTTTAGCGTAGGTAAAAGGAAGTCACTTGAATAAAGTGGGAATATAATCAAAATGTCCATCAGGTATTCATTGATTTCAAAAAAGCATATGATTCGGTCAAAAGAGATAAATTATATAATATATTAGTCGAATTTGGAATACCTAAGAAGCTTGTTAATATGATAAAAGTATGCACCAGTGAAACAGAAAGTAAAATTCGTGTGGGTATTTATGTGTCTGACAAATTTACAATTCATGATGGGTTGAAACAAGGAGATGCATTATATCCATTGCTCTTTAATTTTGCCTTAGAATATTCTGTTAGGAAGGTAACAGAAACTAAGGAAGGACTAAAATTAAATGGTGTGACTCAGTTGTTAGCATATGCAGATGATGTAGACTTATTAGGGGATGATATAAATACAATTAAGAATAATGCTAAAATACTTTTCAAAACTGCTAAAGACATAGGTTTGGAAGTTAACAAAGAGAAAACTAAATATATGCTTACAGGCCGAAACCAAGGGTTAGGTAATAATCAAAATCTAATTATTGATAACAACTCGTTTGAACCAGTTTCCAAATTCAAATACTTAGGAGTAATATTAACCAATGAAAATTATATTAAAGAGGAAATAAAAAGTAGGCTTAATTCAGGAAATGCATGTTACTTCTCTCTTCATAAACTTTTGTCTTCTAGTTTAATAACTAAGAAACTAAAAGTTAAAATATACAAAACAGTAATTTTGTATGCAGTACTCGTATTGTATGGGTGTGAAACTTGGTCCCTTACATTGAAAGACGAACATAAATTGAGAGTATTTGAGAATAAGATCCTTAGGAAAATATTTGGACCTAAAAGGGATGAGGAGACAGGTGAGTGGAGAAGGTTCCATAATTTAGAACTACATAATTTGTATTCATGTCCAGATGTTATTAGAATGATTAAATCAAGACTTAGGTGGGCAGGCCATATGGCACGAATGGGAGAGGAAAGAGGAGTTTATAGGATTCTTTTTGGGAAACCTGATGGTAAGAGACCTATAGGAAGGCCAAGACCAAGATGGAGGGACAACGTTGAGATGACCTAAAGGAAATCGGTAGGGATGGAAAAGAGTATATAGATCTTGCTCAAGATAGGGACAGATGGAAGGCCTGTGTTGCTGCAGCCATGAACCTTCGGGTTTAAGAAAGCTAGAGAGTTAGTAAGTTTAAAAGGAAGTAGCTAAAAATGAGTAAATAAAAATATTACGTAGCAGAGTGGTTAGCACAGCGCACTACGACGCCAGGGGTCCCGGTTTCGAATCCCGACCTGCACATGAGTGTTCTCTGTGTGTGTCCCTTCATCAGTTTCAGCATTCGTCGCACATGCTCATCTTCGCTTTCTGAACCGCCAGGTGTACAGCACGTGGCGTAGCGTTTCGCGTCCGAATTCCAGGAACAGGCAACTTACGGTTACCTGACCAAGTAGCGTTTCGTCCGAGGGCTACCATCCTTGCTAACACTCTTAAATGCTCCATCCAAGAAAATATCTTTTTGTTGTTTTAATATTTCTTTCCCTCTGGAAATTGCAAATCTCACCTTCATAGTTGTCAGATAGTAAGAAAGTGTTGCCATCTGACATGACTAAAATTTCTAGATCCAAGTTCACTTCCTCTCGACGATTTGTTTTGATTTGATTTGTTGTTTTAAGTCCACTTTATGCACATTAAGGCTAATAGGGATTGGACCTACAGTTTAAAGTGGGATCCGAACCACTTGTGCGTCCACCGGGTATCGAACCCGGGACCTCTCTCTCGACAATTTGTCTTGAGTCTGCACTCCGCTGTCTATGCAATGTAGTTTTAAAAGTTGTAAACCGAGGTATACTAGTCACCAATTCCATCGCTGCCAGTGGTTAGTCAAGGTGTGACTCATCATCAGCCAGGCTAGAACGAAACGCAACTCATTAAACCGTCGCAGACGAACTGTAGCATTTTTCCAGAAATTTCGCTTTCGGACGAAACGCTACTGAACCGTACAGCAGTCCCAATGCCTGCTCCAAGTTGCACAGCTGCTTTCGGAGCTCTTGGTTTGGAAAGGGGGTGGGGATGAGGAAAGGGTCTTGATTTTTTATACTGAAGCTCGTTCATTTCGTTCTCCTATTTCTCTTGGTTGAATTTTCTGAGATACGGAATCTACCTCATTTTGCTTTTCATTACGTTTTATTGCATCACCCACGGTACGCTTACATGTACTACCTAACATTTTCAATTTCCCTGTACCCTTTGGTTAGGTACGGTAAACATAAATAGCTGCCATTCGTCAAATGTTGTATTTTTGTTTTTGTTACCCATTTTTCTCGTACTTCAGTCAGGGAGCAATGCAGCTACTGGTAACAAATGTAGTCAGGAAGTAGCATCAATTGTTCCTTCCCCGCACTGTAGTTGACCAGTAAAAAAAACTATGTAAAGCCTCGTTTCTATTACCACAAATTTGCCGTGCAACATGACGCGCGGCATGCGACGCTGCATGTGTCAAGCATTTGTTGAAATGGAAACTGTCTGCAACATGCCGCGGTGCAAGTGCCGGGGACAAAATTGCCCCAACAATTAATACGCACAACATGCGCCGCGGACAATGGAAACAGCCTGCAGCAAGTTCCTGGGGCATGCGCACTAGAGTAGAAACAGACGACGCGACTACAATCTGTGGTCCAACAAGATTTAATAACAATGCAAAATCACTTACAGTCATTCTTACAAAGTTTTCGTATCCACTTTGAAGACGTAAGTCTCTCATCAACGAGTTATATGCTCCTTCCGAATTTCTTTTCGCTAGAAAACTTCTAATCCACCATCTAGGTCGTTTTCGCCTCTTATTTTTACAAGTTCATGGTACGCGCCTGCCATAACCACAAAACCCGCCATAGTTGTATTGTTCATCTTTACACAAGTTAAATCACTACCAAATTATTACAATACAAGAAAAGAAACACTGACTACTCTAAAGCATAATGGAACAACGCTACACTCAAGTCCTGCACTCTGGTGCTGTTGCGGGCGTATTTTGCAGAAGTAGGTTTGAATTGGAAACAGTGCACTGAATGACGCGCAACATGCGCCGGCACATGTTGCACGTCATGGGTCTGGAACTTGTCAGAATGGTAACGTAGCTTAACAGAAACAGAAGGCTTTCACGATTTGACTGAATATTAAAGTGATCTCTTTTTTCACACCCAAACATAAATAACTATTTTCAGATTTGAAAACGTAACAGGGGTGTAAGGGGTGACCTTCCACGTATTACATCCAATCCTCAACTTCATTCCACGTAGTACACCCTGGACTGCTCTTTGCAGACTAACGAGACTCTGGCGACTGGCCCTATGGCCAGTATAATTCTGTGTGTTCTGCTTTCTGTCATATGCGCTGAGTGCCTCTTTACAGCCTCAGCTTTTAACCTGTCAGAATATTTTAATATTTTTGTTATGCGACATTACAGTTATGTTATTTGTTATGGTAAGGGGCTGCACCCCGTATAACGTAGCGGGTGCAAAATAGCCGAAGTGCTGACGCACCCAAAATTTAAAAAAAAAGTTACATATAACTTTAAGAAATGAGTACAAATATTTCACCATCGTTTATATTTATGTACATGTTGTTAATTTTCAAATATTGTGAAGAAATGCAGCAAGATGCTACGTATTTGATTACTAATGTGAGCCACTGTATATGGTATGTTTTTATTTCATGAACAATGTATGGTCAAACATTACTTTGAGCTCCGTGGCGGAGTGGTTAGCACAGTGCAATACGACGCCACAGGTTCCGAGTTCGGATCACAGCCTGTGCATTATTTTCTTTGTGATGTCCTTTCATCAATTTTGTCATTTCATCACCCATGCTCGTCTTCGCGATTAGCCAAAAGCGGCATAAAACCAAAGTTAAATATAACAAATCAAAATCAAACATTACTTGGCATGACAAGAATGGATAGGTTATTTTGAAGCTGCTGTTATTAAAAGCAAATTGTATGTAGCTTTCCTAGACAGAAGTTTCACACACATAAACTGATTGATTGGATAACGGCTGCGGATTCCTACTCGAGTAGAAAATATATATATTTCCATTTATTACTTACAACAATAGCAGACTGATTTCCTGCTAAATCATTCACAGTTACAAATTGACGTGTTGAATGAAGTTAAGTACAGATTTCTCTCACTCCAATTCTGATTAATCGAACAGCACACCACAACGTGGGTCATTATATATTTCCAACTTACTCTCGAGTTCCTCAACTAAAAATATATTGACTGCGAGACAAAAACTCCTCTCCGATAACACATTATATGCAGAGTATACGTAAGTTGAAATTCCATCATAATAATAATTTGAATTCTTCAAGTAGTAGCTACAAATATAATTTTTCATACATATTTTGTTAGCAAAATATGAAGTTCCTCACTTCACAAGGATAACATATACACAGTATTTCACAAGAGTTTTTAGTTCGAGCTAGTCGTAGGCCTAATATAAATATAAACGTCACTTCATTACTTAGTTAAAAAAAAAAGTACCAGGCAATCAGAATTCGAGGGTATGCCTGAAATTATTTGTAGTATCTCATGTATCAAGGGGGCTTTTTAAGTAAAAGGAAGGATACATACCACATGCTTTGGTCAATTCAGAGTAGTAGAAACGTAATTATACTGCATGTTGCAACTGAAACCGTAGCCTCGAAGGCCGAAGTCGTTTAGTGATCCACTCATACACTCGGTACCAAACATTTCAAGTTCGAGTAGACATCTGGGCATGGCTGTTTTTTTTTTTTTTGTAAGCATCCCTTCATAGATTTAATATGATCATCATTCATCTTCATCGTCGCGATTATCTACAAGTGGCAGAAAAGCGATATAAAACATGAATAATACAAAAGTATAACAAACAAAAGAGGATAAAAGGATGAACTGAGTTTGAGTTAATGATAGGAAGTTTTATAAAATTACTGTTTCTTGAATAATCTTGTCCTTTGTTCCGATTGTATTTCTCAGTCACACGTTGCTCAATGTCCATGTCGACTGCCGTTCTTGCGTTCTTGAAAATTACTTTCTTGTCTGTCTATGCCCTTCTTTCAAACGTGGTAGGTAGGCGGGCGTTCTGTCTGTTTCTACACCAAAAAGTTTAATGCACCTCCTGTCCAAGAAGACAAGAATTACTGAAAGTAATTTTCAAAATTGTAAGCGGATGAGGGCCCTTGTAAATGATAAATATACTGTCCTTTTATTCGCTTAGTTTTGATAATCACTTTCCATACAATTCTTGCCTTCTTGAGAGTCCAATGGCCCTGTCTAGCTACAGACCAGTTGCACAAACGCGGTGTCGTTTGTTTCGTACAACAATTACATCTAACATTTCGTTTCTAAGCATTTTCTACTTGCCAAAAGTGCCTTTCATATAGCCCCAAGGCGTTGTCTACTCGGATGCTTCGTGATCGAAGGTCACGTGTACAAAGTTTCAGGATTCAGATTTTGCGTGGTGCTGCTGCTATCAGTTCTGTTCGCCTTCTCAAGGTCGCGCAGCAAGCAATTATTTTTCGTCTTCCGATAGGAGAAAGCTTGCCTCTCGCTTAGGTGGACGAACGCGTGGCACGGTTGATTTTTTGGCTCGACCATGGTTGGTCCTTTATGTTTCGTCCTTCAGCAACTTAATCTAAGCACGAATCATTCTCATCGCCAAACAACTGTATTTTTTTAAAGAAAAATATGTAATACATGTAAACAGAGAGAGAGAGAGAGAGAGAGAGAGAGAGAGAGAGAGAGAGAGAGAGAGACAGAGAGAGAGAGAGAGAGAGAGAGACAGAGAGAGAGAGAGAGAGAGAGAGAGAGAGAGAGATAGATAGATATAAACGTTTTCCCTCAACAAACGTTTGCTTTGCTATCGTATAAAGTGAACGTACATGTTAAAATTCATCTAGCATAAATAATCAAATTAGAACAAATTCACATAAAGCGATTAAGTATGCAGAAAATAAATATATTTGTGATAAATACATAGTTAATAAGTAAATTCCAATAACCAGAACTTTAGTCACACCGAATCTTGTTTACTGATATTTTCAAACGTTTTGTTTTACAATTTAATTTTTTCACTGACATCCAAAACGAAAATACGTATTATAACTTAGTGACTTTCAAGGGGTCAAAGTACTGTAATGTTAATATGCTGCCGATCATAATTATGAAGCTTCTTCGAAAACGCCTTCGATAACGGTATTTGCTATTCGTAACGGATATGTGTATCACTTTTTCGAAACAGACTTTTGTGGAGGAAAAGAACTGTAACGTTACAAAAGTAACGAGCACAATTATACGAGAGACCTATGTTATTCTCTCCGGAACACGGCATCGGACACGGTATTGCACATCGGAACGTCTGTATCATACCAGCTATAAATAACGTTGTTGCTTTGAAAAAAGGAGTGTAACGTTTTTACAGCCATGACCTCAATTAAGTTACTGGTTAATTGTAACGTTACTATCACATTCCACACACACTAAAGTTACTAGTCAATACGTGACGAACCTCTTTCTTACCCTGTAACGTTACTGGTTGCCGGCAATGGATGTAACGTTAAAGTGTCACGTGAAGACCTACTCCTTTAGAGATCAGTTATGGTTCGGTACCGTTATGCACACCTGTAACGTAATGTTCATATACCTGAGGTAACGTTTCTGTTCACGAAAAAAGTTATTCTGTTTCTGGTTATAACGTAACGGAAACCATAATTGAAAATACCGTTCCATTTTGTTACGTTACGACTCCCTGGTTGCAACTACATTTATACCTTTTAACGAACATTATCTGCATCTTAATCTTTACCGTTTGGTAGCTTCCCAATAATTAAAGTTAGAGGAATACCAAGAAGAAAATTGAAAATTAGAAATAAATAGTATTCGACATGGCCTTATGACCACCAACATAAACCAAAGTGAACTGAACGAAACAATGTAGTATGTAGCAGTGGTACATTCCTACAATCATGCAAAATTGCATTGAGAATAAAGTGATACTTCTTGAAGAAGAAATTCCAGAATTTCGCCCAATGGACACTTTGCAGGGAAGCACAACAAATGACCACTTTTTGAGAGCATGTAATGCCCATTCCTCAATTTTTTTTAAAAAAAAACAGAAATTATGCAACATTTTCAAAAGTCATAATTTTAGGGAAATTTAAAAAATTGTACATTTCCTGCTGTGTTCCTAATTTTCGCAGATTGATAAAATGTTATTTTGTTCTCATCATTACATGTAAAGGTGATGATATCAGCAAAAAGTGCTGGTTGGAGGGTTATAGCCCATTTTATAAGATCTATCCCACATTACTTGAGGATAGTAACAACATTTTCAAGTTGCTCTTGTTAGCAATGGATATATTGCTTTGTAATTCAAGTACGTCAAACCTTCGTATGTATACAAATGAACAAAGAAGACTAAACTGAAATATCATGTGTAGTTTTGAAGAAATGGTGCATTAGTTGCTGCCATGTGGTGCTGGGTGGAAAACTTGCGGCAGGATTCATGTACAGTGGAACCTTGATTTTACATTTTCCAGAGAATCAAGCTGCAAAAACTGAAAATGAAGGAAAACGCAAAATCATAGAAAATTTTACAACATTCTGCTGTGTTGAGAGCATAAAGATTGAATGTATATTGCAGGAAAATGTAAAAACCGGGATCTTAAAATCGGGATTCCACTGTATTTCAGCCACATGCTAGAGATTAAATATTGGAATTTTACAGATTACAACCCTGGCTCAAATTTTGCCATTTTTGTAACGTAAATGTTTACAAATTGCCTATGTAGTCACACTCATAGTCAAACCAACAAATCCCGTAGTTTTTTTTTTATAGTGACTAAGAAAATAAATACCCAGACTTGAAAAAGTTTCTTCTGACACTGGTCCAGTGATGTTATCTTTCTCTTCCATCATAATTAGTTCATGTATTGGATATCAGATCTGTCATTTCCGTATTAAATACATATTTAATCAGAAAGTAAATATTTGCAAGCATTTTGCAGAATAACATGTTTGTAGTATTTTAGCATTTTCTGTCTCATGACTTGTAGACATGGAGAACCAGCTTCAGGCCCAGTTCCCAAGAACCCAAGTTCCAGGATACAGTCCTCCGTCAACCACTTCCCAGGATGCATCAGGAAGCAAGAAAGTGTCTGTGAAAAAGAAGCTAGCCTCGGAGATTTTGGGTAAGTATTCTTCATATGTCTCGTGTACATGCAACGTGCTTAAGTTATAAATCATGGTTCTTGCCCGTGTTGCAAGGTTATTTGTGCTACTTATTTTATGCAATTACTTGTAATTTGCTTTTGCAGAAAACTGTTATTTGTACCCATTATGTATAATGCTTTTTTGGCAACATTTTCCTTTGTTCAGATACCCAGTGTAGGTAGAGAGCACTTGGATCCCACTGTAAACTGTAAGTCCAGTCCTAATTAGCCTATATGTTCATAAAGTGAACTTAAAGCAAAATCTAAAAAAAGGAACACGTTTTACTTCATTGAGAAGTAACACCTAAATATTAAAGTGAACAATGTTTGTGGTACAAAAATTGTTATTTCTTCAATGACATGACCACTAGCATTCAGTTTAAGTTTTTATACTGTTAGAAGTAAAAATAGATTGTACACTTATTGGAAGCAGCCACCCCCCCCCCCCCCCTTGCCATGAAATGTTTGGCTCTGGTGACAAATATGTGATGGAGACACAACCACATAATCTTACATTTGGAATATTTGGTAACAATGCTGCCCCCACCCCCTATCCCTCTCTCTCTTGCACATAGATACAGTTAAGGCCTGATTTTATGATTTTATACAGGGTAATTCAAAATGAATGGTACAGTCATGTTAGAAAAAGCTGTGGCATGGAATTTTTCTACCTTCAATGTCTAATGAAATTATGTTGGTAGCTCTGAAACAAGGAAGTGTTGTGAAATATACGATCCTCCAATCACAGTGAAGTTTGATCCGGAGGAGCAGGAGGCGTGGCTCACAGTCTTGTCCACAGAAAGTTCAACCAATGCAGCATTTTCAAATATGAGATACGTCCTCATTAGTTTAATATTGTTTCAATAACATGAATCAGCAGAAAGATTGCGCAAAAGTTTACTTTGTCGCTTTAATTGCCTTTAATCGTTTCAAAATAGTATTAAATTGTCCCAATTATAGTTCACGAACCTAATATATGTATTCATGTATGTGTTTGACAATCATATATCTTATTTTTCTTTGTACCCATTATCTATAATGTGATTGTAGAAAATGCGTACATACAAGAAAAACTATTAATCATATATCACTCATTAGAACAATTTTCACATTGTTTTCACTACGTGAGATGACATTTCATTTACAATAAAATAGTGTGGTTTGGGTGTAATAACAGTTTTCATTAATTAATTTAGAGATGCATTTTTATTTGGTGAGTTAATGATTAGGTTAATTTGTTATTTTTCACGAAAAGAGGGAACCACAGCTGAAAGAAAATACAATGATTACAAGACGTTGATACATTACCACTATGGTCTGGCGAACACCAATAATAATGAGGGGTTGTGGGAGTGGGAGAGGGGTGACGGAAAGTAGAAAATAAATCTTATTTTGGGGGTATTTAATGTTATATTTATACACATACAAGCCTAAGAAAATATTTATTTTGATACATGTGTGTGGGGGGAGGGGGAAAAGAGAGGGACAGAAAGATATTGGGAGAGATGGGACGAAGAGGTGATTGTAGAAAATGTTTTATTTGACGTTAAGTAATAAAAACAAGCAAATCATTAATGATTTTCTTATAAATACCATATTTAATGTAAATGTTTTAGAAATGGGGGCGGGGAGCTGTTTGTTTAAGTTCTGTGCAGGATAACAATTGGAGACACATAGTGGTTCGTATCTCACTTTAAACTGTAGGTCCAGGCCCAATTATCCTATCTGTGCATAAAGTGGACTTAGAATTCAGTAGGAAAATAACGCCGATCTAGTATTTTGGATTTTAGATGAGTTGAGACCACTAGAATTACCAATTCTTATAATAAGAAACCTATCCTCATCTTTCCATTTTGAAAGAGAGAGAGTTAATTGTATAATCTTTCGTTGTTAATTTCAAAGAAGACTAATTCAAATAGTAACAATGGGAATGAATAAAGCTTACGAAAAGTTTTTGCCACCATGGCGATTTGAACCTATGACCATTAGAGTGACAACCCAGTGCGATAACCACTACCCCACGAGTTCGATCCTTCATACAGCATGATTATAAGTTAAGACCAATTCGTTCAGTGTGCATTAGAAATACAGTGTGTCCGAGAAAAAATATACCAATAAAGAATTTAAATAACTCAACAATTGTTAACGATAAAAATGTCAAATAACGTTTATTTGGAAGAGGGAAGAAAGGAATTTTTTTTACCACCAGAAGGGAAAAAATCGTAACATAATTAAGCGCATGCGTGGCTTTGTTCGTGAGTAGTCTGTAAAATGGCACCGTTTACTGTTCGTCAGAAGGTTGAGTGCTGCTTTTGATTTTGCAGAATTGAAGTCTCCTGTAACGGTGCAAAGGAGATTCCGGCAACAATATGGACAGGAAGCACCAGAACGTCATTACATTGTTAAATGGCATAAACAATTGCTGGAAACAGGGTCTTTGTTGAGGAAGAAAGGTAGTGGTCGGAAGCATGTGGTTGCAGTTCAGGAAGCTTTCGAGAGAAGCCCGCGTAAATCTGTGAGACGTGCTAGTTCTCAACTTCAAATTCCACGTTCTACTGTGCATGATATCGTACATAAAAGGTTAAGGCTTAGAGCCTACGAGTTACAGCTTGTTCAGAAACCTGCTAGGTTTGATTATGCTAGTGAAGTGCTATCACGCATTGATGATGACAATGGATTTCTGACACGCGTAACATTTTCAGATGAGGCTACCTTCCACATTTCCGGAAAAGTGCATAGGCATAACTGTAGAATATGGGGTGAGCAGAATCCCCATGCAGTTATTGAACATGAATGCGACAGTCCAAAGTTGAATGTGTGGTGTGGTTTGACACGAGATTCCATAATTGGGCCCTTTTTCTTTGAGGAAGCTACAGTTACAGGTGCAAGTTACCTGCAAATGTTGCAACAGTATGCTGTACCTTGTATACCTCCTGGGTACATGTTTCAGCAGGATGCCCCCCCCCCCCATATTATGCCCGTTGTGTTACTAACTTCCTTAATAACAATTTCGCTGGTAATTGGATTGGGAGGGGTGGACCCAATAAATGGCCAGCACGGTCACCAGACTTGACTCCTTTGGACTTTTTTCCTTTGGGGTTATGTGAAGACTAGGTTTACCAAACACCTGTGCAAGACCTCAATGATCTCCGTGAAAGTATTATCGATGCATGTGGCTCCGTCACTCATCAAATGTTGAAGAACACTTGGATGGAGGTTGAGTACTGCCTTGATGTGTGTCGCGCCACCAAAGGAGCACACATTGAGATCTACTAAGGTGAAATTTTTTTCTTGTTCTTTGGTTTAAAAAAACTCTATGATTTTCTCTTCCAAATAAACTTTATTTGACATTTCTGTCGTTAACGATTGTTGAGTTATTTAAATTCTTTATTGGTATATTTTTTCTCGGACATACTGTATAATCCCCACCCACCTCTTTATAAACAACACACCCAAATGCTCCTTTGTAGCAAATTAAATAAAGGTGCTATGAATGTCAATAATAATTGCAGTGAAAATTGTTCTAATGAGTGATATATGATTGTCAAACACATACATGAATACATATATTAAGTTCGTGAACTATAATTGGGACAATTTAATACTATTTTGAAACGATTAAAGGCAATTAAAGCGACAAAGTAATCATGTTATTGAAACAATATTTAACCAATGGGGATGTTATCGCATATTTGAAAATGCTGCATTGGTTGAACTTTCTGTGGACAAGACTGTGAGTCACGCCTCCTGCTTCTCCGGATCAAACTTCACTCTGATTGGAGGATCATATATTTCACAACACTTCCTTGTTTCAGAGCTACCAACATAATTTTGTAAGACATTGGAGTTAGAGAAGTTCCATTCGACAGATTTTTCTAACATGACTGTATCATTCATTTTGAATTACCCTGTATTATCCTTCATTATACATCCACTTAATGGTCCCAGCACTGCAGAATATGAAAATCTTCCTGAACTGTTATCATCAAGAAATGAAGTGCCAGTAGAAAATATCATTTCATACTGCTTGGAAATCCCTTGGAGGCAACGAAGATATGAGAGCAATTCGTAAAACAAGCTGCCATTTGGTTATCAATGACAGTCACTCGTAGATACAGAACTTTTATTATACACATTAGAAAAGTACAACATTACATTACTTTTCGACATAATCACCATTCAAATTGAGGCACTTGTCATAACGTTTTACAAGGTTTAAAATTCTTTCTACAAAAAAATCCCCCACCTGGTAATGAAGCCACCCTCTAACAGCATCGTGAAGTACATTGTCATTGTCAAAGCGGTGCGACGCAAGCCACTGTTTCATGTGCCTGAAGAGGTGGTAGTCGCTTGGCACCAAATCTGGCTATAGGGAGGATGATCAAAAACATCCCAACGGAACTGCTCCAAAATTTCTTGAGTGCAGTGTGCGGGCAAGCATTATCATGAACCAACACCACACCGGAATTCAGCATGCCCTGACGCTTGTTCTGGATGGCTTAACTGAGTTGTCGTAACGTTTCACAGTAGACTTCTGATGCTTGAACCACGCTCTATGAACTTCACTAGCAGTATTCCTTTGGCATCCCAGAAGACTGTTGCCATAAACTTTCTGGCAGACAATGTTTGCCGAGCTTTTTTTGGTTTCTTTGGTGAATGCGTATGACCCCACTCCATTGATTGCTGTTTGGTTTCAGAGTTCACGTACGACACCCAGGTCTCATCGCCGATCACAATTCTGTTAAGAAATTGTTCTCCTTCCTCGGCATAACGTGAGAGAAAGTCCAAAGGAGAACCCATTCGGTGTTATTTTGTGCTCCTCAGAAATTGTTCTCCTTCCTCGGCATAACACGAGAGAAAGTCCAAAAAAGAACCCATTCGGTGTTTTTTTTGTGCTCCTCAGAAAGGAGTTTTGGAACACAACAAGCCCAGAACTTGTGGTATCCCAACTTTTCTGTCACCATCGCACAAAACAGTCCGAGAAATTTTGGTAAAGTAAAGAGTATGTTCAGATATTGTGAACCGATGGACTTCACGGACCGTTTTGTCAATTTCCTGCACAAGTTCATTGCTGACTACAGATGGGCGCCCACTTCTTGCGGCATCGTGCACGTCAGTTTGTCCATCTTTAAACATGCGACACCATCCATGTACAACACCTTCACTCATCACGTTTGGTCCGTAAACATTACACAGTTCGCGATGATTTGCATCTGCCAAAAGTTTTTTTTTTCCCCGCACAGAGAAATCGTATTACTGCACACACTTCACATTTGGTGGAATTTTCTATTAGAGCGTTCATTTTCAGTTGTTATAGTGGACGAGTCAACTGCAACAAAACCTACTCCTTCCACGGCTCACTGCCTATTGAACTACTACGCACAATGCCACAGGACTGACGTTGCTATCCCCGGCTATTTCTTGCACATGTGCAAACTGAGGTTGTTTTTTTTCCGAATTGCCCTCGTATATTTAATTTTTCACTCCTTCTCTGATTATTGTTAACCCAGATAAGGCAGAATTATTTTTTGTCAAATTTTCAGTGTCATCAGCTAATTAGTTTTTGAGAAATGGCCATTCTTTTAGAAGGATGTCAGCCAAATTCACCATTATACCTAACGTATAAATGTGTATTACTCATGCATGTGCCTTTTTGTTCAGAAAATTTAGTATTTTATGTGAGGAAATATATTTAATTTGTGCGATACTAGATACAGCAAAGCTACATGGAGTAGAATAGTACATTTGATACAGTGAGTGGCATCTTACATAGGTAGAGTATATAAGATTCATACCCTGGATGGTACTTCAACATGTCCACTAAGAAATAATATTGGAATAAAACATTCAGTTTCATCTGCAGACGATTTCCAAACCTCTTCCATTTTGCTATATATTGGTTATGATATGTCAACAGTCAACTTAAGATCAATATTTTTTTAATCAAATAACAATTCAAAGTATTTCAACAATGTTTGCTCCTTGTATACTTTTCTGTGTAGAACGGAGGCCAGTTTGCATCTAATTCCGGCAGATGTTCCTTCTTCCAAATATACTTGGGTGGCGCCTTCCCTGGTTTCTTTTTTGCTAGATACGAAACAATTGGGATAGTTCCTGGTTTTCTTCTATTGGATGATGTCTTGTATTGCTCTGAGATCTTATCCATGTCCAAATGTTGATGCTATCCATAATGATTCAGAATTCACAGTTCTGTACATATAATCGCTGGTGCATTTAGTTTATTTTGCTGGAACATCATCAATTGATGGAGTATTTTTGTCACAGGAATCATCTGCTAAATCAGCAGTAGGATTTATAGACAGTATCAAAAGTAGTTTCTGGCACTACTTCTTTCTTCCAAGATATCCAGAAGTTCATTTAGGGTTACTTGTCTCATGAAATATACATAACTTTTGTTATAATTTTACCTCGTATTTTAGGTTTTTAGCCAATTTTTGCCTTTGCAGGTAAATAAGAAATAACAAGTTACATCAGTGTCTCATTAAAAAATGCAACAGCTGATGAAGTTTTATAGAGCCTAAAATAACCTATTTTGCTTGTTAGAACCTATTATAGGTTTATGTGCCTAAATGAAACATTTTTTTTAGGTTTTTATATATTTTTTAAGGTTTTACAGGATTATATCACAGAGGTATTTGCTCGGTTTGGTGTGGATAATATTATTTCAATTGAGGTAATTATTATAATAATTAATGAGATATATATGATGATATTAATTATTTACTTTATTTTATTATAATCTTTTTAATTGGAAGTTAAATGTACTTTAAATTTCAATGACTAATGTGTTTGAAACATACTTTTTGTCGATTTCCCTCCCACAAAGCCCATGATGTTTTTTCAGAGCTCTTAACAAAGCAATATATCTGGCTCAATGTTACCTGCATGGTCCAAAGTGCAAACGTGTGGTGTTTCTCACATTTGCATCATTTCGGTGCTTTGTGGCATTCACGCTTTGCTAAGTAGGTTTCAGCATTCAACAAATGTGCACCACTGATTATGTTCCTGTTGAAAGGTCATTTTCAGCATATAAGATGAACCTCACAGACAAAGAGCAGAGTTTAACTGTGGATAACATGAAAAAGATTGTTATGTATTCAGGGTAACCACCCTAAGACCATGATAAAATTCAAGTATAATTTCCACTTTCCAATGTGAACCTTCCAAAAATTCAAAGGTACAAGCAGATGTTTTCTCCATTTCAATTTTACATATGTGGGTGGCCTCTCACAACCCACACAGATTCACACACAATCATATTTACAATATAAAGGGTTGGTGAGATTCAATATATCCAAACATTCTAATGCAGTGCCCTCACTTTTTACCACTTTTGCCCCTACACTGTGCTAAACCTTATCTATAGTGGAACCACGAGCAAAACAACCTGCGCAGACCCGCGGTTCCTGTGCACCGTACCCCCGCGAGTAGGGGGGGGGGGAGAGTTGACCATGCTTCCTTATGGTCCGAGGTGGAGGAAAGAAGGGAAAGCTGCACGGGGACTTCTCGTCCCAAGGTTTTTTTTCCTTGTGGTCGATCCATACCAAGGGAAAGTGAGCTCTCCTTGCCCCCCCCCCCCCCCCCAGTTGGAAAACAATCATCGCCACACTGTTCTAATTCAATTCAATTAAAGTATTTAATTGAAGGTGCGAAGTTTACATTTGCCATTTCACATACTCAGTCTCAAAATATATCTTTAAACACAAGTCACAAATGTTCCGTGATATAATAATCTATGAAAAATTGTAAATTGTATAAGAATTTCAAACTCAGATTTACCTAATCAACTTCAAGATATCTTGCAATAATCTTCCGTCTGTCAGATATTTTCTGCAAAGGACATTAACAAAGTAAACACATTGAGAGAATTGTGCTACATTTTACACACAGCTTTCTTTTCCTTTCTCTATAAATGTAAAAGCTAAATAGTGAAAAACTTTTTTTAACATAACAAATATAGCATTATAATAATTTTGCAATTTACATTACAATTTTGAAATTGATATAATCAAATGAAAATTTGGTTAGAAAATTAATATTTGGTTTGTATATATAACTATTAAAAATTTCTTATGTTTATTTTATTTCTCTTGTAGTTTACGGTTATTACAAGCATTAGAATACAGTTTTTTGTTGTAATGTTTCAGAACACACACTCCCTTCATCAGACATTTATTTTTAGTTTGACTATTTCTTATGGTACTTCTGAAATTTTGTTTTAACGTTTGTACCCAATCAGTATTTTTCAAGAATTTTGAACCCTTGTAAGTTTTTTGGAACCTTCATGAGAATATTTCAAGTGTAATTTAAGGGTTTTAGGACCTATTTTAGGATTTTTAGAACCTGTTTTAGGAACATAAAAGAACATTTTTTATGGTCTAAAAATCCGAGGTATAGTTATAATTTTGTTTTCATTACAGCAACACACTCCTTACAAAAACTTTGGAATATTGTTATGTTAGGCAATAGGTGATAGGCACGGTGACATATGTCAGCAAAAAGATGAGAACGTCCACCAGACAGATACCATGTGTTGTTGCTTGTCAAGTCCGTGTCTTATCACCTATTGTCTAACGTAACAATATTCCAAACTTTTTGTGTGGAATGTATAATCATTGTTCCTTCATTATACATCATCATTCATTTGTGATTCTAGATCATGTATCATTATCTTCGGCAGAAATCATAAATTTGATATCATCATCACTCATTCATCACCAACAATCACATAAATTGATATCAAATTAAAATGAAAGAAGCCTGATACATATTTTGTCAAAAAAGGAAATTTGGAATGATATCATAATCAGCACTCCCTTGCATGGTCACCAGGATTCGAACCTGGGACCACAAGCACTCAGCATGAGCTACCATGATTCAAAGAGTTTATTTCGTGCATGTTGCTAATGTCTTTCTGGAGGGATCCCCAAAAGTACAAGCATAGTATCGTGAGCTGTTTCAATATTCCTGCTTCATGAATTTCTGTGAAGATGGGGCTCGTAACATGATTACTTCCAAGAATATTTGACACTTAAACTTAATAACAAATTCATAATACACACCCTTCTATTTTCATGTGTAGTAGTTCAGCCATAGTTGAAGAACAGCTCAAACAGTTTTGCAGATATAGAGCACTAAATAAACACAACAATCTGTTTCATTGTTGAGTTAGATGCTAGAGTTTGTATTTAAGGAGGAGGCAAACTCAATCTCTTTACAAGCAACAGGAACCCTAAAAATGAATATTTAGTAGAACTAATGCAAATGTCCTTCTGAAAGCATGTCACCCTTATCTGGATTAACTGTCCCTTCATTTATTTTTACCTACCGCTTCTATTATATGACTAGCTTTACATACCCATGATATTTAATTATATGTTTCAGTTCTCTATGTGTGTTTTCAGAGAGCTTGAAGGTGAACCCAAAGGCAAAGAAGAGTGCTTCGTCCAAGATGAAGAAGATCGTTCAGCCCATTCCTCTGGATGTGACAGGCCGACCTGTCTTCCCTATTGTGCTGGGAGGGTTGACAGTGCACAGTCTGGGAGAGGTAAGTCACATGCTGAAAAGTTTCTTTATTCTGGGGATAGAACACAAATTTTACATTTTCCAATAAGGCAATTTGTTTCCCAAGTTTTATATTTCTGTGCATTGTAAGTTCTTTATCCTCGGTCCCATTTAAATGTATAGTCAAAGTTCCACTGTCATTGACTGATGCTGATTACCACTGGTAATTGGTTTGTTTGTAAAATTGCTCATTCATTTATGTTGTGGAATATGTTGCAATACCTGATGTTGGTGTGGAATGCTAGAGTTTCCAGATCAAATTTCAAAAGTCGAGTCACAATTTTCCACCAACCATATCATTCTCATGGTTCCCACTGACCTGAAGATCGGGGAAGTCAGCCTATGGGGGAAAAATCAAGAATTTTCAAAACACAATGGAACCCCAATTTTACATTTTCCCGCATTATACATTCAATCTTCATGGTCCCAATAGAGCAAAATGCTATAAAATGTTCCTGCATTTTAAGTTATTTGACCTTGTCCCCTGAAAAACATAAAATGGAGGTTCCATTGTAGATCCGAAAACCTGGAAAAGTTACAATCAAGTGTTGTTTTTTTTTATTTATTATTATTATTTTTTTGTGCTTGCCAGCATTTTGTATATAAAATATGTTGAAGTTTTCTAGAACCTGCTAATTGATTGGAGATAATTTACATAAAATTTTTTTATACTATATCAGGGTGGCGACAGACCTGGAAAACCTGGAAAACCGGGAAAAGTCTGGGAATTTGAGGTGTCAAGAAAAAGTCAGGGAAATGTCAGCGAATTTCGTCTTCATTGGCTTCTTTTTTTATTTATTTATTTATTTATTTAAAGATATCGTTATGGAACTCTGCACGGGAACAGGAAATCTCGTTCATAAATTTCGGCCTTAACTTTTAGGCCCCTTTTATGCGCAAGACAACGACGGCGCCAGAAACCAGTGATGGCAGGAGGAGAGAGAGAGAGACAGAAATTTCTTTTGCCCGAGCTTCTCAGCAGTAATTTTAAATTCGCACACTCTTTGGAGGAAAATAGTTATAACTCGGGCACTATGGGAGCAATCTACTTCGGATAAGTTTTGTTTTTCAGCTAAAACATCATAGCATGCAATCATGTACAATTCAGAACGTCAAACCGAGGAAGGGGTGCTTGGGGGGTGTGGGGGGGCGACCCTCGAATTTCAATGGAAAAAAACAAAAATCTGGAGTTTGCCCCCTCTTCTCCCACTATTTTGGGTAGAAGGCGTGAACTTTAGTATTCTTTTCAAAGAATGGAAAAATACGAAAAATAGGTAATTTGCATTATTGGAGGAAAATTGTTATAACTCGGGCACTATGGGAGCAATCTACTTCGGATAAGTTTTGTTTTGCAGCTAAAACATCAGAGCATGCAACCGTGTACAATTCAGAACACTGAACCGAGGATGGTGGGTTTGGGGGCGCGACCACCGAATTTCAATGAAAAAAACATAAAAATCTGGAGTTTGCCCCCTCTTCTCCCGCTATTTGGGAAGAAGGCGTGGACTTTAGTATTCTTCTCAAAGAATGGACATTTCTCAAGAGAATGAAACATGTTTCATGTTCTTGGGTGCCATACAAGTTGAATAATGAGCCAAAATGTGAAACACTGTTAGGAAATGTGGCATGGATATGTTGCGGGGGGGGGGGGGGGTGGAGGAGGTTGGTCATCAATATATTAATTTCCCAGGCTTGCTCCAGACCTGTGTCAGAGTTTCCACCCAAACATAAGAGTATGAAGGTCAACAAAGCACATTCATTTTGTAATCAGCACCATGATACCATACGGTATCATCGGGCCAGTACGACCTTACTCTGATGATACTATATGGTATCATCGGGGGAGTAAAGGTTAAGCCTCTAAATATTACGTGGAAAATGCATTGAATTATCAGTTTTTCTTGTCCGTATGGGAGTAGTAAGGGGACTTGTCAACAGATGGAGGGGATAAGATCGGGTGGTGCTGTAAGGCATTTTGTTGGGCAAACTGAAGGAACATGGAAACAAATAGGTTCCATTGATACATACGTTTTTTGTCGAATATCGCTACCCGACAAAGTATCTCACTACAACATGCGACAGAAATTGCATGGACTGCAACACCCAACAAAAATTGCATGCATAAACAAGAAGAGCTTTAGACTGCAAATATGCTGCTGGAATTTTATTACTCTTCTGGCTCACTTCACCTTATATAATGTAGCAGTGCTTACGAAGGTTTTCTTTCATCATCCTGACGCATTACTGGTTTCGCACAAGTTAACATACGTTTACCATAGGTGCCGACTACATGGGGCTTAGGGGGGCTCGAGCCCCCCCCCCCAATGTTAATGATGTGGGGGCAGAGGCCCCCCCAAATAATTTTGCTTAAGAGGATCTAATGTATTATTTTTCTTCTTTTGTAAAGTTTACTCTGAATTGAGCCACATGAACTTAACTTTTGTTAAAATTTGTGCTAGCATTTATGTAAATAATCAAATAAAACTGTTAAATATTGTAAATATTTGTTATTTTATGGGTTATTTGCAACCCATAACATGTCTGTTGCGGACATTAAAACACACCCATGCCCTCGCCGGCACTCGAACCCGAGACCTCTGGATCAAAGCAACCACTCAACATGCTCGGCCACCGAGGCCGGCATAAAACTGTTACGTTGGTCTCTTAATGTAAATACATACTTTTCAATAAAAATGTTAATTGTTATCTAAAAAACAAACGAGCACACACAAAAGACATAAAGAGACTTTGAAACATTTTCTAAACGTTTTTCATGTTACATTTCATTTGCATGAGGAATATAATAGCTGCTTAAAAACTGCTATACGAAGACGTAATTTTTATTTTTAAAAAAGAGGGGGAGTGAGTTATTCATTCATTTATTTCAGTGATCAGAACCCTCCCAATAATTTTGACAAGTCGGCGCCCCTGACTTTTACAATGACATTGCACTATTCTTAGATATCAAGAAGAATCCAACCAAACGGGATGTACATAATTGAATACTATCACGAAAAAGTGAAACATAAAACTGCATTGGTGAATGTTATAAAAATTGGTAAGTGCATGCTCCCAACCTCAAATTTACTGCAACACTAGTATTGCAATGAAATTAACGCCACTCTCTGTCCTGTCTGTTTAAACTCGTGAGAGATGGTCATTAATCTCTCACTGAGTAAGGTTAATGTCCAATATTATGAAATAAAATACTAATAATAAATACGTAAATATTTTAATATCATATTTACTCGAATCATTCAATCATAAAAACAAATCACTTTCTTCAAGAATTGACTTTTCTCTGCCAGCCCTGCTAAATTTTCACTTTCCATCTACTGATTTATACGAGGGTTGGCCAGAAAGTAATTTCCGATTAGTAGGGACATTGATTTTTCGCAAACGCCAAAACCGTGAAAATGGTAATTGCTGGGAAGTTACGTTTAGGAATGTGCAGTGATGTCTGGACACATTTTTCGCCCGTTCGAAATATCGAAATAATGCGAATTTGGCATAAAGTGCGAATTGTTGGCATTTTTAGCGATTTTTTTTGAAGAAATGTCCTAAAACAACGAAAAATTTCATGAAATCCAACATTCTTGTCTTTTCTAGGCCATGTTTGTGTACATAGAACATGCAAGTTTTCCAACATTTTACTCAAGAGTAAACCAGTGACGTGCGGTGATGTTGACACTTGGGGCGTGCCCAAGGGAGTTGGTGTGGGTCATAATCCCCCTCCCCCCTTTAGGGCCCAGTATTCCTACAAATAGAACATCAAAGAAAGGAAAGGATTGCAAAATGACGAAGGACTACTGAAAAGAAGCACATGTTAATCCCACCCACTTTCGAAAATCCAAAACATGTTGATTTGACTATTAAGCCAGAGATCCCGGGTTCGAACCCCGACCTGGGCATGGGTGTTATTTGTGTTTGTCCCTTCATCAATTTTATCGCACCATCTTGACAATTAGCCAAAAGTGTAGGAAAAGCGAAGTAAAACAAACCAAATGAAAGAATCTATCAATGATTTGATTTATGCTACTTAGCGTCACTGTCACATTTGGTTAATCGCGAAGATGGTACAATACAATTAATGAAGAGACAAACACAAAAAACACCCATGCCGAGGTCGGGGTTCGAACCCGGAACTCCTGGTGTCATAGTGTGCAGTGATAACCACTCCCCCGCAGTTGGTTGATTTGGTGTTTAAGTCCACTTTATGTACATAAAAGCTAATCGGGACTGGACCCACAGTTTAAAGTGGGATCCAAACTCCTATGTGCGTTCACCTGGTACCGATCCGGGGCCACTTGCACTCCCCCATGGAGGTCGGCCGACGACAAAGATGAGTGGAAAGCTCTAACTATTCGGATACTTGGGTATCGGTAAAGCAAACTTCTTATTTACTCAGTGGTACGTAAATTTCAATAGGATTTTTGAAACACCATATTTGCATATGATTGCATATGATTGCATTCCAAAAAAAATTGCATTCCTTGATTTCCCTAATTCTCCATCTCACGATCTCGTTACTGAAGAATCCGGACTCGAGCCCTGGCCTGTGCATGAGTGTTCCTTTGTAACCACTCTTCATCCGTTTAATTTAATCAACGTTCATCGTCATGGCAGAAGTTAGGTAAAGTGATGGAAAAGCAACGCTAAAGAAAGGAAAAAGAAAATACAAATAATTTCCTCCCAGTTCATCTGCAGGGCACTGTGAAATCAGGAGTCCAGAGTTCTCTGTTTATGATTGTCCCTCATGACTTCCATAAGCTCATTAACTACTTATCGCGATTAAATCTATACAGCTAGAAAAAGTGATGGAAGGTGGCAAAAATTAAATATATTAGAAGGGATGAACAGTTAACAAAACACACTTTTTGTAGTTTCTTCAACAATATTCATTTGGCTTTTTTAGTTTTGGGATACATTTTTTATTCCAAATTATTTCATTATTCACTGCAGAGTACAACACACAGGAACAAGAATGTGCGCTCGTCACGGGTTCGAATCCCGGTCTGAATTGTTCTTTGTGAGGTCCCTTCATCAATTTCATTATATCATCACTCATCCTCATTTTCGCGATAACCAAATGTGGCAGAAAGGTGAAGTAAAATAAACCAAACCAACAACAACAATTAGAACGCGTGTTTTCTTGCCCAAATTAATACATCCATATTTATGACTGTTTAACTTACCCATTTTTTTATTGGAGGCCAAATTATTAGTATATTTAAATAAAACACTACTAAAACGAGAACGAGAGAGAGCGTGAGCGAATATTTGTTATTTAATCATTATATATTCCATATTTGAAAAAAAGAGAAGAAACCATAACATTTTTGTCTGCACATAATACAAGTACGTTCTCATTCATATACAAGTAAAATTACATCCCATATTATACATACATATTGTACAACGTTTAAAAGGTTGTGTAAATACAGAGAACATAAGTACTGCAGAAAATTTTCCCCTGAGTTCTTTAGAGCATTTACAAAGGAATCGAAGGAAAACCAATCGCCTATCTGTCCTATAGGAGATAGACTGGAGGACCTGAAACCACGGGCTTTCAACCAATTGAGCGGGGGGCGAGGGGGCAAGGGAGGTACAGGCTATGGAAAGAAATGTCGCATATGAACTGAGGCTTCAAGACAATAAATATTGTGATTTGAAAATAATTAGAGACGTGCGATTGATTGATCTATCTCTGCTAGACTAACTACTCCTCAGTGCACGTCACTGGAGTAAACTATAGAGTTATACGTACATGGAATATTTCCGACAGCCACATTAAATCATATACGATTTTATACGAGTTTATAAGCACAATGGAGTATTAAGTTTCGGTATATTTGGCAGATAAATGTTCTAAAACAAAAACGCGAATTTTGGGAAACGTAACACTAAGAAGTAAAGAAAAAGATAATGCCAATTTTTGGTGCCATAATATATCGGTATCTGTCATGTGAGATTGATTGATTTTATTTTTTTGGGTGCGTCGCCACTTATGGTCATTATGCACCCTTCAGTATATACGGGGAAAATTCCATTATCTAAAATCCTTACCTTAAAATTAAAAAAGAGGTATGGAAAGTAACTTTCCCAAAATAACTTTCAAGATATCAAACTCTCACGAAGAGACGTAAGCCGTGTGACTTACAATTTGAAACAGTAGTTTTAAAAACACCATGAAGGTATAATTTCAGATATTTGCCAGAAAATGCGCTAAAATGAAAATGTGAATTTTGGGGAAAATAACACCCTATAGTAAGAAATAAAAAATAAGAAAATACACGAGTTTGGAAAAAATATCAAGATTCTTACCGATTAGGCATAAATAAAACAAGAATATCAATTGTAATTTATTGCATTAGTAACAGTGAGTCCTAACCTAATTTTCGGCATAATCACCAGCATTGTTCTGGCATTTGTCGTAGCATGGCACTAAATTTTGTATGCCCGTGGTATGTGTGTGTGACAGCAAAGACTGGAACTATCTCTACCACACTGTAGCTGTCAAATCCTTGACCTACCAGAAACCTCTTCAGTTAAACAAAGAGATGAAAGTCGGTACATTAAAGGCCAGGGCTGTACAGGGAGTGGTCCAAGATCTCTCACCTGAAGTGATGCAAAGGGCCCGTGTGTACTCAGCTGTATGGGGTTGTGCACATTCGATTGGCCTTCCATGAATTGTCTGCACCATCGTCTGACCATACTATCACTCACGATCTCCGGTCTGCACACCTCACACGATTGCTGGTGGCTCTGTGCCAAATTCTGAGCGTGCAATATAGGCTACATCACAGTCGGTGGGAGACTGTATGAGAGCTGAAATCTTTAACCTAGAACTGTCCTAAAACAACTGCATTGCAACTGTACCAGATTACAGCGCTCTCCGAACACTAGTGCTGTGTATAGGCACCATTGGAGCTTTTTTCAGGATGCCCCTCGTATATGAACTTTCAGAAGCTTTTATTATTAGTGTTTTCCTGTTTTAATGTGTGGTTAGCTAAATCAGAGGTACCTATACAATGCAATTCTATGAATTCCTTGCGTTAAATTTCTAATACCTACATATACTTTTCATCAGCATTAATAGTATAACTGCATGTTGTCAGTTTCACAGTATTTCACTTGGATATACTGTACTGAAGCAGAAATCCCATTGATAATGTAAGGAAATATGACACTTTATTTTGTTCAATTCAATTGTTTCACTTATATGCAAGAGTTAAGTTGTTTGCTTTACAGAGAAGAGAGAAGTAGCTTTATGCATTGAAAAATGAGATGCACTCTTGGTTCTTGTAAGCAAAAGGTTCCAAACCTCAGTGGAAATATAACATATACCTAATACCGAGAATGTATAAGAAGACTGATAAATTACAAATTGTATTTCTTAATCAATCACTCTTCACTCTTATCTCATTTAGTCGTAACTTTAAAAATAATCAAGTATTTTATTTTAAACTTACTTACTGCGTATGACAAAATTCCGTAATCCTTCCCTAGCTTGTGAATTTGTAATAATTTTCCAAATACACTATTTTGCAGTTTGAATTCAAATCATAGAGAATAGAGAAATTAAATCAATTTCATAGAAGATAATATTGGTACTTAACAAAACCATACGTGAATCTGTATGAGTTTATTATTTCCATTTACAAAAAAACATCGATTTAGTTTAGTTTGTAATTGTCAGGGAAAAATATAAATTTCGTCCAGGAAAACCTGGAAAAGTCAGGGAATTTCCTTTCTGCTTGTTTGTAGCCACCCTGTATATATAACGATAAAGAATCTATCCACAAGTCATAAACTGGGCCATTCCATCACAAATCATACATGTAATAGCAACTCACTATCGTGGATTTTCTGAAAGAAATACAGTGGAACCTCGATTTTATATTTTTCAGTGGACCAAGGTGATACAACTTACAATATGGCAAAATGGAAAATCCATGAAAATTTTAGAATATTTGGTCTAATGGGACCATGAAAATTGAATGTATAATGCGGGAAAACATAAATCTGAGAAACATACAATTGGTGTTCCACTGTACACCTGCTGCAAAATGACTTCGGACCTCATGTGAAATCTGCCATAGTAAGCGGTCTATCACTTTGTAGCCTTGTATCTAGTGTTGTTTTGTTTCGAACACTGAATTGTTTCTGCATGAACATATCTGGCAACAGTGTATTACTGCTGATACGCGAGTTCATTTCATTTTGTATTGTTAGTTGACACAGGAAGGGTGACTTTCTGCTGTAGTGTGTGTGGTAAATTGCTGTGTTTTCATGTGGTGCACTTTGTGTTGGATATTTTCCTACTGTATTTGTGTTGGATATTTGACTACTGTACAGGTGTATTTGTGATATGCCGGGAAAGTACTGTAGTAGTGTGGAAAAATCCAGCATTATTGCATGGTAAAGTGAAAACGTCCCAATAAAGACGATACGTAAACAGACCATCTTGCTTTTGCAAAGAAATATGCACACTGGACACCAACACAGTGGAGGAAAGTCATGTTTTCCGATGAAAGCTCATTCCAACTGTTCCGAATGGGAGCAGCTAAGGTTCAACATCCATATCTTCAGATCGATACAACCCAAAGTATACGGTTCCGACCGTTAGGCACTTCTAGTCTGTAATTGTGTGGGGGTGTTTTTCAGGTGAAAGGACTAGGGCAGGTTTATATTTCTTACCCCAAAACGTGACGATGAACGCAGACCGATATATCAACGTTCTTAAGAACCATTTAGTGGATATGCTTCAGATCCACGAGTGTGATCTTTTCATGCATAACGCTCCTTGTCACATGGCTAACAAGGTAAGGAAATGGCTTGAGGAACAACAGATAAAGGTGTTAGAGTGGCCTGGGAATAGCCCTGATCTCAACTCAATTGAAAATTGTTGGCATCGTATGAAGCAATTCCTGGGAAACTAGAAGATTCCGAACCTACAGTCCCTCCAAACAGAACTGAAGAAAATGTGGTGCATTGACATGGACTTAAATTACTTCCGAAGTCTTAGTGATTCCATGCCCAAGCGCATCCAAATGGTTCTCAAAAGTAAAGGCAACATGACTCCGTACTAATGCATGCATTTTTTGCTGTATCTAATAGCTTAATAATAGCTTTTCACATGATTTTTTTTTTTTGTGCTTTTGTTATGAGGTCCAAAGTCATTTTGCAGCGGATGTATATGGTAAAGAACCACATAACACATGTCCTAAAACACTTTTTTTTTGTCAGCCTCCATGACAGAGTAGTTAGCACAATGTGCTACGATTCCAGAGGTCCCGGGTTGGAATCCCAACCAAGGCATGAGTGTTTGTGAGTGTCCCTTCATCAATCATTGTATCATCCTCATCTTTGCGATCAGCCAAAAGTGGCAGAAAAGCGATGTAAAATAAACCAAATCAATCAATCAATTAAATTATTTTATTTCACTGTTGATGTGTTTCAATGTTACAGGCTTACAAAAATAGTGCAGTGAACTCTTTTGAATTTGAACTTAGGTAATTGGATAGTTTGTCCTTGGAAATTACCTTCAATGATGTGATGTTTTTGTTACTTCGAATTTTGTTTAATTCAAACTTTTTTCGTGTTCCATTAGACTTAGAATTTGGTAGGAAAAATACACAAGATTTTCAAACCACTAAAAATCGGGAACAAGAAATTTATATAATATAGCTTGAGAAGCCACATCTTCCATTTGTTTACTGTTTGCATTCTCTTCACTCAATGCTTGTCCTTCATTCGAGCAACACGATTGCGGTATTTAGTCAGGCAGAACTTCACTTGAACCGTCAAGTAGGGTCTAAAGTTTTTTTTATTGATTTTATTTGATAAACATTATTTACTGACTCAGAAACCGAATGATGCTACCCTGGCATCCTTGAGCTTTTTCTGTTATGACGTGATTAAAATATCATCATAAAAATTTAAAAAATAGCCTAATAAGGCCGGAAGTATCATAAATATTTCACAAAATGTTCAAGTAATTTAAAATATTTATGTACCATATTAACACAGTGTTATATAGACACATAAAGAGCGTGCCTGAAGGTATGGCTCCATGCTTTATAGATCTCGAAACTGAAAGTACTTATTGGAAGTGTAGCTCAATCCAATCGCCTTCGACGGCAAGAACAATGACGTTATAGCCTTTAACGAAGGTGCATTGTCTGACTTAGTGGGAAAAACCAGCATAAGTGGTGTTTAAAAACACATGTGTTGCTCAATTCCTGTAGTCTTGGAAACCAATACCAGTAAGTGATTAACTAGTCTGGTTATGCGAGTAGATTAACAGCACAAGAAGGTAATGTTTCTAGTAGTCATTCAACGCAACATAAGTTCACTTTTATGCACAGATAGTCTAATCGAGACTGGACCTACAGTTTAAAGTGGGATCGAACCACTATGTGCATCCACCAGGTATCGAACCCGGGATATCTTGATTACATGGCGACAACATTACCACTATGCTATTTGGAGGCCTCTGATGATGACATATGTTTGATCCGCTCATAGATGCATCTCCTTCAAATACTGACACAGTTTTTATAACTACATGTAACATAGAACATATTATTAAAATGCATGGTATGAACTTCTTCACTACTCTCATTTCATCATTTGATCACGTAGAGAAAGTAATTGGCTGGCTATTAGAAACAACTGTTTACTGCAATTACTAGGTCATTCAAATATGACCGGGACTGATTTATTTTACCAAATCCTTTGTTGTCAAATACTTATTTGCACATGTCACCCTTGGAAGTACTCCCCTCCAGAGTTCATACATGTTTTCCAACATTCTGGAAGCATCTTAATGACCTTTTCATAAAAGTTTTTCGGTTGGCTGCGTATCCACTCCCAAACATTGCCGATGACGGCGTCGTTATCTGCAAACCGCATGCCTTCCAAATCTGATTTAAGCCTTCCAAACAGGTAGAAATCACTTGGGGCCAAATCGGGACTGTATGGCTGGTGTGGCAGAAGGTCCCATTTCAATTTGCTGAGGGTTGCCATAGTTGTTTTGGCTGTATGAGGCCGTGCATTGTCTTGAAGGAATGCTACCTGCTTTCCACCTCTCTTTCGCTTGGATCGGGTCTTTTCCTTCACTTCTATTGTCTGGAGTTGTGAGTAATAAGCTGCAGTGGCTGTTCTGCTATCTGTAAGAAAGTCTACATGGATAACCCCCTGCCAGTCCCAAAAAAACGTTGCCATCACTTTTTCTACCGAACTGGTCCTCCATGTTTGTGGCCGACGATCATGCGGTTCATTCTCTACATGCTGTTTTCCTTCTCTGAAGTACTTACACCACTCAAACACATGGGTTCATGAGAGACACTCTTCCCCATACTGTTGTTTGAGTCTGCAAAATTTCAGATGGCTGGACATTTTCTCCGAGAAATTTGATCAGAATGTGTTGTTTCACGCTCTGCTGCACCTTCTGTTCGCTCATCACTCTAGCTACACTGAGACACAACTGACCAGGTTCTAACCTGTGCAGCCCAACCCTGTGGCCGAGTGGTTAGCACATCGCGCTGCGACGCCAAGGGTCCCGGGTTCGAATCCCGGTCGGGCTTGGTTGTTTGTGAATGTCCATTCATCTATTTCATCATTTCATCACTCATCCCCATCTTCGCAAATTAGCCAAGAGGCACAAAACGCGAAGTAAAATAAACTAAATCAACAACAATCTAACCTGTGCAGGAGGGAGGGTGGGGATTGTGGCTCTATTCTCCCAAGGACGCACAACTGCTGCACATGGCAGGTTGTTTGAAAAAAGAAATCAGTCCTGGTCATATTTGAATGACCTAGTATGCTTGACATATGTATATCTTGGTACACCATTCATATGGAGGAACCTACAGAAGAAATCAAGAGTCTACACGTTCAAGTACAACTTGTGTGCCAACTTGGATAGGTGTGTGGGATGCTGTTTCCTTGGATCAGTTTTGCAAACACATGCATCATAGATGTTACGATCAGTTAGAGGGAGGACTTTATGGAGTGAAATTATCAGACGAACAACTTGAAGGTTGGATTCTGCTTCCTCAGCTCCACCAGATCTTGATGCAACAGTGGGACAAAGATTTAACAAAGCCCTACAATAAAGATCGCATGTTGTCATGTCTGTGGACTTCGGAGGCCATCTCAGCAATTTCTCATGCAACCTATTCACCCTTGTAGTAGATGTTCATTGAGGTTCACAGTCAATGCTCGATGGTAGTAGCATTCCATCTTGTCAAAACATGAAATCCCATGAGTCCTTTTCATCGAATTCTCGAGCATGACCAGATACGAGTTTTCCACGAAGAAAGGTAGCCTACAAAGCTTCTATCTCATGCTCATTGACTGAAGGAGGGTGTTCGGAATCCCAAATTTGAACGTTACGTCTGTTCACATTGCCATTGATATGGAAGGTAGCCTCGTCACTGAACATGATCCTCTCCCTGAAATTATAATTCTCAAGCAAATTCTGCATGTTCATGCTGAAGAACGAGCGAGGTACTTTCGTCTTGTTCAGTGAGTCCCTCCACAAGTTGCACTTTAAAAGCCTTTAATTGCCTTGAAGCGCATCCTATACCATAGAACAGGGCATTTCCAACTCACAGCTCACCTTCGAAACAACTTAATGGGGTTGCCCTAAAAGGTTTTGTCAAAGTCAATCCACTGCCTCCACCTAACATGACAGGCAACCAATGATTTTGCCTTTGCTCAGACAACTTTTCTCCAGGAATTGCGTATACCATCACTTTATGTAGTTCTTATCAGGTTGATCAAACCTTAAACAGATGCCGAAATCTCTGTTGAACTATGATCACAGATATTTGCACATACTCTACAACAAATGGGTTTCTGTTTTTTACTCGGCACAATTTTGTACAAACATTTCACATGCGCACGGTGAGTTTTTCAGGTGAGACTTTTGAAGTCTAGTTGCAATCAGTGCTTGTTACTGGCCTCTCGGCACACCAGTCATGTAGAACGAAAGAGAAGAAATAGGTACAATCTTTTTCCAGACACCCTGTATTGTGTAACGTGATTAATTGAGTTCTAATCTGTACTTTTTACTTGTAGTAACTGTCTTACAATGTTACCCTCTGCTTTTAATTAGAATAAAGTCAGATATTAACTAACGAAACTGTAAACAAAATCCACTTAAATTTTAAAAAGTTTATTGAAAACATAATTATTATTTATTAAGTTACACATATGTATAATATACTATGTAATAAAGCATTCTATATGGTTTCCAATGGTGTCTTAATGACTAAAATCGGTACATTAGTTTCCAAGATATTAATGATTAATCAGAGACCTAACGTAAACTATGTAGTTAGACAAAATGGTGCATTGATGATGTCATAGCCAGAAATGCTCAATGCTGCCAGAGTGGCATCATTCGGATTTTAATTCAGCACATTGTGTTTTATGAAAATATGCATTAAAGAAACTTTATACCCTATGTTACACTGTCACTGTTGCCTTGTCCAGAGAAATAACCCTGTTTCTAAGGTCATCTAACACAGTTGCAATACTATAGATAGCACAGTCTTCTGTAGTACCTTCATTCTATCTAATTCGGTATTCAATGTTTCAAACATAATCAATCTCATGTTGAGTAAGTTTGTCCACAATTTCCTTATTACACACTTCCAACTTTGTGAACTTGTCATTACTTTTCAGTTGTTCTTGGAATCTGAAATTTCAACATGCATTGCACAAATGCTTTCAGCCAATTTGCACCTGAACTCACTACTAGCAGTTTGACAAGTTTGAACATCATCTTGTAGCAAATAAATACACAGAAGTAAATTTTTAACTTTAATTATTAATTAACTTACTTCTTTTAATTTTGGTGGCTCATGCCACCAGGGCCACTGGTATAGTCCTGTTCATCTGCTGTGTATACTAACAAAATTGGGTTTCAGCTGCTGCAATACTGGGAGCCAAATGTGATTCACCTGTCCACTGTCGATGTTTAACTTATGTGGAAAGTACATAATTGTGTGTGAGCCATGCCTAGCTGAAACTTTTCTGACTGTGTGACTGTTGAATTTGAGGTGCTCAGCCAGTCAGTCTGGCCATTGGCTGGGTTTCTTGGCTTCTGTGCTGTTGTATTTGTTCACTGATCGATCTAATGGATCTACCAATGTAATGTGTATTGCACTCGCATTCAGCATTATATACTCCCAGGCTGTCTGGGGGTGAAAGGAAAATATACTTGTTTGTACTGTCTATTCTGGCCACTGGTTTGTGTTTCATACTGCCTCAGGGTCTTGGCAAGGTGGGTGGTTGGATGTAGTGTGGTGGTAAGGGAAGGCAAGCCATTTTATTTTATTACTGGTAGTTTGTTTGGATGTTGGATTTGCATCTCAGCTTTACTTCACCATGTTGATTGGACTAGGTCAATGCTAGTTTGGCATTGTTGGCTTATACTATAGAAGTTAACTCAACCCCAATTTTTTGTTTCCAGTTTTTACATTTTCTCGCATTATACATTCTACAGTATCTTGATGGTCCCAACATAGCAAACTGTTATAAAATTTTCCTCGATTTTAGATATTTCCACATTTCAAGTTTCTTCAGCTTGCTTCCCTGAAAACATAAAATTGAGCTTCCACTGTAGTTCTTTAGCATGTGCACAATTGTGGAAAAAGTAGTTTATGATTGTTTGCTGAAGTTTTCTTTTTGAGCCAGTTCATCAGGTGGGCCACTACAATTCCATCTTTTGATGATCAGAAAGTATCTTGCAAGTACTGGGAAAGACACTGTTGTCCAAGAACAAAGTTTTGGGCTTGGAAATGATGTCCCTGTGGGAAAACATGACTACATTGCTGCTCCTGATGCTGACAATAAAATAGAACCATGAGATGGTACAGTCACGGACAAATCTGGCTTGTACTTACACCATTGACTTTCAGTGGTATCATTACAACCCAGAAGTGTCCATGACTGTACAAACATTTGGAACTGCAGAGATCTCACAGAACCAGACACCTGCCTGACTGTTGTGTCATTGCAAGGTCTATTCAAACAAGTGGGCAGAGTGCCATATGATGGCTAACATTATATGCCAGACCTCAAATATGTAATTGTCAAGCTCTTTTCATTTGTTTATATGCTTAATTCCAGATTTCATCATGGCTGTTTTTTTGTGTATTAGTTATTTTACTTGTGTACTTGCTAAGTTCGTTAAGTGTTTTGTCTTCAGCTATTGTGTTAAATGAATGTTATTTACAAATCTTATTCAATATTCTTACTTGTCCTTCTCGTGTAACAAGGTGTGACCCAAACAATGGCTTTTTGCGCTTATTTTATTGACAGTGTTTTGTCACTCATATAATACTTTCATTGAATCAAATGCAGATATTTAACACAATGGCTTTTATGCAGCTAAACGATACTTCCTAGCAAGAATAAAAATTACTGTTAAAAACAGATAAATAAGCAAGATTTTTTTAAAAAAAATTGAAATTACGTGTGAGCCAATACTAGTTTGAAGTTATGGCCACACTGATGTCGAAACTTACCAAACTCCACCAATGCTTGAACTTTGTATCAATTACACTGTACAACACGAAATGTGTCCTTTAGATGAAAATGTGTGTTTCTAATGTATTTGTGCATGCCAAAAATAAATCTGCAATTTGTTTCCATGTATCACATGTCATTTAACCAAAATTACCAAGTTTGAACATTACGTAAGAAACATATGGTGTACGTGTATCCCCAGTGATACAAAAAGTGAATGCTATAAATTGTACATTGGAATGACAGGATAAGATGTGCATGTAAATCTAGTGATAAACAAGCACTTTCTAACTCTTTCTGCCACCACTACATCAGATACTGCCATATATGCTAGCGTATTAACTGCATGTATTGCTGTGACATAATATGCATGGTGTGCATATGCTGCATGTGAACCGTGCGAGGAACAAGACTGATTTCAGTGCATCAAAATGCCCCGGCAGGGTAAAAATAAACCTGATGTACTTTTGATATGTATGTGGCGAATGTATGCTGTTGAGTCAAAAATATAGTTTAACACCTGTAGTAAAAAAAAAATGTCGTGTGGGAGACCAGGATGAGTCCCGAGTACCACACATCTGTTGCAATTTGTGTTCCAAGAACTTGTGAAACTGTCTACAAGGACAAGGTGGCGTAATGAAATTTGCGCAAGCCCAAGAGATCATGTAATGGACTGTATCTTTTGTTTAACAGATGTAAGAGGTTTCTCTTCCAAATCAAAACATGACATCTAGCATCCTAAATTAGAGTCAGAAAAGTGACCAGTGCAGCACACTGAAGAGCTGTTTGTGCACAATTACATGCTTGATGTAGATGCCTCATGTAACAACAATGCAGACTTTCAGCCATCTACTTCTGCGTTATGTGCACTGCATCTCATCTCATCACACAAAAGCTGAACCATCTGGTGCTGCGGGACTTACATCTCTCTACAAAACACAAGCAGAAGTGTTTGGTCTTCGGTTCCAAGTACTGTTTCTTCCTCTGTGAGTGGGACAGTCGGAACAGAGTTAATCATTATGTCTGCAAACATTGGTCGCCATGACAGGTGGACCCTGCAAGCTATTTGGACTCAGAACTCAGCTGGTATCAGTGATGAACAGATAATTTATCAGTAATGTTAAACTAATATGCCATTGATTGATTGATTTGCTTTATTTTACTTTGCTTTTTGTGCCACTTTGGCTAATTTGCGAAGATGGGGTTGAGTGATATGATGATGCCCAGGCCAGGATTCAAACCCGGGACCCCTGGCATCGTAGCACCATGTGCTAACCACTCCGCCACTGGGTTCGCCAAACTGATACAGCAATGTGGCTGTATAGGTTGACAGATTTTAATATATAATATTATTAGTACTTGGCCTGCAATTTTAAGTAAAAGAGGAATAGTATTTCTTAATATTTATGCCTAGAGTAAAATATCTGATGGTCTAATTTCCTACTTTCCAGGTTGTTTCTGACCGCCCTGGTTACCACACGGAAGATTTGATATTTCCAGTTGGCTTCTGTTCAACAAGAGTCTACGGCAGCCTGAAAGATCCTGAAAGAAAATGTGTGTACACATGCAAAGTCCTTGATGGAGGCAACAGCCCAAGGTAAAAGTGCCTACAGAATTTTCAAAAATTTCCAACAAACTAATAACATTTACCTAAGTAGTGATGGTTTCAAACTGTAACTATTAGATAGACTAAAACTCACACTACATGCCAACATTTTCCTACTGGTAATGTTCACAATTCCCTTCTAGATATGGAAGGCATATCTTCATGACAGGGCAACTGCTTGATTTTTTTTCTTCTGACTACCATTTTTAACCTTTCAGCAATCTATGTGTTATAATATTTTAAAAACCAATCTTTGCCCAACGTCCTGAAAAATGTGCATGATGTAGTGAAAGCTTGAGGAAGGAAACGTACATGCCAAAAAGTGAACATTACCAGTGTGTAGCTATTATTATTATTATTCAGCTTGAATTCGTTTTCTCAGTTGCTGCAAGATGGTAAATAAATCAGCAAAATTTCGGGGTGGCTATTTGCCGGGAATTCCTTGACTTCTGGAATTCTGTGTGTATTATTGGCTCTAAAGCCACGGTATTATGCATATTTCACATTATTATGAAAACATTTTTTGTGAGCCAAGTTTGTTTACTGCCTGTAAACAAGATAACACGCAGAATACACCACTGACCATGATATGTGAGGATCAGTCATAATGGGCCAAATGATACCGTTCACCCACAATTTGGACCAATGGGAGTCTGTTGTAAATTTTAAGTTGACATCTCAAACTGCTTTATAGAGAATGCAGAAGGATAAAAATGGCGGAAACAAAAATTGTATTTTTAACATCAAAACATTAAATCTACTTATTTTTAAAAATTATTTTGCGAATAAAGTTTTAATTTCATGTCAAATGTTTCAATTTGCATTATTTTGTGACAAAGTAAAACTGAAAAGCACACACAGAATGTTTTGAAAACTTTAAGGCACTTAAAATATTTCATGTTTCCATCAGAAATGAAATGTGCATGCTCCCAATAATAAATACTACATCAGTTTTTTATGAGAAATGAATAACTGAATTTTTTAGTGCTACTTATTCAAATTTTTAGTAAGGATAAATGAAATTTAATACTTGTATGTATCATGTATTTTATTATATTTTGTTTGTTCGCATAAGTTGTGGCAGTAAAGTGCTCGAGCAACCACAGATTGAACTTTACGCACTAATATAGAAAATTAATAATAATTACAGTTATTTATTTATATTATTGGCACATGATTGACTTTGTGTCAATGCACAGTTGTATGTTGTTGTCTACCAACATGGTATGTGACTGCATTCTGTTGATTTCATCTTATGCTGGCTTATAAAGTTAAAATATTGTCCACAGAACTATGAATGTGCCAGAAGCAGTGGTGGATGGTGGTCTGGCTCAATGAGTGTGCACTTCAGCCTCGCGTCTTGAAGGAGTGTTATCATTCCTTTTTGTGTACACAATTATGTATTGGCAACCCAAATTGTGATCGCCTTTCACTGGTAATGAGACTATGGCAGGGTTGAAAATTTTTATAAATATGAATTTTTTACAAATTAAAATACCTCAGTGATTTTTCCGTTGATTACAAGAATAAAGTTATTACAGGGCTATAATGAACTTGTCCAAAAGTCCATTTTGTGGAGAGAAAGGTTAATCAGGATTGGACCTTTAGTTTTAAAGTGGGATCCGAACCACAATGTGAGCCACTGGGTGGCTATAATAATTTAGCATTCGATAACCTGAAAATCACTAAAAGAACAAAGAATTACTGTTCTTCAATATCAATTTTATTGTAGATTTACAAAATATTTAGTAAAATGTTTCTTCCTCACTCTGCTCATAATGGTGAACAAGAAGAATAATAACATTTGCATACACCAAACTAAGAAGTCGATAAGACTAAAAAGTACTCACTCAGTCCACACTGCCCTGCTTTCTGCTTTATAATATGTCTTTCCCTTCCACCATATCCGTGTTCTTATTACTACAGGAGTTGCATGCTAACTTCCCTCCCTTGCTTCACTGCCTACAATGCAAGACACAGGTTTTGCTTTCAGTTATCTTTCTCCCCCCCCCCCCTCTCCTCTGTCTCTCTCTCTTCCCCATCTTTCTTGCCCTGCTATGCTTGAAGCAAGTACAAATGGCGATGATGCCATTCAATTTCCCTATATATATATATATATATATATATATATATATATATATATATATATATATATATATATATATATATATATATATATATATACAAATAATGAAGGAGACAGTAAACACTTACCACACGAATAGAAATAATTCAATATTTCGCGATCTGAGTCGCATTTTCAAGACGGTAGATAAAAGATCGACGACACTTTGAGTAGAGGCACAGAATACTGACCGTAGCGTCTCTACGGTCAGTGTTGCCAGAAACAGTTGAAAGGAAACACGAAATACTTAAGCCAGTGTTTACTGTCAGGTGGGTGGGTAGTTTCGGGGAGGAGAGGAAAGAGTTACTGGTTGGCTAGGTTGAGTCCGGGGGGTATAGTGGCGTGCATGCCTGCTATATAGGCCCTTTCCCATCGCCTGCGGAAAGATGTGTCAGAGCGGGGGGGGTAAAAGGTGGATGATGGCAACACGGAAGCAGTTATTGAAGGTGGTGTTATGGCTGTTGGTGTGGATGGCAACTGTGAAATCGGAGTTTTGGGTGGAGGAACGGTGATTATTTATCCTTAGATTCAAGGGGGTGGAGGTTTCGCCTAGGTAGAAGTTGCCGCAGATTTGACAGATGAGGGTGTAAATTAGGTTAGATGAGTGGCAGGTGCCCTTAGGGTGAAGGGTGAACTCACCTGCCGCTGTAGGGATCAGGAGGTTGGGGGAGGTGATGAGTATGGGGCAGGTCTTGCATCTGGGTTTATTGCACCTGTGGGCTGGGGGAAGGGGTGCGGAAGGGATGGGGGTGTTTCGGACCAAGATGTTTTGGAGGTTGGGGGGGCGACGGAAGACGACCCTGGGTTTTTCCCGAAAGATGTCTCTGGTCTCGGGATCGCTGTGCAGGATGGGGAGGAGGGAGTGGAGGGTATGTCTGATTTTCGTAATGTGAGGGTGGTATTGGGTGATCAGAGTTGGAGGGTTGGTTTTGGGTTGTTTGGTGCGGTTGTGGGAGTTAGCTCTAGTGATTTGTTTGTTGATGAGGGTGGAGGGGTAGCCAGGGTTGGTTAGGGCTTGGTGCAGGCGTAGGTTGTAGTTTTGGCGGGATGAGGGGGATGAGTTGAGGCGCTGGCCTCTGAGGGCTAGGGAAAATGGGATGGCTTTTTTGGTGTGGTAGGGGTGTGAGCTGGAGTAGTGGAGATACTGGAGGTGGTTGGTTGGTTTGATATGTATGGATGTTTCCAAGTGGTCTCCCACAATGTGGATGTCCACATCGAGGAAGGTCACTTGGTCTTTGGAGTGGAACCAGGTGAATTTGAGGGTGCTGAACTCATTGAGTCGGTTTAGGAATGTTGTGAGGGAGGGTTCGCCATGTGTCCAGAGGAGAAAAATGAGACGCTACGGTCAGTATTCTGTGCCTCTACTCAAAGTGTCGTCGATCTTTTATCTACCGTCTTGAAAATGCGACTCAGATCGCGAAATATTGAATTATTTCTATTCGTGTGGTAAGTGTTTACTGTCTCCTTCATTATTTGTATTTATCCGCCCTTCTGGCACCATTTCTAACCCTATTCCTCTGTATATATATATATATATATATATATATATATATATATATATATATATATATATATATATATATAAAAAAATAAAAAAAACCACTTGGTCTTGAATGGAAAGGTATTGCAATACTACATTCCAGTGCATGAGTGTTAATAGTAACATGCACGGCTTTCTGTAAATGAAGTTTCTATGACACAAGCCAGAAGAGGGAACTGGTTTTCTCTACATTATTGCTGCACTAACACAAATTGAAATGTGTTCTCAAGCTCAGTGTTGGCAGTGTATGTGAAAGGCTGAGGCAGACCTGCTCAAGTGAAGCAAATGGTAGATGAATTAGCATTGGGACATTTTATGTTTTTCAATGAATAACTTGTAACGCCGTTCCTCGATGTCGGTAAAAAATGGGAAGCATGAACAAGGTGACCAATACTCGCAGAGGTATATTGAGCGTGGATAATATAAATCGAGGAACCGCAATTACAATTTTTGCTTGTTATGGGGTTAACCGAATACATATACGGAAATAATTCCCACAATAACAACAGTTTGAATAATGTGTGTGTAAATTCCGCACCCTTCTTTACCCTTTCCAAAAATTCAGCAAGTTATACAACAAGCATTACCTCAATTACGTCACCAATCGCAACTCACACCAATGAAAAAAAGTAGTACATTCACTATAGGTTTATTTAACAAATTTAATTTGCGGCAACATTCTTTCAATATTTCCTTCTATTTTTTTTACTAAGCTTCACAACAAAATTCCAGTTTATGTACGACCGACAATTCTCATTTTTAGTATTCCTTTTGATCAGAATAATTTACAATAAAAAAATAACAATGCCAATAAAAAGGTACGCCTTTTTCGGCAATAATACAGATAAAATTTACTTCATTTTTAAAGTTTGTACCAGTTCAACATTTAACGGACAAATTCTACTAATTTATAAATACCTAAAATTATAATTATTTAAAAATTTAATAATAATAATAAAACTTCTGCCTATTTTATTTTTTTATGAGAATTAGATGCTCATTAATTCCAAATACTCAGTCGGTTAAGATTTGTCTCGTTTTGTTATTAGTTGTAAAAGGACTTTCGTTATGACGTCTTTTGAGGTTGAATGATTATCTATAAAAAATTACGTTCTTGGGTCACACGCGTATCGGTTGCACATTTGAGTTACTGTTGCGGCGATGTTTTACACTATTACTTGGTACACGCACATGTACATATCTATTTTCTCACTCGTGATCTAGTTTTATGCACAGAACGCATTCAAAGCCTCCATCTTTTATCGCATCTTATTTGTAATGCAAAATCAACAAATTGGCAAGATGAATTTAAGTTTGTTACACAAGTTCAGTTCACTATAACACACGTAATCTTACGTACCTTCAAAAATGTTCTAGTTGCCAAATTACCCCGGCTGTTCGCAACATCCAAAGTAGTCGAATTGATGCAGTCAAATTCAAGTGTTCTGGTTACGTAATAGATTTTTGCCGTTACTTCCTTGATGCCATGTGCGCTTGTGAATACTGCAGCAAGGTGTATTGGTTCTAGTTATTTCAAGGTTCAATGTCTATGTTCCGACTCCAGTTCATGCTGACATTAAATACTTCTTGGTTAATTACTTCGTAAAAACAAATACTAGTCGTGCAAATATATATATGTGTGTGTAAAAATGGTTACCACAAATTAAAATACTGGGCGTGACAATTACCACAAAAATGACTATCGCAAGATTTATATATATGCTGAAAATTGGTTCACGAGAAAAAAATAAGTCCAAAGCACAATTCCTTACAAATGTTTTTAGTGACGGGACACGATGTTGCAAAGAAGCAATGTAAGTTCAAACAGCAACACGTAACATTTAAAAATGAATGACGAAAGTTCTCAATGTCCCAACTTATGATATGTGGTTGCACATGATACAATAAAACTTGCCCCAGTTTTTGAATGAAATACCAAGCGACGTTGAACCTTGATTGTCATGCGACGAACTGTGATTTGCCTACCTCCGCTGCTAGCGAAGAAGAAAAAGGTGAAAAGTAACAGGAGAGACATCTATCGGTATAAATTGGTAGTGAGGAAAAATAACCTCACGGGGATTTTTATGAATTGAAATTTCCCGTTTGGGAAATTTTCACTCAATGTAATGGGATGACGCAAAGCGGGACTTACAAATGACAGATTTACGTCATCACCGTTACAAATTCCCCCAACCGACGATGAAAGAAAACCAACCCCAAAATGAGCATCTCGGTATCCATAAAAGACCAATATTATAATACTACCACTATGCCGGAAATTATTTATCCAACATTAAAACTTAACAGGCAGATTCACCACTTATTTACTATGGAAATTCATCATTACCCTTATGTTCCAATAAGACTTCATCTTGGGAATTGCCCTCAAGAATTAATTACTTAAAACTACACTCCATTATTGTAAAAACATGATATCTCCAATACCAAAATATCAAGTAAACAATCCACATGATTTGCAAAACTCTAAAAATAGATACAAAATTTATGACACAAACGCAGCAATAATTAATAAACACAACACTTCATAACTGATGTAGAGGAAAAAAAATAGTGAGTTCAAAAATATGATACACAACTGACGATGGTTAACATGATAAGGTTGTTTCACGATTATCCAAAATGATTGTCCAAATGATTCATGATGGTTGTCAAAATGATTCAAGATGATTCAAGATGGTTGTCAAAATGATTCAAGATGGTTGTCAAAATGATTCAAGACGTCTTGATGATCGCCGCATAAGATGATGCTGATTCCAATTAAAGATAACGTTCCAATAACCATACCAAAACTTCCTTAAAGATGAATCGTTATAAGTTTCCTTGTTGCAGTTGTTCCAAAGGCTTGTTGTCCCAGTTTCTCGAAAAATTTCATGCAACAAAAAAAAAAAAAAAAAAAAAAAAATTGAAGAGAAGTAGTAATAGGAAAGAGTTGAGAATTAAACGAGACAATTTAGCAGGGGAAACACTAGAAAAACGAGCATCTATGACAGAATCTCTGGCAGGAAAATTTTTAACTCCATGCATATGACAATGATCATTTATGATTTTTTTTTTTTTTTGAAAACTCAACACAAAAATATAAATAGTACCAAATTTCATCAAAAACGAGAACATACTTTAGTTACTCAATCAAAATATATGAATCCAAATGACATACTAAAGAAAATAGTTAAAGGTCACTCCTTTAATTAAATAGCTATAGAATCTTAATCCGACATATAACATCAGGACAATATTTTGCATAAATACACATAATTATTTTTATTTTACCATCGTTGTCTTGCTATCATGACACACTCGATAAATACATCAGAGGACCTTCTGTAAAGAGACAGTAAACAACCAAGAAAATGCCATTAACCTAATACATGATATATATAAATACAAGGAAACATACCCTTAATTTCTACGTTGCAAATTGTTATTGTGGGAACGTTTAGGTCTTTTGTTACATTGAGTGATCAAATGTCCCGATTCTTTACAGTATCTACAGAAAATATGATTAGCCGGACTAGATTGTAAACAATTATTAGCATTATCTGGAATTCGAGAATTCTGACCTGAGACATTAGATGATTGCATTATATCAGATACCTGAGAATCAGCCAAAGCAATATCCGAATCAGGATCTTCTCTTGAGTGATAAGGCTTGATATGACTTACATGAACTTTCCTCAAATATAACTGAGTATCCGGATCCACCAATAACACAGTGACAGAACCCAACAGTTTAAAAACTTGGGCCGGACCCGACCAACGTTCCATCAATTTAGCCGAAATATTTTGTAAGGCCTTGCTTTGTGGACAAGTTTTATAAAGAACTAGGTCTCCAACCTTATAAGAAACTGGTTTTCTCGATGCATCGTATCTTTTCTTCCTAGTATTCCAAGCCTTCAAGAGATGAGAATATGCTTCTGCCCAACACTGAGCCCGACACTACCAGATGGCGGACCACCAAGTTCTACGTCTGATTGAAGCTCCCAATGAAAATTCATGGGACCATCAATATCCCTTCCAAAAATAATTTGTGATGGACTGGTCTGCAAGCTATCATGTACGGCAGTATTAAACGCAAATGCAATGGCAGTTAAATTTAAATCCCACTTAGTATGGTCTTCTGAATGATACGCAATAAGATAAGCCTTAAGATTCCTAATGAAACGTTCAGCCAATGATGGATTTGGATAATATACGCTGGTATAAATATGCTTCACCTGTGCTTCAAACAGAAAGTCATTAAATAAACGTGATCTGAAATATGTAGCATTATCCGACACTAACTCACAAGGTGCTCCAAATGTAAGGAAGAGTTGTCGCAGTTTGTCGATGACCTGTACTGATGTCGCGGATCGCAGTGGATATAAAGAGACCCACTTTGAAAAGGCATCAACTACCACCAAAATGAAACAATTTCCCCTTGAGGAACGCACCAAGGGACCGACCAAATCTATGTATAAACGGCGCCAAGGATGTTTTATGACTTCTGATGATAAGCAACCGGGGGGTTTACGTATAACTAGTTTAGCACGTTGACAAGTATCACACGATTTAATGTATTTACGTACATCCTGGGCACAGGTAGGCCACCAAAAAAGTGCAGAAATCTTCTTTTGACATTTTCGAACCCCCAAATGTGAACCACCTGCAGGAACATCATGATAATATCTACAAATTAATAATTGTAAGGCACTTGGTACCACAACTAGAGAATGGTTCAACTTAGGAGGTTGCCAAACCAACAAATTTTGAAACAAGCGATAATGCTTCACTGTTTTGCCAGACTGGATTTCCTGAATAATAGGAGACAAACTAGCATCTTGAGCCTGAAGATGAATTATATCGGCCTTATCAAACGGAATTATCTGGAACTTAGGAGCAGCACATGCAAAACTAGAAATAGGCGGTTGAGATACTTGAAATTCATCCGGTGTATACATCCGAGACAGACAATCAGCCACTGGATTCAATCTAGATGGAATATGCTCCACTGTGTATGAGAAGCGAGATAAATACAACAACCATCTACCAAATTTTCCATACTGCTCAGGATGACGCAATAACCAAGAAAGCGCCTGATTATCAGTTTGTAGAACAAAGGGTTTTGCTGTAAGATAAGTTTCAAATTTCTTAAATCCATATACAATGGCACAACACTCTGCCTCATATATAGACTGTTTTCGTTCCAAATCAGTGCGTTTTCGCGAAGCGAAAGCAATTGGCCGCAACGATCCATCTGATTCCTGTTGATTCAAGGTTGCCCCTAGAGCTAAGTTAGAAGCATCACATTGCAAAATGAATTCTTTCGAAAAATCGGGTAAAGCCAGTACAGTATGTTTAATAAAGACACTCTTCAAATGATCAAACTTAACCTGGTCCTCCTCTGACCAAACAAACTGAACTCCCTTTTTCTTTTTGTCGGACAAAAAGCTAGTTAACTCCGCATATGCAGGAATGAATTTTGAATAGTACCCAGTAAGTCCTAAATCCTCTGAATAGCTTTAACGTTCTTAGGAGGAGGGATCTGTTGAATAGCAGATATTCGCTCCGGATCCAATGTTAATTTTCCTTCCCCCAAAATGTATCCCAAATACTTTACTTGTAGCTGCATCCAAGAAGATTTCTTCGGATTAACAGTCAAACCTGTCTCCCTCAATGCTTGAAGAACCAATCTTAAGTGCTCCAAATGAGATTCTTCATCAGGACTAAATATAAGGAGGTCATCTGCATAGTTGACTAAGAACTTGTATTTAAACTTCCCTAAAATTTTGTCTAAGGCTCGAGTCAGCAATTGCGTACCTAAGTTAATGCCGAAAGGAACTCTGGTGTAACGGTATTGGCCAAAAGATGTGACAAACGCAGTCAAATCCTTACTCTTCTCGTCTAATCTTATCTGGTGGAAGCTCTTACATAAATCAAGACAAGAAAAAACCTTTGCAGACTGCAGATGTTGGAAAATTAAATCAATACGAGCTTGTGGGAAATTGTCGTAAGCTATAAGTCTATTCAACTGCTTGTAACTACATACTAATCTGTAAGAACCATCCTTCTTGTCAACCAGAAAACACGGGCTTGAATAAGCACAACTACACTCCTCGATGATATTTTGTTCTATTAAGTCGTCAATCTGTTGACGCAAAATTGCCGTTTGGTGTGGATTCAACTGAAACGGTCTACATCTAAATGGAATATCCGATATCACGGGAATTGAAACAGGATCCAATTTACATGTGCCCACCTTCTCAGTAATTACATCCTCATATCGCACCATGAGAGTTTGAAGATCTGAAGATTCTAAAATTTGTAAAGGAATCGAATCATTAACCTTAACAGAAGAAGGAACTGAAGGAGCCTTTTCTTTTTTTGAAGACTCGAAGTGTATCGGAATCGTTGAAAATGGGAAGGAGAGTATCCGCTCCTCGAAAGACAATCTAGCTTTAGTGTGGGATAAAAAATCATACCCTAAAATTATCGGAAAAGGGAGCGAATCAGAAAGCCAAAAATACCATTTCCAGGTCAAATGTCCAATACGCAATGACAACTCAGTACGGGAATTTAAGTGAACTGTTTGGTTGTTTATCGACAATAAGTCCTGAGTAACATCATGAACTACTGGTGATTTCTGTTTTAAGGTTGCGAAGAAGGTGCTTGATATCAATGACACTGAACTCCCAGAGTCCAATAACCAACGAGAAGAAGTCGAATTAACCGTAGCAGTCAAAACAGGAATACACTTTTCCTCTTCTGCAAAGGAACACTGAAAATGCAATTCTGAAGCAACCGTAAAAACTGTATCCAATACATTAATAGATTTTGTAGAGACTTTATCTTCCTCCCGAGGAACTGACCTCACTTCATCCTTCTGTCTCTCACAGTGCTCAACATCCCTAGAAACTTCAACCCCCTCTAATCGATCCTCAATCATTTCAACTTGTGTGGCTCTAGAAATAACAGAAGGTTGTATCTTGTCCGAAAAATCACGAAGTTCCATAGGCCATATTTCTTGAGCAATAGTAATAAACTCCATTATTGACCTCGGACGAGAATAATACACTAAATGCAAACGAGTATTCATACTAAGTCCATTTATTATAGTTTCAACCAGTTTATCCTGTGTCCAATCTAAAGGAAAGATGAAAATAAATATCCACCTCGTGGATATAACTTGACAAGAACTCATTTGTCCTTTGTTGACGAGTCACATAAAATTGTATTAAATCTCTCAAGGTTTGCAAATTTGTCAAGCGACTCCAAATTGTTTTAATCATAATTGGCCAAGGATACTTTAAAATCAAAATTTCGTACCAAATGGTGCGAAAAATACCCGAAGTTTTACTATATGCCATAAATAGCAGTGATTCCAAGTCGAGTAGTTGCAATGAAAATGCTTTATGCAAGGTAGTTAAAAACAATACCACCCTATGGAGGTCCTCTCCATCTATACATGGTAAATCACAAATTTATCTCATGTGCTAACGAATATCGAATGTAACTTGTGACAGGAGTCTCTTCCGGAGGGAGCAAAAAATTACTGAACTTATTATTAACCTGCCTGGTATGCAATAATGGTGGTGAAAAATTCAACCTAAAAGGCCTAATAACTGGTGAAACCACAGACATCCTTACCCAACCAGTGCACAAAACCAAAAATATAACCTTCAACGATAAAATAATCAAGGGAAATCCAATTTTAAACGATTTACAAAAAAAATGATGTAGACTCGACCTATTCACACTACTTATGAACTGCTAAGTTAAATTTGAAAATTGCCAATTTTATTTTCAAAATCGAAGGAACGTAAGATAAGGTAACTGCAACAAAATCTTAGCATAAAAATAAAACCAATAAATACGAAAGAAAAAAAAAAGGGGGGGAATGCATCAACCAAAAAAATTCAAAATACAATGTAAATATGTTATGCTGAAAACAAAAGGCACATATAGTCACACCAAATAAATCACTCAATATCCCAAGCCAAAATCCAAAATTCCAATAGGGTGGGCGGGTGGGAAAAATTTATTCACTTCAAACTTCACTTAATGAAAGAAAAGGGGAAAATGGCCATGCTCTGACTGCCAATTTTGTAACGCCGTTCCTCGATGTCGGTAAAAAATGGGAAGCATGAACAAGGTGACCAATACTCGCAGAGGTATATTGAGCGTGGATAATATAAATCGAGGAACCGCAATTACAATTTTTGCTTGTTATGGGGTTAACCGAATACATATACGGAAATAATTCCCACAATAACAACAGTTTGAATAATGTGTGTGTAAATTCCGCACCCTTCTTTACCCTTTCCAAAAATTCAGCAAGTTATACAACAAGCATTACCTCAATTACGTCACCAATCGCAACTCACACCAATGAAAAAAAGTAGTACATTCACTATAGGCATTTATTTAACAAATTTAATTTGCGGCAACATTCTTTCAATATTTCCTTCTATTTTTTTTACTAAGCTTCACAACAAAATTCCAGTTTATGTACGACCGACAATTCTCATTTTTAGTATTCCTTTTGATCAGAATAATTTACAATAAAAAAATAACAATGCCAATAAAAAGGTACGCCTTTTTCGGCAATAATACAGATAAAATTTACTTCATTTTTAAAGTTTGTACCAGTTCAACATTTAACGGACAAATTCTACTAATTTATAAATACCTAAAATTATAATTATTTAAAAATTTAATAATAATAATAAAACTTCTGCCTATTTTATTTTTTTATGAGAATTAGATGCTCATTAATTCCAAATACTCAGTCGGTTAAGATTTGTCTCGTTTTGTTATTAGTTGTAAAAGGACTTTCGTTATGACGTCTTTTGAGGTTGAATGATTATCTATAAAAAATTACGTTCTTGGGTCACACGCGTATCGGTTGCACATTTGAGTTACTGTTGCGGCGATGTTTTACACTATTACTTGGTACACGCACATGTACATATCTATTTTCTCACTCGTGATCTAGTTTTATGCACAGAACGCATTCAAAGCCTCCATCTTTTATCGCGTCTTATTTGTAATGCAAAATCAACAAATTGGCAAGATGAATTTAAGTTTGTTACACAAGTTCAGTTCACTATAACACACGTAATCTTACGTACCTTCAAAAATGTTCTAGTTGCCAAATTACCCCGGCTGTTCGCAACATCCAAAGTAGTCGAATTGATGCAGTCAAATTCAAGTGTTCTGGTTACGTAATAGATTTTTGCCGTTACTTCCTTGATGCCATGTGCGCTTGTGAATACTGCAGCAAGGTGTATTGGTTCTAGTTATTTCAAGGTTCAATGTCTATGTTCCGACTCCAGTTCATGCTGACATTAAATACTTCTTGGTTAATTACTTCGTAAAAACAAATACTAGTCGTGCAAATATATATATGTGTGTGTAAAAATGGTTACCACAAATTAAAATACTGGGCGTGACAATTACCACAAAAATGACTATCGCAAGATTTATATATATGCTGAAAATTGGTTCACGAGAAAAAAATAAGTCCAAAGCACAATTCCTTACAAATGTTTTTAGTGACGGGACACGATGTTGCAAAGAAGCAATGTAAGTTCAAACAGCAACACGTAACATTTAAAAATGAATGACGAAAGTTCTCAATGTCCCAACTTACGATATGTGGTTGCACATGATACAATAAAACTTGCCCCAGTTTTTGAATGAAATACCAAGCGACGTTGAACCTTGATTGTCATGCGACGAACTGTGATTTGCCTACCTCCGCTGCTAGCGAAGAAGAAAAAGGTGAAAAGTAACAGGAGAGACATCTATCGGTGTAAATTGGTAGTGAGGAAAAATAACCTCACGGGGATTTTTATGAATTGAAATTTCCCGGGTGGGAAATTTTCACTCAATGTAATGGGATGACGCAAAGCGGGACTTACAAATGACAGATTTACGTCATCACCGTTACAAACTATAATAAAAATTATTTGCATTACAGATTTATTGGGTGTGACGATATGAATGTGCAAATAGGCTTACTAACCAGAAGTATAAATATAGCTCACTATGCTTATGTAGACGTGATTAATGAAAATTTTGGATGGAACAGGTTAATTGGACTTTATTGTATTATGTGTTCATCTGATTTATCAAATATAATATTAATAGGGGATGGACTGATATGAAAATTTGGTCAATACCTACGGATAACCGATATTCCACCGATCTGACATGTACTGTATTTACTCATGTATAATGCACACTTTTTTCCAAAATTTTTGCCCCCCAAAACTGTAGTGCATATTATGCACAGAATAATTCAGACAGCCAACATGAAACCGGATCATTCCATGATTTTGTGACACTTGCATTGATTTTTCATGTTTATGGAACCCTATCATGTTATATATCGTTGTAAAGCTTAAGTTCTGCAGTTTCTGAATATGGCAATAGTGTTCCATTCAAGATGGCAACATTAATGTGCAATGTGGTTGAAATAAGCTCATCACAAAATGAAGGAACATTCTGATTTTTATGGTACTTTAGATGAAAGAAAAGATAAGGGAAAAGAAAATAATATTACTGGCCAAATAATATGACAAATGTAGTGTGTGTAAATACCTTAATGGAAGAAATCTTGTGCTCCTAATTGCTAGTTTGAGGGTCCTAAATGTACTTCTTATAAGTGTTACGTTAGTCATGAAAAAAGAAAAATATTTTGAAGGGTTTTTTTTTTTGGAAAAGTAAAGAGGAAATGAGCAAAACCATGTATAAAAGTTTAAAGGCTATTTCACGCGATTTTTCACTTGGTAATGTAATGTTCTGCAACACCAAGAAAAGCAGTGCTGTTCTGGCAGAATTCGAGCATGCACCTCCCACCACATGGCATGTGTATCACCAGTATTTGTTGGGCGAGAAATAATAGAAAATAATTTCCCGACCACTGCAAATTCATAACGTAATTTTGATCTCAATTTCTACTATTACAGAATAAATAAGGTGGTTAAAGAGTGAAAGCTTTTGGATGCTAAACACAGTGGAGGGAGATGGGGGAGGTGGCATGGGTTGGTGACTGATTGTTTACAAGAGGATATTATCCTCTTGGTCCACATAGGCACAGGTTTACGACCTACAACTAAGAAAGCCATTTCTTGAACCTGTATTATACTGCGCATTACATACGAGATATAATTTATTGTCACTTTTCCCCATCAAAATCCAGGGTGCTCATTATACAATCACACGCAAATACGGTAATTCCAATCTGTTCATTGACTTCCTTAATAAATGTGTGCTATCAACTGAACCAAGATTTTGCAATGCTTGGAGCCGCATTGGTCTAGTCAGTAGGGTGTCTGACTCCCACATGGGAGACACAGGTTTGATTCCCAGGGTGGCTGTCTAAGGTCAATAATTTTCCCAGCCTTGTCACCACATAAAGCATCTTGTCCCCAGCTTCAAATAAATGGGTAACTTGGGGCAACCTGGGGGTAAAGGTGGCTGGAGCATGGTGCTGATCACATCACCTCCAAAATGGCCGAGATCAAGAATGTGTGGGGCCCTACCCCCCAATTCTCTAAATTTTTCTTCATGGCATGGTTCTATATGCACGGGGAACTTTACTTTTACTTTTTGTAATGCTAAGGAAGCTGCATATTAAGACATTTACTTTCAAAAGTTTACAATGGATGTAATCATAAAAATTATAACAAAATGACACAATATTGTACAAAATTGTAATGTATTTATAGACATATCAGATTGGTAAAATTATCGGTAATATTACCAATAAACCGATACACTGATATGCCTAAATTGGCCGATACCAATAGAGTACCGATTAATCTGTCCCATCCCTAATATTAATAATCATTATGTGAACTCTGATTTATTTATAAGAACAATGTACCTTAAGTGATACAACTTTTGAGAGTCGTATTCCATAAATTTGCATTTTGTGGGAACAATACATTGAGAATATAAAAAGATTTCATCATGGAAGGAACACTGTTCCAATAAACAGTGGTACTACAGTTACTTCCCATGATATATCAATGAGTGTGATCGCTTTTTCTAACACACAATCAATTTTAATCACTTGCATATGCATATTGAGGAGGCAAATTAACCTTTGAAGTTCTTCGTGGAATGTAAAGAAATGTTCAGCTGTCTCCTGTCTCCATGCCATGAGGGAGGACCACTCACAGTCTAGATATTTGCCATAGTGATGTGATCTCCGCATGTTCTTGAATGGAACGGTATTGATTCACTGATTAGTGGCTGTGTGAGGCCTAGAGGCACTTTACGCTGCAATATTGTAGAAAAATTTCCCACTTGAGATGCTCACCCTGGGAATTAAATGCAGGCCTCATGCATAGCAGTCAGATGCCCTGCCAACCTTTATCGGCCGGAGCCTTGAACGCATGACTTCTCGTTGAAGCCGAAGCCTTTTTAAACTTGCCATGAAGTACAAAAAAGTCGTAGCTCGAGAACTAATTGTTGTATGTTCTATTACTTAAAATGTTGCTTTTTTTTTACTCATTCTTAGATGTAGAATTTATTTTTTTAAAAAAGATGCACTAAAGTCGTTTTCACGTTCAGTAGACACAATGGGCTCTTATTGGCAATGCTTTTCTTATGGGAAATACAAGCACGCTGTTGTGAAATTTCTGGATTTACAAATTTAGCTTAAGTAAAATCGGTACCTACAGTTTTGAAGGAAATTTTGTAGAGAATACGATGTTGAACACAAAAAACTGGTAACTTGCTTACATAATTTTAGATAAATTAAAAACTCAAATTTTCTGTGAAAACACAATTTTTACATTGTTTTCATTCCTAACGTTGAAACATGCCGTAAAATTGAAGCATTCATTATTAAAAAAATTGACACTGTTTTTTAATTGTCATAGGTGACGGTGGTACTCAGAATTTATCAATACTTTAAGGCATATTTGCATTAAAAAATATTCAAATAAAGTATGTGGAGATTTTTTATATTCGTGCAGTAGAAAATGTCGTTGCTGGCCATTTTTTGTTCTTTAATTCCAAGTAAAAACTTCCAGCGACAAAGTTGTGGAGAAAATAATGAAATTATTTTTTATAACCACTCAAAGGTTCCCAGAAATATTACTTCCATGCATTTGGAGTTTCTTTTTAACCCGAACCGCGCGCGAAGTAAGGAGACGTTGTCTGGCCATCTTGAGCCGACTCACCGCAGCATTCCGGCTATCACCACCAAGTTTTCGAGTTGTTATTTTATTTCCATTCAGTAAAAATATGAACTTCATGCAGTTTGTTATAATAGAATTGAAATTACTTAAATTTAATAATTGACAATTATTTCCAATGCTGCTGTTGTGAGCAACATTAGTGCTGTCGCAAATACATGTTGTTTCCGTTTACATTACTGTCGACATTAATACTGAAATGAAGATCACCTTTTAGTTTCCAACGTACACATAAATTCATAGACACCATATTAACCTTTGAAAGGCTTTCAACACGTGACAAAATATGGGGCTTCAAGATAGAAATATGACATGCCTTGCTTGAGTCATTCACGTCTTATCAGTTCACGTGGGCCATAACTCATTTGTTTGTTTGGGTTGCAACTTGAATATAACCCATGTGCCAGGTTCCCCTTACTTGAGTGAGAGATCTACTTTGGTCTGTTTAGACCTTTTCCCTCTCTCGAAAAAGTGTTTTCAGTTGTGTGAGCTCTCAGTGATTTTTACTTTTTTAAGTGATTTCTGAAGTGTCATATTCGTGCATTACACTCGCGTGTGTAGTGATCGCAATGGATCGTAGTAAAAAGGGTAACTGTAACGTTCACAGTATAATATTAATATTAATAATTACATATAATTATCATTATATATACAAAATATGTAACACCTTCATTGTGAAGGAAGGTCATCATTTCCCGGCGACATGAGCTAGCGCTGTATTGGCAACACTGTGCGGTTTCTCCATAAGCGCCGTTGTGTCTTCTGAACGTGAAAACGACTATAGTTCAGAAGTTAAGAGCAATGTATAGAAATATATCCCATAATGTTATGAACTCATGATGAAAGTTGTGCGAATTACTTACAAATTTAATATAAATTTATTAATAACTTACGTTTTGCGAGTATCTAGGGAACTCCTGCGATGTTTTGGGACACAACTCCTCCCTTCCTCAGGCTGCTCACATTTAGGTTATGTATAAATCATAACCACGTCGAACTCTCCATAGGTACAGGATATAGGATTGGTAAAAGGTGTGTGGTTAAAAAACAATATAAATCTAAAACCCATTACAGGTGCACGTCAGACTACCATGCTGTCTCCCCGATTAGAAACTCCTCCTTGGAATGTTAAAACTTTAAAACTGTGAATAGCCACAGTCCATGTGTGCTGCAATACTCCAATGTTTCCTAGTAGAGCACGAGGTCGGGCACTTCCCCTCTCTTTCTCCTCTATTTCACCCCCCATCCACTCCTCCTCCATTTCAGTTCACATCAAGTCCAGCATGAATTCCTCTTCCATTTGAGCTTGGCGTGCTACTTCCGGGGTTACGTTAAATCCTATTTTTACGTATTCCTTCCCATCCCATTTCTTGAACATCTTCCCCCACATCTCATCGATATTTCCATCATCCCTGTTTAATTTATTCTCTTCCCTTACATATTGTTGTAATCCCTCTTTTACCAGGGATCTGAGGTCACAGGGATGCAACAATGATACATTCAGGTAGAGCTTAAATATACTTGTGATTGAACCTGCTCCGACTGAGAGAAAGGAGATATGTACTTTCAATCACCATATCTCTACAATATATACGACCCTTCATATACATTCCTTCTTATAGGTTTTTCCTCTTCCCTAAGCACTTTCCGTTTGGCGATTACTTAGCCTTCGTCAAGGATATGTTCGGAGAGCCCCGTCTTGGGAACTCCCTCCCTTATATCCCTGTCATGCTCTCCCCACCGAACATTCATGCTTCTTGTTTGGCCCACATATTCCTTGCTGCATTGGCAAACTATTCCATACACACCCTTCATCCCTCCCTCGTTTATTTCTTCCTCTTTTCTATCTTTCTTATACCCCGTGAAATGCTCTTCTAAAGTTTTTGGAGCTCGCATCCCACACCTTACGCCATGTCCTCTTACAAGTCTTTTGATTTTCTCCGATATTCCGGGAAAGTACGGAATGCCTATATATTTAAATTCCCACTCTTCATCTCTAACTTCTTCTTTTCCTTTTCCATCTTTCTTCTGTTTATTCCTTTCCAATTCTTTCCCATATGTGACCTTAGCTTTACTTAAATTCCCCTTGAACTCCTCCTCTCTGCATCCATTCCTCTTTCCTATTCTCATTATCCATTCGATTTCTTTACGCAAATCAGCTTGGTTGTTACATAATCTGTGAGTCCGCAGGAAGAAGTTTTGTAATACATGATTCTTTGTCCTGTTAGCATGGGCCGATTCTTTGTTGATATATAGATCTCCCGATAATACCTTATGATGAACCCCTGTGTAAATTTTCTTTCCCTCTAGTTGAATTGCCAGGTCTAAGAAACTAATCTTATGGTCATCCATCTCTTCTTTAGTAAATTTTATCATTTCCTCTTGTTCCCGTAGGGTTTCGAATAGTTTCTCTACGTCCTCCCCCTCCCCAATAACAAGGATATCGTCTACGTATCTGCCGTAGAACTTAATTCCCCTGTTTATGAGGCTAAGTGCTGCCTTTTCGATGAAGTGCATAAATATACTCGAGACAATTCCTAAGACTGGGTTCCCCATTGCTAGCCCTTCTTTTTGAATGTATATCCTCCCGTTTCCCCAAAAATAGTTAAACCCTGTACACAGATTAAACCATCTAACATACTCCCATGCCTCGACGACATCTATTCCCTTACTCATTAACCATCTTTGCTATGTGTCAGCTGCTTTTTCTCTAGGAACACTGGGGTATAAATTTACGATGTCAAAGCTGACAATGCAATCGGAGTTATTAACTTCAAGTTTTTCGATCTCTTCTTTGACGTCCATGGAGTTCTTAATACTAAATTCTGTTTTTACTCCCACTCTTTTAATTCTTTTAACTAGGATTTTGGCAAGCCCATAACCTGGGTGGCTATACATTGGAATGAGAGGTCGAAGGGAAATCCCTTCTTTATGATTTTTTGGAATTCCGAAAGCGGTTGGGATTTCCCCCTTTTTACACCGCTCTTTTAACTTTTTCTTTTCCACTCTTGCTATTGTTATACTAGTTTATATGCCTTTCTTAATTTCTCAGTCTTACTATTTTTATTGGATTCAAATCTACAATCTTGAAATCGTTGTTGTCAAAACATTCCCCTAATTTCCTTCTATATTCACTTTTATCTATTACGACAATTTTATTTTCTTTGTCAGATCGTATAATATGCACGTTACTGTCTTTTGCCCATTTTTTAACCTTATTCAACTTTTTTTATGTCATCCTTATGCCTCTTCTCCTTGTTAACGTTCCCTCCCCCACTTTTTCCTCTTGTTATTCTCTTTTCTAATCTGGTTTTCTATGACATCATGCATCTTGCATCTCACCTCTTTCTTATCTTCCCAGTCGTCAATTACGGATATTATCCCTTCCACCTGCAATAATAAATTCTTCCTTTTCAATCTTTCTTTCCCCTATAGCATATTTTTGTCCTTTTCCCATAACTATCCTCATTTCTTTGGGGAGTTCCTTCTCCATTAGATTCATTATGCAACCATCGGTTTTCTCCCCGTTTTCTCTTTCCTCTTGCTCTTTCATCCTTACTTTCCTATAGCCTTCTAATTTCCCTTTAAGCTTCTTTAACTTATTCTGAATCCTCATTGGCTATTCTTTGCTTCTTCAACGTATTTTTGGTGTCTCTTCAATCCTACCCCATACCGGCCCTTTTAGCAGGATGCCAAGCTCCAGATGAAGTTCTAAGCACTCTTTGTGCAACTTATTGATCGTGCCGTATGTTTCCCTTATACATTGATTTATCATCCCCATTTGAAAGTTCTTTTTCTTTATTTCTCCTCCCATCTTTAACGATTAAAACCCCATCTTAGAAAGTTTGGGATCACCCCCAACCTCTTACACTCCTTGAGGGACCCTATTTTATTTATATTACTATCCCAGTCCTTTTCCTTTGGAGGAGTTTCTAATCAGGGAGACAGCATGGTAGTCTGACGTGCACCTGTAATGGGTTTTAGATTTCTATTGTTTTTTTAACCACACACCTTTTACCAATCCTGTATCCTGTACCTATGGAGAGTTCGACGTGGTTATGATTTATACATAACCTAAACGTGAGCAGCCTGAGGAAGGGAGCAGTTGCATCCCAAAATGTTGCAGGAGTTACCTAGATACTTGCAAAATGTAAGTTATTAATATATTTATATTATACATAATGTTATGGGTGTAATGAAGGGAAACCAAGGACTTTTTCAAATGGTGCTTGTTAATAATAGTAATAATGTATATATTGTTTTGTAATTCGAGTGTGTCATACCTTCATGTGTGTACTGAAGATTCAAAAGACAGAACTGAAATAAGATTATAACACCATTAAGCCTTGTTTCCATTATTATGAAAAAATATAAATATGCTGACCAAGGCAGTAATTTATTTTATTAAAAACATAAACTAAACGTAACGTTTCAACCTTCTAGCAAGGTCTTCATCAGACTCTGTATCAAGTACAAAAGTTTTGTACTTGATACAGAGTCTGATGAAGACCTTGCTAGAAGGTTGAAACGTTACGTTTAGTTTATGTTTTTAATAAAATAAATTACTGCCTTGGTCAGCATATTTATATTTTTTCATTGAAATAAGATGTGTAGCTTTCAAGAAATGGTGTGTTAGTTTTTGCCGCGTGCGGCTGGTTGATATATCGACCATCTGTCTGTCCTCAATGGTAATGCAGCCGTGGTCAAAATATCAACCATCTGGCAATAGAAGGTTTTTAACCACCATGACTCCATGTAATTTGTATTTTATTTCACACCACTTATTGAATGTTCACATAACATCTGTAGATAGTTCTAGTAAGAAGGTAAAAAACATTGAAAAGGATTTTGTATGTAGTTACAAGTGGTTCTCTTAACTCCTTACTATCCAGATCTGTTTCTGGGTCCTTCATCAGGGAGTTTCAGGAATTTCAACATTACAAAAGGTTTAAATTTGTTAAAATAAGGTGTGTAATATATGAAGGCAGGTTCATGCTGAGCATGAAAGTGTGGTAACCTTGCGATAAGATCCTGTCAGTGGTGTCCTGCTTTGCTTCCTAGGAAAACGAAGCTTAATGCTGTCATTGAAGTCTGAGGAAAAGAGGGAAATTTTATAGAAGAGTTTGGAACAAGATTTTTTCTTTTTCTTTTCTTTTCTATCATTTCCACCCACTGTGCTTCTGTATCACCATCCTTTTTGTTCATTTTCAGATTTTTTTTTCATAAATCGATCTCAATTGTAATACATTTCATATCAGTTGAATACCAAAATCAGCAAAATTTATGTTGTTACTTTATGGATACCAGTTAAAATTTCATATTGGAATATCACAATATATAACTGAAGTATTGTATCCACCTTGTTGATCTCTGTGTGCACAATCTTAAAACTCTAATGTAAAATATGCTATCCCCTGTTTCAACTAACATTTCATTTCTTGTTCTTTAGGTTTGAGATAGTGGCAGACAACGATTTGGATGCTCCTATAGTTGGTCCATCAGCTAATCAGTGCCACTCCTTACTCTTGCACCAAATCAACCATGCCGTGGGGATGGAAGTTGTGAATGTCCGAGGCCGTGGACCCGAGTTCTTCGGGTTCTCTCACCCAACTATCCAGAACTTGATCCAGAGTTCACCAGGAACTAGGAAATGCATTAACTACAAGTGGATAAAGTTTGAAGTATGTTCATGTTTCATTTATACAGGGGTTATTCCAAAAGTAAGGTAACAAGAGCTCTCATGGACAAACTTTATTCCACAGGCAGATATACTGATACACAGTACACCAACTTCCGTATCGCTTGTGAATCACCTACCACCCAGGTAATTTTTCAATGGTCTGAAGAGATGGAAATCACTGGGTGCCAGGTCGGGGATGTAGGGAGAATGGTCCAATACTCCCACTGGAAGCGCCGTAACAATTCGCGCCTGCTGTTGGCTTAGTGTGGTCAGCAGCAACACAACACCTGTTGAGAGAAGTCCAGGTCATTTTGTTCGAATTGCCTCCTGCATCCGCCTCAGTGTGTGATAATAACTGGCAACTGTTGCTTACCTTGTGAGGAAATCAACCAGAAGCACACCCTTGTGGTCCCAAAAGAGCATGCATCACCATAACTTTCTTTGTGGATGGAGCTGTTCTGAATTCCTTGGAAGGTGTGGACGATGTTTGTTTCCATAGCATGGATGCACCCACGTTTCATCCCCTGTAACGATGAATTCCTGCTGGTGAAGTGCCCTTTAAGCACAAAAACCTGATCACACTACGCACTTCCATGCTTGACCATGTTTCCGGAAGCGCAGCCATCTTTCATCTTCGAGGGTCTGATGCAACATATGCACCATCTAATGTCTGTGTGATAAAGCTGTGAGCCTGGCGAGAAATTCGAAGAACAGGAAGAATATGGTACCTGTGATAGCTCTTCTTACCTTATCTTTTGAATCACCCTCGTATGTATAATGAGATCATATATGTTTCCCGATAGCACATTTTACTCGGTACATTTTTCTCTGGTGGTCCCTGTCAATTTCCCTAATGTTGTGTAGTATTTCTATTACATGATTTTCAAATATACATTTTTTGAGTTATACATTCAACAAATTCAGTCCCAACAAGGAAAAATATGATTTTTAAACAATTCAAGTTTTCCATGAAGATAGAATGTGCCACCTGTTAGCATGCAGTTTTTTTTATCAGATATAACTTTGAAATAAAGATGGAATTTTACTTTTGTTGTGGGGCGTTACCCCCACACCCCCTATACGCCTTCATGGCGTGGTGCTAAGCACAGGGGAACACTTTACCTTTTTTTGCTTGCATGAGAGGGCAGGGGATTGGTCCAGTTGCCATGGTGGAGAGAAATTTGTATGGTATGCTGTGTTAACAAACTTTTGCCTTGTAGCAAAAAATTGTGGCAGTTTCGACAGGTGGAAAGGTCCAAGGTGGTCATCGAACCGTAGCAAATGGATGGCCCTCACCTGTACTTCTCTGCCTCTCCCTGCATGGAAAGTGGGAATGTTAATGGAAGAAAGTGTCATTTACAACTCGAAAATCACTTTTTTATATAGAAATTTATTTTAGAGCATGAATTGTTCTGAAAAAGGCAGTGGTTTGTTTGCATTTCCTTCCTCCACTGCCCTTGAGTGTTCAAGAGGTTTCTTCTTGTGTTGGTTGCAAGATAGAGTTATGGTTTTGTTGATCAGAAGGCACCACAAGAACAGAAAGTGGTTTGTATTTTAACACCTGGTTTTTTGTCATATTCGTATTTCATAATTGTCAAAGCAAAACAACCTTGCGAGACTGCAGATTCAAAACAATGCCATTTTTGTCCTTTATGTTGGATGAGTCATTGCTGTTAGAAGCTGATATCGGCAAGTGATAGCTTTGGAGCTACCAGACAAAACATTACACCTGCAGCAGCCCCTGGACAACAAGACCTGCAGGATGGGAATGAGGGGAAGTTATAGGAACAGGTGGTGGAATGGAAGGTTATGCAGTTGAAGTTGGATTGTAGTATTCCTTTTTTATCAGCAGTATGCTTATTCCTGAACGAAGTTGCAGAATGAAAGAGGGTGTACATATTTTGTGTGTGTGTTTGAGTGAATGTTGGTAGTGAGCACGAAACATGATAGGTGGATAAAGAAATATTTTTGGCAAGTAATGTAATGTGGAATTAATACAAGTCATCAGTTTACTTTTTCACTTTGATTGCACATTTGAAATGCCTTAAACAACACTTTGTAAAGTAAATTTGAGAAGAGCGTAAACATGTAATAATAACTAGGGTGCAGATTTGAATGCAGTGGGAAGTAGCAGGCAAGTTAGCACCAGAAATGTTGAGAGTAAGTACTTGAATAAATACGTAGGCTATTCGGAAATCAACCTCCGTTTTGCTGGTATGAGCCCATGGGTTACTGCAACATCCTGGTGCATGCACATAAGAAAGCGAAGCGGTCACATGTTGGTTCACGTCACCCAAAGTGGTCGGTTACTATGTTCTGTGCTTGGTGTGCAGAAGCAGAGAAGGATGGCTGGTGTTATTGCTGCTCCTGACAAATGTAAGGTTCACTGTGTGATCCGCTTTCTTCAGGCTGAATATCACAGCGCAGGTTAAATACATTGCAGAATGAGTGCCGTGTATGGAGAGGAGTTCGTGAGGGAACGGTGCCGGAAGTTTCGAGAGGTATGGACCGATTTGCACAATGAAGGTGGTTAGGGAAGACAGTCTATTGTGACAGAAGACATTGTGCAACGTGTGGACAGAGTGATTCGCGAGCACCACCGCTTCACGATATTGGAAGTTGTGTGAACAACACTTTACAAGATAGTTACTGTAAAGGTGGGTTATCACAAGTTTCGTGCAAGGTGGGTACCCTAGGACCTCACCAAGGTCCACAAGAAGCAGTGCATGGGGTCGGCATTGCAATTTCTGGAACGCTATTGAACAACTGTTGCTTTTTTGTCCAAGATCGTGACAGGTGACGAAATGTGGGTCCAGTTTGAAAACATTGAAACCAAAGAACAGCCAAAACAATGGATGCATATGAACTCGCCAAACAAACCCAAAAAGATGCAACCAATGTTGTCCAAGAAAATGCTTATGGCAACAGTGTTTTGGGACCGACAAGGGGGTCTTGTTGATAGACTTTATGGAACCTGGTATGACCTTTACTGTGGCAGTGTACAGTGAAACCCTTAAAAAACTTCAACGGGCAATTCAGAACAAGAGGCGAGTCATGTTGTCCTTGGGATTGTTTTGGTTCACGCTAATGCATGCCCACACACAGCCGCAGTCACACAAGCCTTGTTTCAGAAATTTTGATGGGATGTGTTTGACCACCCTCCCTACAGTCTAGACCTCACACCCAGCTACTTTCATTTGCTCGCAAAGATGAAAGTGTGGTTGGGGTCACAGAGATTTGAGAGCAATGAGGAGCTGATGGACAGGGTTCGGGAGTGGCTGAGTTCCCTGGCGGCAACCTTCTTCGACGAGAGCATACAAAAGATGGTGCCACGCTATGACAAGTACCTGAATTCAGGTGGCAATTATGTTGAAAAATAGTACATGTATGTGTGCAACTTTTGTGCATAATACATTTTAGTTGCTTTTATGTGTGTTTTATTTCGTGCCTCCCGGAGGTTGATTTTCGAATAGCCCTCATACAATGAACATTACTTTGTCATAAATTTTCTCAATTGCACACGTAATAACTTGAATTATTGTATCCTATTGAATTGTTCCTATTGTGGTCAGTTTTCTGGGTAATTGTGATTAGATGAAATTGATGAAGGGATACACAACACAAGAGAATGTGTTGTAAAAACGACACAAAATGAATTTTAGGCAATGTTATGCAATATACCCTATATGAATGCATTATAAGGCTCAAAAGAGCATAAAACAATTTATAACATCAAAGCCTATGTTTTAACCGTGGACCATCGGAAATATAGGCGTAGTCCGCCGATGGTCCACTAGTGGACCATCATGCTGATTAAAAAGTTCATGTGCTTTTAGGACCTTCATACTTGTATGTGAGGTTGTAAACGCTGACAGATGTTGAGATAAAACTTTGAAATGTCACGTGGAAGAAAACCCACCCACCCAGGACCCCCCTCCCCCCCCCCCCCCCGACTCCAAAGTTATGTATGGAAGCTGGCACGAATTTTAAATTTGTACACTTATTTGACAAAAAATGTTATAACTAGTAGACTATTTGACCAATCTACTTCAGGTAACTTTTGTTTTGCCGCTAAAACATCAGGGCATACAACTGTGCAGGGATCAAAACATCAAAGCCAATAAGAGGGGTTGCGTGGGCTGCGACCCCCAACTTTCATTGAAAAAAATATAAAAATGGGGAGTTTGCCCCCCCATTCTCCCACTATTTTTGGAAGGGGAGGCAAACTTTAGCCTTATTTTCAAAGAATGGTCCTTTCTCAACCGAATGAAAGTCATTTCATGTTCCTGGGTGCATTATATTATAGAATATGTGAAAAAAACTCCCCATTTTTATGATTTTTTTTCATTGAAAGTTTTGGGGCCGCGCCAAAAGACCTCGGCGAAACCAAAAAAATGTTATAACTCGTAGACTATTTGACCATTCTACTTCGGGTAAGTTTTGTTTTGCCGCTAAAACATCAGGGCATGCAACCGTGCAAGAATCAAAACGTCAAAGCCAATAAGAGGGGTTGGGTGGGCCGCAGCCCTAAACTTTCAATGAAAAAATCATAAAAATGGGGAGTTTGCCCCTCTTTCCCCACTATTTTGGAAAGGGGAGGCAAACTTTAGCCTTATTTTCAAAGAATGGTCCTTCTCAACCGAATGAGTCATTTCATGTTCCTGGGTGCATTACATTATCGAATATGTGAGAAAACTCCCCATTTTTATGATTTTTTTCATCGAAAGTTGGGGGCTACAGCCCACCCAACCCCTCTTATTGGCTTTGCCATTTTGATTCCTGCAGGGTTGCATACCCTAATGTTCTAGCTGCAAAACAAAAGTTACCCGAAGTAGATTGCTCAAATAGTCTCCAAGATATAACATTTTTCTGAAATAAGTAAAAATTAAAGAATCGCATGCAAAGACGGCGGCCAGTGAGGGGTTACTTTCGAAAACCCGCTCGGACTTCTAAAGGTTAAAGCAAGGTAATAAAGGAGCCACATAGGCAATAAGTTATCAAGTGATAACTTGTGCCTTTTTCTTCCTCTATTTTTTGGGAAAAACGTTGTATAAAAATAATTCATTCTAATATGTTATCTACTTCCGCATAACCGCAAAACATATATCTTTAGATACAGTGTTGTGTAAAAAGGTCGTTCACCACAAATGTCATTTTAAAATACATATTGTTATGTTGTATGGGCATTAGATCATCAGCATTTGTGAATATGAATTTAAATACCAGAGCATTTCTTTCCCCTGTAGGTAAGTCGAACAGGAGAAGTGACGGATTCCGTGAATTCAGCGGAGAATGATGCATCGTTAAGCTTTGATGCTCTGCAGAGAAGCATCGGCTTTTCCAAGTCCCACGTGATGAAGGTGAAGGAGGAGCCACGGGAGCTGCTGGCCAATTCAGGGGCAACACTCAGAGACCTGTTACTCACATAAATTTGTCTTGTGAATGTTCTATTCTGTGTATGTGATTTGTTATATATTAAAAAATATGTTTTGCAGTACGTGAAAATTCTTGATTCTTGTTACATTACATATGTTAGGTTTAACCATAATTTTACAATGATAATCATTTACATGGTAAAAATAAGAACCTCTTTGCAAGCCTCTCTTTTTAACTTTTTGCATGATAATGTATTGTTTGCTAAATTATTTTTGAAGGAGCTTTCTATGTGCAGCAAGAAATGTTAGCTATGGGCAAACCATGGGGAACTTGGGGGGAAAATAGTTTGAAAAGATGTCAGATTTAAACAAGTAATTTCATGCAGATATAGTGATTTATTATTATTATTATTATTAATACCAAATGGAAAAATATTTTGTGGCTACAGTTAATATTTGGAATGAAAGTTACTGTAGAAGAATAAGAAAATGGCTCTCTGCCATTTTTAGAAGTGCTGATTTATCTGAATACCCATATACATAGTCCTTCCAACCATACTGCTTTTTTGGAAACTGCAGCTTTTGAGCAAAATGCAGTTTCAATCAAATGAGTGTAGATCGGAGGCTAATTGCCCTAGAGAGATGAGTTATATACCGTTGTACGCGGAATGAACCAGAGATTCAGACTATATGAAATTTATGCAAATTCTCATATGTGGTGGAGGGGAGGGGACTAACTCTCAAAATTCCAAAATTTCGGAAAAAAATGGGGTCCCCCCTCCTCCCCATGAAAAAAGTACATGACAATGTCAACATGCACATGGAAATGATTGCTGACATGTAAGGAACACAAAAATATTTGCATTATTATCATATGACCAATGTAACGTGAGTTGTACCCCCAAAAGGAGTGGTCGGCACGCCACTGATTCAAGCTTCAAAATGCAGCGGTACCTTGAAATGACTTTAGCTCAGAGACTATTTGCCCGGGAGATATAAACGATATACCGTTGTATGCAGAATGAATCACAGATTCAGACGGTATATAATTTATGCACATTCGTCGTACATGTGGAGGGGGAAAGGGGGAAATCCCCTGAAAAATACTTTTTTTTAAAAAGTGGAGTTTCTCCCCCCCCCCCCAAAAAAAAGGATATGAAAAGTTCAAAATGCACATAGAAATTATCGCTGGCATGTAAGAAACAGAAAAATGTTGGCATCATTGTCATATGACCAATGTAACGCAAGTTGTACCCCTGAAACGAAAGGCTTGTATGCCACTGTCTCAAGCTTCGGAATTGAGCGAAATGCAGAGTTATATTGAAATGACTATAGCTCAGAAACTAAATGCCCTATAGATATGAATGATATACCGTTGTACGCAGAATGAATCACAGATTCAGACGATATATAAGTTATGCACATTCGGCATACATATGGAGGAGGAAAGGGGAAATCCCCTGAAAATATTTTTTTTTAAAAGAAATGGGGTTTCCTCCCTGCCCCCCCCCCCAAAAAAAAGAATATGAAAATGCACAAAATGCAAAAGTTGTGCAAATTCGGCGTATATATGGAGAGGGAATGGAGGAAACCCCCCCAAAAATAATTTTAAAAAAATATAGGAAGAAGAGTACAAGTAAGAAGGTTTCTTTGTATTTACCTTTGCTGCTCCAGCTCCCAGGCTTGGTCTGGAGCCATGATGCCTTACTTGTGGTGGTACTCCATAAAACATGGCTTCAGACACAGGGGCACCTTGCAGGTAATGTATCGGCATCTACTTCGCCGTGAAGTTCATGGCCCGCACAGCACACATCTCCGTTGTTCCCATGTTATGGTGGGGAAGTGACGGAAGCCACAAACCTCATAGCACGTGTTGGTGGATGGAGACGAACTTGATGATGGACCTGGACCAAGTTGTGCCGCACCTTGGGGAGCTGGGGTTCGAGTGCCTCGCCTGCCACTTGTCCCCAAAAGACTTGTCCCCAACTTCTCAAGAAACTCGCAGTGCCTCACGTTCTGATGAAATGTCTTGAAGAGCAGGTAGGCGTTGAGGATACATTGGTCGGGTAGGTGGAAGAAGAGCTTGACAGTCCACTTCATGGTCTTTCGTTGGACACCGTAGGAATTAGTCATGCGGTCGGCCTTGTCAACGTAACCCAAGTGGCTATTGTATTCGCATACAATAGCCAGCTTGAGTATGTTGCCATGATCATCCAAGAAATTTCCCCTCAGCTAATGACTGATGGATGTTCGTCAACAGGTACACCTCTCTCTTGTCTTTCCAACATATCACAGTCAAGTCATTCTTCACCAGAACACGTAGGTCACCTCTCTTCAGCTTCAAGTCAGTCTTTGAAAAGTTGGGTGGAGGCCTTTTCGTCGGGAATTGACGGTCCCGGTGAGATTATCAAATAGCTCTGGAGAAGAGAAGTAGTTGTCCATAAATAATTTATGACCAACTCCCTTCAACTTCTCCGTCAACGCTACAACTAAACCATGCATCGCTCTGTTCTTGTCCTTGCCCAGATATATAGTCATGTCATAGTTGTATCCCAAAGAATCACAGAGTTTGTAGATCTTGATCCCAAATCTCTTGTGTTTCTTTGGAAAATACTGTTTGAAGATGACTTTCCCTTTGTACAAGACCATAGCTTCATCAACTGCTAAATGCTCTGTAGGATAGTAGCAATTAGAGTTAAGCTCATTGACCAAAGACAAACCTCATCTTCCACAACCTGTTATAATCGGGATCTTGGGGGGAGGGGTTCTTCGTGTTGTCCTCAAAGTGTAGAAATCTGAGCAAGTGAAAAGCGGTTACGCGAAATCTGTTGTCTGTAAAACTGTGTGTGAAGGTGGGGTTTTCTGGACCAGTAGTCTCGCCAACGTAATCTGCGGTCATGTCCCATCAGTATTGTCAAACCAACGAGTCTTCATTTCATCAATGGTCACGTCACGTTCGGGCTTTGTCGTTGGGTGCTTTGTGATATGTTGGTGGTAGTAACTGTTTGTCTCAGTCACCAGATGCTGGAAGATTTCTTCGGAGAAAGTCAAGGAAAAAAAAGTCCAAGGAAGAGGATGCATCGTCAATGTGTCGAACCTTCAGTCCAGTCTGTCCTAAGAAAGGTTGGTGGTTGGGAGCTGTTCTACCAGTTCGGGAAGTGGGGTGGCAGTCGGATGGAGCAGGAGGAGGGGAAGGTCTTTGTGACATATCATCAGAATCAGATTCTGATGATATATCAGAGGGGATGTCAAGCTCTTTTTCATCCCACTCGGAGTCTGTATCCATATCCTTCAGCTCATCTTGGATTTCATTAGAACGGATATCCCCGGGGGGCAGCCATGGTCAACTATAAGCCTTTTGGGGACACAGCAGGCACAAACAACACTAGCACACTTTTCACACCACAAGAAAAACACGTAGATAACAAAAAAAAAAGTTCTTGGAAGTCTGTCACTTCACTCAAAAAATATCCTCGCACTTGGGCACAAAACGACACACACCTACGCACAACTTTCATGGGCGAAAAGCTAGAACGCAGTAAAAAATGAGCGCTGATTCTTGCAGCTGCTTGAAATTCTATTTTTAGACAATGCAGGGTAACCTGTGTTGCAACTTGTGGAATACTTGTGGTCAAAGAGAAAGGTTTCCTTCAGCTCGCTTCAAAATTCTATTCTCACAACGCAGATTTCTCCTCCCCCCACCCCACCCCCTGCTTGTGCCCGCACGGAAAACTTGCAATTTGACATTGGATACTGATAAATAAGCTTCCTTCGAATGCAGTTACCAGGCGGGAGTGAAAAGCATTGCTTTAGAACAACAAAGCCGGTCTTCCTTTGTCGGCAAAAATTTTCCCTTGAAAAGAGATGCAAAAGAGAAGTCTCTTTTCCACTCAATTTTCATGAAAAAAAAAGTGCAAGAAACATTTCTGTTAAATACATGTGTTAGGAACAATATAAAAAAATTGAAATTCTAGCCACAAATAGAAAAGTTATAACGTAAAAACTACGACCTTGACACAGCATCTTGATCAAGATGCTTGGAACCGCGAGGGTTACATTTGGGTATCTCGACCGAGACGCTTGGGACCCAAAAGGTTAAACATGTTGGTATAATTTTGTTCTGAGAGCATTCGTAGATAGAATATTTAAGGGATTACATGGAAAAAACTTAAAGTACTTACAAGAACAAAGAAAAATGACCAACTCTTGTATTATTGAACAATATGAATGAAAAGTAAAGCAAAAGCTGCATAAAAAGAGTAATATAAATATACTTTCTGGAGATAAAAGAGAACAAAATAAAATAACTTGAAAAAGAGAACAAATTAAAATAACTTGATTGGTGTTCCTTTGTTGCAGCTGTTTCAGAAAAATAATCATTTGTTTAATCAAGACATGTGGATATGATACTGCTTAAACGCCTGGAACTAAAATTGACATTTCATCTCAAACTTTAAAAAAAATACTACTTATAACCACTTTTGAACACAGGTATCTACAGTATCAAGCATAGTTTGGGTTTTGGTCAATAAAAAAGAACTGTTATAGGTAGAATTAAGAACCAAATTAGACATGTTGGAAATAACAAAAAAGAGAGGTAGACTGGAAAGGGACATTAGGCACTAGGATTGCCAAAACACTGAATACCCTGAACGAAAACAAATGTGGAATCCTTTTTTTAATCTTGGCTCCAATCTTTTGAGAAATATTTACAGTATTAGGAAACCAAAAATCAAAGATGTTGGATCCAAGAACTGATGTCATTCTTGTATTCTTCTGTTTGGCAGCTTCAGTGTGCCTTTATCTTTTAACCTGTTATCTTGTTACACTTTTTCTCCATTCCCTTGTCAATTCAAATCGGAGACCCACAGAAGTTCAGTTTTTATTGTTTTCTCTGGACATACAACCTCAGAGAAATTGTGAATGTGTATTCAAAAGAGTATTTTTGTCAGCAAAGGAATCCGGTAGAACTACGAGGACAAATCATTAAGTAGGTTCCACAATTTTTTCTTCACAGCAATTTATTTGTCAAACAAGACTACAATAGGTGTGCAGGAGTAGCAGTTCGTTACTTATTTTTCTACATATCCACCACCGACGGTAATGCATTTTTCCCACCGTGACACCAATTTAGATATGCCAGTGGCATAAAACGTCGTCGGCTGCTGCTGCAACCACTGCCGCACAGCCTGTTGCACTTCACGATCAGACGAGAAGTGGTAGCCAAACAATGTCTTCTTCATAGGGCCGAAGAGGTGATAATCAGAGGGTGCCAGATCTGGACTTCATGGCATCGTCGACATCTTGGATTCTGGTAGGTGTTGACATGTTCACCGGTCGTCCGGACCGCTCCTCGTCCGTGACACTGGTGCGACCGGCCTTGAACTGCTGACACCAATTCTCAATGGCTTTGCGGCACAGGACGTCGTCTCCATACACCAGCTTCATCCTCGCGTGAATCTCCATTGGTGTCTTGCCTTCAGCCCAGAAGAACTGCACTATGGAATGCTGCTCCTCGACCGTCAACGATGTCAGGCAGGTAGGCATGTTTGTCGCTGCTGCCATCTGTGGAAGAGACTAAGGAACATAACAAAATCACTCCATTATGACCTCAGGTCAGATGACATTTTCAGTACTCTCTGCAAAAAAAAATCGTGGAACCGACTTACTGATTTGCCCTCGTACTTCACTTACAAATCTCAAGGCCTTACATTTCAACACTTCATCTCTTCATTCAAAAATTCCACATCGGAAGAGGAGGAGATGTGCAGGTGCCAACTGTAACATGAACACTCAAACCCAGTCTCAAAAATGTGATGTTGGAATATGTGTAGATTGCTTCATACTTTATCACACGGGTTAGTTGTTATTTGAACCCAGTATTTTCTGGATCAAATGGAGTTATGCAAACTGAACTAATAAACCTTGTGTTGTGTTTGGTATTCCACAATAAATTCTATATTTTTCGTATTTACAAACCTCTTCTTTCTTTTCTTTTGCTGCTATGCATGCTTAGCATACAAGGCTTATTTGCTAGTTAGAATATAATACATATATTTTTGTTCAGAGAGCTGCACATCGGCCAGATTCGCTTTACTAGGCCTGCCTGGCTGGCGAGTAAAGCTATAGACTTGGGTTTTGACCCGTCAAGCATCGAAAACCCACGGGTAACTGGAAGGCCTTGGAAGACGAATCTCGCTTTTCTTCAGCGAACACTCATTCCGGTTTTGCACAGTCTCCAGATACATGAGTCATGCAGTCACTGTCGACAACTTTTAGATTCTAAACTGGTTAAGGAGCACTTAAAATGATGTTCCTCACATTTATCAATTAAAAATTGCAGATATTTTTTCCTTGCTAGAAAACATTTGTATCACTCACACCTAGTGGTGGCGATTGGGTTCCAAAACTAGGGAGCAAAGGTGCAAGAGTGTGTGTGGTGGGGTGGGGGGTGGGGGCCAGGACAGTTTATTTTCCTTTGGTACATAAGGTTAGCGTGGTGCAAAAGTGGCAAAAAGTGGGGGGCAACTGGCCCGCCCCTAATCGCCGCCACTGCTCACACCTGTAAAGAAGTACGAACCAGGTTTCGCAAGAAGTGCCATCGTAAATATTTTGGATCTTTGTGTGACTGGGGGTTGTTCTACATTAAACATATTTTGGGAGTGCTCCCCTATGGTGCAGTGGTAGTGTCGTCACCTTGTAATCAAGGGGTCCCGGTTTGGTTTGATACAAGGTGGTTCGGATCACACTTTAAACTCTAGGTCCAGTCCCTATTAGCCTTATTACGCATAAAGTGACCAAATAAATGAATCAATTAAACAGATTTTGTCTCTGGTGTACTTTTGCCAATTCAATATCCGAATTAGTTGCTCAAGATACTCTCCCCTGAACACTAAGACACGATGGTCCATAAAATGGAACATGAAATCAGAATTTCCATTTTTGCATATTGTCATATTTTTCAACAAATCGTCGTTCACTCATGTTGGTGCTAGTTATCTAGTTCTACGTACCGCATTGATAGTAATACGATGGAAAATATAATTATTAGCTTGAATCTTCATACGGGTGCCATAGTATTTACACATTTCAACAAACAAACGACATAAAAATAAAACCAAGAGAAAATTTAAGATTTCAAGACCAGAAAAGTGACTTAAAATGAACAAGACACACTGACCTATTTCAAGACCTTCAAAATAAATTTGGAAAATATGTGGTAGTCAGTTTGACATAATAATTAAACTAATTTGAGAAGTTACAAAATCTTAGTTATACTACAGTGGCGTAGCAACATATCGCGAGGCCCTGGTCGAGATTAGAGTGCAAGGCCCCATCCATTCTTTAAGTTTGAAATATCAATGTGAATTGATACACAGTCATCAAGGAAATGTCAGCAAATTATCATATTTATATAATAACCTAATAATAATAATAATAAATTTCTGATGAATATTTTATTTAATAGTATGCGACAGAGAAATTTACACTTAGCAGAGCTACAGAAACACGCTGCTGGAATTTTCATTAGCCAAAGCAGTAGTAATAGTACGTTTTTTAAGATGTTATTTACGCAGTGAGACACAACTGAAATATCCTTAAATATGCTAAATTTTCTTTTAAAAAATCAGAAATACTAACTAAGAATCTTGAAAAATAGCCTATATATTATTTAATGAGTCGTTCTTTGTTTCCTCATTTCAAAATTTGTAGGATGTAAATGTCACAAACCATGGATGGCTTAAGTAGAAAATATCGAAGGACGCACATAAAATGTCTATGCTTGATAGAGTTAGGGTGCACTAAACCACAATCCTGTCTAGGGGCCCAAAATATCTACCTACAAGTTCTTTGACACAATCGGTTTCAACATCAACAAATCTTAAAACTATAGTCATTTGCCCTACAAGTGTGAAATCTTTGGTGTAATCAATTGATACAGCTAATTTGACTTTTTTTAATTACCAATTTTGACTTTGTTGCACATTCGTACCAGTTAATTTTGAATTTTAGAACTTATATGATAATAATAATTGTGAATATCATTTTGTTGTTATGTCTTAATGTTCTTGTAATATTAAATATTTGACGCAGTGGCGTAAATTGTAAAGTATGCGTCCGCAAGAAACAAATTTGGGTCCCTTAAATAGAGTCAGATTCTTCCAGGAAATTTGTGTAATTACTTAGAATGGCTGGTTGTGGCTACACTTACATTAATATAGGCTATATTAACGATGATAATTATTACGAATTTAGAGTAAGTTTCAATTGTAGGATAAAATTTTATCTTTGTCGCCTTTTTTCCCTTGGTAATTTGGAAAATAAATGTACATTATGCAAAACGGTAAAGATTGGATTTTACTTTTATCAATATTATTTACGTATTTTCTATAGCCACATAACATTTGAAATGTTCTTGATGTAATAGCAACATTCTGAGTGAATAAGAAAGGACGATTCAGTCAGAAAAATAAATATTATACCCTTATAATACACTTGGTTAAATGTTGTAAATAGACCATACTTGACTAATTCTGTGACATCACGGAAGCTGGTGTGAGGCCCGTATATAAGTATCTCGGAGGCCCCAATCTTACCGAGGAACCCTTGATTACAAGGCAACGACGCTACTGTTGCGTCATCAGGGACACTTGTGTGCAAAAAGGACATCTTGTAGATTTTTAAAAAAATGTTTGGCAAATAATAACAAACTTAGAAACACAATTTCTATGATTTAAAAAAAAAACAGCAAAAACAGCCAGTCTACATGAAAAAACATTATATTTTCAGGTCAATCTCCTAAGTATTAACTAACCTCTTAATGCTCAGAATATTTTTCTAAAATTTACCGTGTTTGTTTTTGCATTGAACCTGATTATGAATGCATAAAATCACCTATAACTCAAACAGAGGCCTGCACAAGACCCGGAATAAACCCGTCTGCAAGAAGGCATGCCTACAATAATATGTAATACGCACGTCAAGCCCAGGTATTCGACATCGCGCAAGCGAGCTTCACGTCACAGGTGTGCACAGGCCTCGATGCCTGCCAGGTTTTTCTCTTTACCCGGGTACTAAAAAGTCACGTGAGACTCGATGTAGTTCTTGGTTAGACGCGAGTACTAATGTCACTGTTGCCAACGGCCATAAAAGCGGAATTGCCTTGAGGTTGTATAACCATTGGCATAGCAAGGGGGTGGGCGAAGTGGGTGACCACCCTGGGCCTTGCATATGTAGGGACCTCGCGTTTCATGAGGTTGATAAGAAAAACGTAATAAATGAAAATGAGAAAAATAGAAAAGATTTATTTTTGTGGGCGATAAAATTAAAACATATTGTTTTTATCTGGCTTTATATTGTAGCTTAACGTTATAATTTGAATGAATACGACAAATCAGAGGCGGGTGGGAGCTCGAAACCTAAGGGGCCCCGAAAAAGTCAAAATAATTCTCATTTCTCATGTGAGACATTAACGCAAAAATTGCTTGGACATTTTTATCCATTTATTCTTTTCTTGAATAAATAGCACACTTTGTCTTGGCTTTTCTTCCATCTCGTGACCTTGCAGAGCCTACCCGATTTTAATATGTTAATGATAAAGCACTTCAAACTGCCACGGAGCAAGGTATGGAGCATTTAAATGTTTCCGTTGTGTTCAACTGAAGAAGGTAGGGTGGCGACAGACCTGGAAAACCTGGAAAACCGGGAAAAGTCAGGGAATTTGAGGTGTCAAAAAAAGTCAGGGAATTTTGTCTTCATTCACTTTTTTCAATTTTTTTATTTATTTATCTAAAGATATCGTTATGGAACTCTGCGCGGGAACAGGAAATCTCGTTCGTAAGTTTTGGCCTCAACTTTTAGGCCCCTTTTATGCGCAACACAACCACGTCGCCAGAAACCAGTGATGGCAGGAGGAGAGAGAGAGAGAGAGAAATTTCTCTCGCAATGGCTTCTCGGCGGGAATTTTAAATTCGAACACTCTTTGGAGGAAAATTGTTATAACTCGGGCACTATGGGAGCAATCTACTTCAGATAACTTTTGATTTTCAGCTAAAACATCAGCGCATGCAGCCGTGTACAATTCAGAACGCCGAACCGAGGTAGGGGGTTTGGGGGGCGCGACCCCCGAATTTCAATGGAAAAAATCATAAAAATCTGGAGTTTGCCCCCTCTTCTCCCACTATTTTGGAGAAAAGCCGCGAACTTTAGTATTCTTTTCAAAGAATGTATATTTCTCAAGAGAATGAAACATGTTTCGTGTTCTTGACTGCCATACAAGTTGAATAATAAGCCAAAATGTGATTTTTTTTTTTACGAAAAATAGGTAATTTTGCATTTTTGGAGGAAAATTGTTATAACTAGGGCACTATGGGAGCAATATACTTCGGATAAGTTTTGTTTTGCACCTAAAACATCATAGCATGCAAACGTGTACAATTCAGAACGCCGAACTGAGGAAGGGGGGGTTGGGGCACGACCCTGAATTTCAATGGAAAAAAAACATAAAAATCTGGAGTTTGCCCCTTCTTCCCCCTATTTTGGGGAGAGGGCGCGAACTTTAGTATTCTTTTCAAAGAATGGAAATTTCTTAAGAGAACTTAACATGTTTCATGTTCTTGGGTGTCATACAAGTTGAATAATAAGCCAAAATGTGATTATTATTATTATTATTATTATTATTTACGAAAAATAGGTAATTTACATTTTTGGAGGAAAATTGTTATAACTCTGGCACAAAGCTTAGTATTCCTTTCAAAGAATGGACGTTTCCAAAGAGAATGAAACATGTTTCATGTTCTTGGGTGCCATACAAGTTGAATAATAAGCCAAAATGTGAAACTCTGTTTTTTACGAAAAATAGGTAATTTAGATATTGCTCAGAAAATTGTTATAACTCTGGCACTATGGGAGCAATCTACTTCGGATAAGTTTTGTTTTGCAGCTAAAACATCAGAGCATGCAACCGTATACAATTCAGAACGCCGAACCGAGGAAGGGGGGTTTGGGGTGCGTGACCACAAAATTTCAATGAAGAAACCATAAAAATCTGTAATTTGCCCTCTCTTCTCCCGCTATTTGGGAAGAAGGCGCGAACTTTATTATTCTTTTCAAAGAATGGACATTTCTCAAGAGATCGTAACATGTTTCATGTTCTTGGGTGCCATACAAGTTGAATAATAAGCCAAAATGTAATTATTATTATTTATTTATTTTTTACGAAAAATAGGTAATTTGCATTTTTGGAGGAAAATTGTTATAACTCTGGCACTATGGGAGCAATCTACTTCGGATAACTTTTGTTTTGCAGCTAAAACATCATAGCATGCAACCGTGTACAATTCAGAATGCCAAACTGAGGAATGTGTGTTTGGGGGTGCAACCACCGAATTTCAATGAAAAAAAAAAAATCTGGAGTTTGCCCCTTCTTCTCCCGCTATTTTGGGGAGAATGCGCAAACCTTAGTATTCCTTTCAAAGAATGGACGTTTCCAAAGAAACATGTTTCACGTTCCTGGGTGCCATACAAGTTGAATAATGAGCCAAAATGTGAAACTCTGTTCGGAAATGTGGCATGGATATGTTGCGGAGAGGGGGAGATTGGTCATCAATATGAATTTCCCAGGCCTGCTCCAGACCTGTGTCAGAGTTTTCACCCAAATATAAGAGTATGAAGGTCCAAAAAGCACATTCATTTTCTAATCAGCACCATGATACCATATGGTATCGTTGGGGAGTAAAGGTAAAGCCTCTATTCTGTATTACGTGGAAAATGCATTGAATTGTCATTTTTTTCTTGTCCGTATGGGAGTAGTAAGGGGACTTGTCAACAGATGGAGGGGATAAGAGTAGGTGGTGCCCTCCGATAGTTGTCGGAAGTCGTAGTAAGGCATTTTGTTGGGCAAACTAAAGGAACATGGAAACAAATAGGTTTCATTGATACATACGAATTTTGTCGAATATCGCCACCCGACAAAGTAACTCACTACAACATGCGACAGAAATTGCATGGACTGCAACATCCAACAAAAATCGCATGCATAAACGAGAAGAGCTTTAGACTGCAAATATGCTGCTGGAATTTTATTACTCTTCTGGCTCACTTCACCTTATTTAATGTAGCAGTGCTTACGAAGGTTTTTTTTTATCATCCTGACATATTACTGGTTTCGCACAAGTTAACATACGTTTACAATGACATTGCACTATTCTTAGATATCAAGAAGAATCCAACCAAATGGGATATATATTGAATACTATCACGAAAAAGTGAAACATAAATCTGCATTGGTGAACGTTATAAAAATTGGCAAGTGCATGCTCCCAACCTCAAATTTACTGCAACACTAGTATTGCAATGAAAGTAATGCCACTCTCTGTCCTGTCTGTTTAAACTCATGAGAGATGGTCATTAATCTCTCATTGAGTAAGGTTAATGTCCAATATTATGAAATAAAATACTAATAATAAATACGTAAATATGTTAATAACATATTTACACAAATCATTCAATCATAAAAGCAAATCACTTTCTTCAAGAATTGACTTTTCTCTCCCAGCCCTGCTAAATTTTCACTTTCCATCTACTGATTTATACGAGGGGTGGCCAGAAAGTAATTTCCAATTAGTAGGGACATTGATTTTTCACAAACACCAAAACCGTGAAAAATTGTAATTGCTACGAAGTTATGTTTAGGAATGTGCAATGATGTCTGGATACATTTTTCGCCCGTTCGAAATATTGAAATTTGGCATAAAATGCGAATTGTTGGCGTTTTAGTGATTTTTTTAAAAGAAATGTCTTAAAACTACAAAAAATTCCATGAAATCCAACACACTTGTCTTTTCTAGGCCATGTTTGTGTACATAGAACAGCAAGTTTTCCAACATTTTACTCAAGAGTAAACTATAGAGTTATACGTACATGGAATAATTCTGACCGCCACATTATTTCATGTATTTCCCACAATTTTTTCAACTTCTATCGAAAGCATTTGCATCACAATGCAAAGTGGCAGGGTTCTAACAGGAGATCGAGTGTGTATTTACCGTCACATGGGAGCCACATGTTCGTATTTGTCGCACGAGATATGTTTTGAATTACCAAGCTAAGTGCGCACCATCGGCATTTGTCGAGCGAGTAATAATGGAACTATGCGAGAGACCCGGGGTCGATCCCCTGCGGTGTAGAACCGGGATCTGTTCCACCTATTCAAACTGCTCCGCGCCCACCCAGCATCATATGAAGCTGGTACCTTGAGGAAACTTTGAGGAATAAAGGTAGCCAGGAGCGTGGTGCTGATCACATCACCCCTATACACCTTCATGGAAGCACTTTACTTTTACTTCCTCAAAAATCTGTTCCAACATATCAAACAGTCACGAAAATATGTAGACCATGTGACCTACAATTTAAAATAATAGTTTAAAAGCACAATGGAGTATTACATTTTGGTATATTTGGCAGATAAATGTTCTAAAACAAAAACGCGAATTTTGGGAAACGTAACACTAACAAGTCAAAAAAATAATGCCAATTTTTGGTGCCATAATATATCTGTGTCTGTCACGTGAGATTGATTGATTTTAATTTTTTGTGTGTGTCGCCACTTGTGGTCATTATGCACCATTCAGAATATACGAGGAAAATTCCATTATCTAAAATCCTTACATTAAAATTAAAAAAGGGGTATGGAAAATAACTTTCCCAAAAAAATTTCAAGATATCAAACTCTCACGAAGAGGCGTAAGCCGTGTGACTTACAATTTGAAACAGTAGTTTAAAAACACCACGAAAGTATAATTTCAGATATTTGCCAGAAAATGCGCTAAAATGAAAATGTGAATTTTGGGGAAAATAACACCCTATAGTAAGAAATAAAAAATAAGAAAATACACCAATTTTTTAAAAAAATAACAAAATATCAAGGTCCCTACCGATTAGGCATAAATAAAACAAGAATATCAGTTGTAATTTATTACATTAGTAACAGTGAGTCCTAACCTAATTTTCGGCATAATCACCACCATTGTTCTAGCATTTGTCGTAGAATGGCACTAGATTTTGTATGCCCATAGTATATGTGTCTGACAGCAAAGACTGGAACTATCTCTACCGCAGTGTAGCTGTCAAATCCTTGCCTTGCCAGAAACCTCTTCAGTTAAACAAAGAGATGAAAGTCGGTACATTCAAGGCCAGGAATTTGCATGGAGTGGTCCAAGATCTTTCACTTGAAGTGATGCAAATGGGCCCGTGTGTACTCAGCTGTATGGGGTTGTGCACATTCGATTGGCCTTCCGTGAATTGTCTGCACAATCGTCTGACCACATTGCGAACTCACTCACGACGTCCGGTCTGCACACCTCACACAATTGCTGGTGACTCTGTGCCAAATTCTGAGCATGTGATGTAGGCTACGTCGCAGTCGGTGGGAGACTGTATGAGAGCTGCAATCTTTAACCTAGAACTGTCCTAAAACTGCTGCATTGCAACTGTACCAGATTACAGCTACATCCCACTTCTTCCTGCCTGCATGTGTGTGTATCACTCTCCGACCACTAGTGCTGCGTATAGGCACATTGGAACTTTTTTCAGGATGCCCTTCGTATATGAACTTTCAGAAGCTTCTATTATTCGAGTGTTAATGTTTTAATGTGTGGTTAGCTAAATCAGATACCTATACAATGTAATTCTATAAATGCCTTGCGTTAAATTTCTAATACCTACATATCCTTTTCGTCAGCAATAATGGTATAATGCATGTTGTCAGTTTCACAGTACTTCACTTGGATATACTGTACTGAAGCAGAAATCTCATTGATAATGTAAGGAAATACGACTCTTTATTTTGTTGGATTCAGTTGTTTCACTTATATGCAAGAGTTAAGTTTTTTTCTTTACAGAGAAGAGAGAAGTAGCTTTATGAATTGAAAAATGAGTCCGCACTGATGGTTCTTGCAAGCAGAAGGTTCCAAACCTCAGTGGAAATATCAACATATAATACCGAGAATGTATAAGGAGATTGTTAAATTGCAAATTGTATTTCTTTAATCAATCACTCTTATCTCATTTAGTCGTAACTTTACAAATAATCAAGTATTTTATTTTAAACTTACTGCGTATGACAAAATTCCATAATCCTTCCCTAGCTTGTGAATTGTAATAATTTTCCAAACACTATTTTGCAGTTTGAATTCAAATCATAGAGAATAGAGAAATTAAGTCAATTTCATAGAAGATAATATTGGTACTTAACAAATCCATACCTGGATCTGTGTGAGTTTATTATTTCCATTTGCAAAAACATATATTTAGTTTAGTTTGTAATTGTCAGGGAAAAATATAAATTTTGTCCTGGAAAACCTGGAAAAGTCAGGGAATTTTATTTTTGCTTGTTTGTAGCCACCCTCGAAGGGCATGGATATTATTAGCAGTTCTTCCTTTCTTCCTACAACATTAGATCCAGCGATTGCCCTCTGTAACGAGCACAAAGATGATTTATCTTCCGAATCTCCTGATCAAGTTCTATGTTTCAGGAATGTGCTTCAATTTGAAATCAAGTGCTTTGGCAAAGTTTCTTCTCCTTGATAGCTCTACGCTAGCATCCAGTGTTCTCTGTATCCTGTATCACCTTCTGTTTGTTTCCTACTCTTCAAGTAACAACCACGAAAAAATAACTATCTTTCTCAAAATTGAAACCTAGGAAAAACTTGTGGAAGGTAGTGTAGAATGGTATGATTCAGCTCAAATTTAGCGGACTCAGTAATCTTACTTTTGAACGTGAAAGGGCAAGATCTAATGATGTTGTGAAGTAAAAGTGTCATTCGCTTCCCAGAAGCTAGCTTTCTGTTAAGCAAGGTGATTTGATTTAAATCAGGTTGATTTAAATCAAGATTTAAATTGGGGAATTGTATTTTAAATAATCACTTTAAATAAAATTACAGAATAATGTACACAAGAAATTTGTAGATATCAGAATCACTTTTTGTGAAAGTACATTAATCTTGTAATCATTTAATGTTTATTAGGCTCTAAGAAAGAAAATAAAGGAAACATAATATATGTACTGATATGTGCTAGATATAGTAAAAATCAAGAGAAATTCTAATTTCAGGGTACAGTGTAAGTTTTAGGAATATCAGGGTATGTTTCATTCATCCCTAACAATAACAATTTACTTGTAACTGTACCTGGACATGTATTGAAATCCTACCATGTAAAATTCGCTGACATATAAGTTAATAACTGTATTTTTCCCTTGTAGTTGTGGTATTTAGAACAGGTTGAGATAAAATCTTGCTCTTCTACTTTTACACGTAGCATAAATTTAAATAAAGCAAATAGTGCAAATAGTTTAAATGAAATCGCAATGACTGACTGTGCAAGTGTACGAAACGAATCTTTATTCTTTCAATACTAGTAAATTTTAACTTTAGCAACTTGTCTACAGATTCTCGTTCTACGTTTCCAATTACCTAAAATTCTGGTGACGCAAGTACACATTTTTTTATAGTTCACTAACTATATCGCAATAATCATAAAGATTTCTTCCTGTCGTTGACAGAAATAATCGACAAGGGGATCCATCCATTACTGAGTATTGAGTACAAAGGTACAAAATTATCCACAATGTATTTGTGAAATAGGTTATTAAAATTGAACAGTCATAAAATTATATTAATGTAGTTACGTTATACAGGGAGGTTATTGCAGCATGCCACCGCTTCAGCATCGGCCGCTTGCCGGCCCAGTCATGCAACAGGTGCCGGCAAATTGCGTAACAGATAGCCCGTAACAGAAACCGCTTGTTTTGTAATGTTTCCACTTTTCACAATTACAGTTACAATTACAATTGAAATAAGCACGTACCTTGTCGCACGGATGCAGGAAAAGGTGTCCTCCCAAATACAAATATTTCTGGCACCTTATTTCTGACGTCTAATCTTAGATTAGTCATCGCTACTTTATTCTCAGTTGTCGCGACAGCGCCTGCAGCTTATCGGGGGTTGGGTGAGTTGTCAGCCGCGAGATGGCGCTTCATACTGCACGTGTCGGCAGTGATGCCAACCGTAGGGACATGTCCCTACGCATAGGGACTTTTCACTAAATTTCGCCCGCGTAGGAACGTAGGGACAGATTTTGCCAAATGAGGGAAAACGTAGGTACTTTTTTCAATCTTGGTAAATTACATTTTATGAATTAGTTTATCTGGATACTTTAGCGAGGAGGAGAAAAAAGAACTAACTAACAGATCTCCATCAGAATTTTGGAACATGTTATCGGTTACCAAAAACTTTCAAGGCAAGTTCCTTTTTGAAAACATTTCCACTCTCGCGAAAATAGTGCTAACATTGCCGCATTCTAACGCGGAAACGGAAAGAATATTTTCAATGTTAAGTGATACAAAAACAAAAAAGGGAAATAAAATGGGACCAAAATTGTTAAAGAATGCAGGAAATACAGCATCACCAACCAACATCTATCTCTTCACAGCAGCAGCATGTATGACTTCAAATAACATAATCAACAGTAAACGACTCAACGTTATTCATTAGGGGTGTGCTGGATTCTTTACTTTAAAAAGTCGTTAATTCTCGACGTTTTCTGCCTTGTAAGTTTCTGGAACTTATCGAAAGTTGTAAGTTTTTATTCCAGAAATGCAAAAACAATCACTTAAAGTGAAAATGACTTGTAAAATTCGAGATTTCCAGTGCTTCGGGAAATTTCGAACATTTCCCGTCCAGAAAATTTTCCGACTTGGTCGGGAAATTGCAAATTTTTCAGTCCCGAATGTCGGGATTTAAAAAAATTACCGTCCCGATCCCGTCCCGACCCAAAAAATTCTGTCCAGCACACCCCTATTATTCATTAAGGCAAGAATTTACAATACCGGACCCTTCTGTAATTTCTATGCTACGTCTTATACTCACGAAATAATTATTCGTGATTATTTATCTCAAGTTAACATGTTGGGGTGAGGGGGAAAAAATGTTCATTAACGTGTAGAAGTTGTAAAATAAGCTTTTCAATTCTCGCAATGATTCTCCGTATACAAGTATGGTAGCCATATTTGTTGATATGAACAAATTAAAATTAGTTACGCTGTCTACAGCGTTGCCACACTGTTGATTTCATACTTGGAGAGCATGGATCGTGTAAGAATGGCGGAAGAGAACAGTAAAAAAGTTGTTAATGTTGTACAGATTGTTAGGTGGAGTGTGCAGGAGGATGGCTGTGGGCTAATTAATAAACTTATGGATTTCAGTATATTGCCCAAAGAACGTGCTTACATGTGACAGCGACAATCACGATGTAGAAGAACTGATTTGATTACAGGTAAATTTGGCAACAGTACATCAATCATAAAATTGCAGGATACGAAAATGGCCTTCGATGATGAACGTTTGCCGTTAAAGTGCTACGAAAATAATATTTTTTATCGGTTCGTAATCACAATTACCGCAAAACCATTCAGGAATAGCCCCACTGACCATTCTCGGTAAGTTTAGGTTAAGTTAGGTTAGGCAAACATAGTTAAAATTTGGGCTCGAAAAAAACATGCACGGGTAGCCCAACAAACCATTGACGGATAGCCCCACGAACCATTCAGGTACGGTTAGGTTAGGTTAGGATAGGCAAACATAGTTAAAATTTGGGGTCGTAGTAATATCAGGAATGTATATTTCGTTTTTTAAGTATTGGAAACACAAAATTTTCCGGTAAATAATAAGCAATCGTGCCGATCGCGGACCACTCAATGTCACTTATTTTGCAATTTCTACACGTGACCCCCCAAATTTTAACTTCAAATTTGTGATTAGGAGGCCTCAATTAGTGAGTATGCGAAATATTACAAAAAATCGGGGAGAGGTCCTGTATTGTAAATTCGCTCCTTCATTAATTGTGGAAGCACCGAGCAGAAAGATTTGGTAAGTAAATGTGTATATTTTATCTTCTGTTTGCATGCTCATGAGGTGTTTTTTTTTTTAGTCACTTTACTTGGCGTAGGGACATTTGGTCAGTTGTAGGGACATTTTGACTACGTCTGTAGGGACATTGCCGAAAAATGGTTAGCAACACTGTCGGCTACCAGACAGTGAGTCTACGCTCATTCATGTTCACTTCTGTTCGCGTTTATCAGTACGCGTTTTGTTTATACTGTGTTATTGAGTTGGTGTGCTAGTGCTTTATTGTGTGTTAATTGTTATTCATTCATTACTTATGTCGTTAAACAAATATAGTCTTGAACATAGAGTTTTTATGTACGATAATTACGTGAAAACGAATTCTTGCAGAAAAGTGGTCAGGGATTACGATAGACAGGATCTCTTGAACCTAAGAAACGTGTTGTATTGCTGTTGAAGGAAGTCATTTTCAACATCTCTTATAACACAGGAGGTTAGTGATCATCATTATTATTACTTTTAAATATCATTTTACGCTTTCGGTTTGCTTTATGCGCCGGGATGCTGTCTTCCCTTTCTGTCAACTGAGGATAAAGTAGCGATGTCTAATCTAAGATTAGACGTCAGAAATAAGGTGCCGGAAATATTTGTATTTGGGAGGACACCTTTTCCTGCATCCGTGCGACAAGGTACGTGCTTATTTCAATTGTAATTGTAACTGTAATTGTGAAAAGTGGAAACATTACAAAACAAGCGGTTTCTGTTACGGGCTATCTGTTACGCAATTTGCCGGCACCTGTTGCATGACTGGGCCGGCAAGCGGCCGATGCTGAAGCGGTGGCATGCTGCAATAACCTCCCTGTATTTCTTTTACGTGATTTATATATCATCAAGATCATATATCTTGTGAACCGTTACATAGCTTGAAGAAGTAAGTGAATATCATCTACTGTGGCTAGAATAAAAAAAAGATGTATAACACATAACTTTGAACTACACAATTTCAGACAACGTATGAGCAATAATACGGACATATAAATATCAACATTTTTCATGTTAAATAAAGGAATATAATTAGTAGTAACAAGTTCGGCATCCGTGTAATTAATATTACCATACACAAATTCTTAAATGTCGTACTTCGCATTGGCTGAACACAATTTTTTTTTACTAGCATGTTATTAAATGTTGTATTACATAGGCATAAATTTACTTGTAACTGATCAACTGTGAAATAAATACATTTGGCAACTCTTTTTCGAACAACTCGCTCATTCAAATGCATGTATTTCCACAAAATACACGACTAATCCTTTGACGTCATCAGTCCTTTTAATATCACAGGTTGCGGCCCGTACACGTATGCATCTCGGAGGCCCCGGTTCGATATCCGGTGGAGGCACATAGTGGTTCAGATCCCACTTTAAACTGTAGGGCCAGTCCCGAGTAACCTTACTGTGTATAAAGTTAACTTAAAACAACAAATCAATCAATCCTTATTCCACAGACATACGATATGTTACTGTTTGTACATTTTCTCGCACTGATGTTTTTCTGTAGCATTTTCTTGATAGAAAAACTACAACAATGTAATAAGAGTTACTGAAAACATATTTTCAATTTGCAATATAATGAAAATAACCTAAAAACTTTCTCTTCAGATTCAAAATCATTATAAATGAAATATACATGTACAAAGCAGAATCCTCATGATGAATTTCCACAATATGCATATAAATTCTTCAATGCAATTCTCAAGGAATTAAGGCAAAGCAAAACATAATTGGACATGAGTACAAGTAAAACTCAACAACGAAGAAAACAATGCACAGGCTATTTACCACTTGGAATTTGAAAGAAGTGGTTACAATACGCATGCACAAGAGGTGTGGTGTGAATATAGCCCGTTGTTCACTCACAACACAAGTGCTTAGCAAAAGGCAGGCTATGTCCATTACCTATCTTATTGGACAGTACTTGTACACTTCTCTTCAAAAAAACTGGGACACTCGTTTGAGTTAGAGATCAGCTTCAGAGCCGACTGAGTGGAGCAGTATAGCCAAAGTGAAGGTTCGGGAAAACAGCACTCTGCAGTGTTGCTTACCACTAAAGTTTTTCACCGGATGCAGAGAATTTTCTGACTTGCCGAGTGGAAAGAAACGGTTACAGGAAAACCTTGCATTTTAATTATTAATGTAATGCAGTGTCCAATTTTTCAAGAGAATGGTGGGAACACATTCAGGAAAATAGGTTCGAGATACTCAATATCCCATAACTAATCTACAAGGAAACCGGCCTCAATCCCTTTGCTTGGGGAAAAGCTCATATTCATTTGAAAGCAGAGGGGAGTGGATGGTGGTTCCATTACCTCCTCCTTAGCTTAACGTAACAGCAACATTGACGTTCACCAAGAGGACTCGGGTTCGAATTCCAACCTGACCGTGGGTGTTCACTTAGCGAGTGCCCCTTCATCAACTTTCCCATATCATCATTTATCTTCTTCGTCGTGATTAACTAAAAGTGGAAGAAAAGCGAAGCTAACAAGAAATAAATCAAATTGATGTTCTAGATGCAGACGGGAGAAAATAAACAATCCAAGGCAATAAGAATATCTATCACGGCCCGAATGATGTGACTTCAAGATCACTTTCGTTACATACTTTCTCTTACGTATGTTCCTCCTCTCATTCAGGAATTACTGATATAGAATCGAGCGTGCAACCAGTCTGTCAGTGTTTGTGTGTGTGTCAGTGAGTTTGCGTCCATGAGTGGTGTGTGGGCTCTCTGGAACATGCGCCGGTGTAACTTCCACCGACAAGAAAAACTATGGAGACACCGTGATGAATGGGGAAGTTCCTCCGAAGATGCATTGTTGCCAACCTGAAATCAAATACCCCAAATCGTCGAAGATAATAAATAAACACATACCAATGCAGATACATACATTAGAAATCATAATTGTTAACATAATTTTGTTACATAACATTGATCATTGGTCATTCTACAATTACAGAAAGTACATTACATTATACAGAAAGTACATTATGAAACACATGACAAACATTATCCAAGTCTTTGAGCATACCCCAAGCTTTGAAGACATCTCAAATCCCCTGATTTTTCATAATCCTATAGAATGCTCTTTATTCTTTGATCCAAACTGATGGCATGCATCTTCTTTCAACTTACCGAGGAAAAGAAAGAAGTTAGACTGTCTCCTACCAATGGAAGAATTTAACTTTCGATGCCATCCCTCAACACTGTTGTTAGTTCTGTGGCGTTCATTGTGGCAATTCCACAGAGGAATTTTATGTTTGCCAAGCTATGTATCAACTAAATAATCGTTGAACTGTGTAATCTTGTCACTTTGCAGCAAATCCTCCATGATTGCAAGGAACCCAACTTCGACATCACCAACTGGGAGATGTGCCAATGCAGTGCACATCTTGACATGTTGTCTAATATCTTCGTTCTCAGTGTACTCTCCGCTTAGACCCACTCTCTGAACTGTCCTCCACAGCACTTGGTTGAAGTGGAAGTTACATCCCTTTACAACCTTAGTGACAATGAAGTTCGACCAGTCACAAATATAGGAGTGCGTTGTGAAAAAATGAGAACACATGCATATGCTGAACATATTTTATTCAGCAGGCTACATGGAACAAAGGAAAACATACATTTCCGCTGCAACGCAGCAATGTATGGTGTCCACACAAAATAAAACATTTTCGTCCATCTACACGTGACATTGAAGTTCGACCACTGTCAGAGGGGATCCTGTTTACCATGGTGTGACGCAGCCCCGTCGGCGAATAACTGTGGCAATGCATCGGGGCATGCTGCGGATGAGTCGTTCAAGGTATTCCACATCGATGCGGTGCCATTCCTCCTGCAGGCAGGCGATAAGAACAGCCACTGTCGTGGGTCCCCTCTGTTGCACACGTCGCTTAAGAACGCGCCACACATTCTCAATGGGCGAGAGGTCGGGACTCTATGGTGGCCATGGCAGAGTTCGCACGTGATGGCGAGTCAACCATTCTCTTGTCAGCCGCGCTGTATGAGGCCTGGCATTGTCGTGTTGAAAGATGAGATGCCGCCTGTGTAACAGGTGCCTTCGCACTGTGGGAAGATGCCGCTCCAGTATGCATGTATAGGCGTGTGCATTCACAATGTCCTCACAGACGTGTAGTGGGCCAACCCCAGATGCCATCATGCATCTCCATACCATCACTGACGCAGGTTTCTGTACCCGACGTGCATAACATTTTGATTCATTCTGTTCCTCCTTCCGACAAATGACTGTTTTCCGTATTTTCCCGTACACAACATTGAAAATGGATTCGTCCGTCCACAAAACCCTGTTCCACTGCCGAAATGTCCATCCCCGGTACATTCCTGCCCACCGTAGTCGATTGCCTTTGTTCAACATGGAAAGGAAGGGTTTACGTTTCGCCTTGTACACTCGGTACCCGCATCGCTGTAGGTAACGGCGAATGGTTCTGGTTGACACTTCAATGTGAAAGCGTTCTCGAGTCCACAGTCGTAATTCGGCCACGGAAACATGATTGTTGGTCTGGATATAGTGCCTAAATATCCGTAGGTCACGCACGCTCGGCAGGCGTTTTCGACCGGGGGCCTTACCTGACTCTGTAGTACCCGTATTTTGGTGGTGTTTGATGATGCAGTGGACGGTTGACTTGGGTAAGATCAGTTGGCACCCTATTTCCCGTTCACTGAGTCCATCCCGTTGCAACTCCACCACTCTTCTCCTCACGGTGTTGTCAATAGGTTTGCCCCTGGTCATGGTGATGATGCACTGCGGCTCCTCGGTGCACAGCATGCGCTTATATACGGCGGACTCCCTTATCGTGTCCGTGACGTCATGCTTCCGTCGAATGCACCACTATCTGGAATATTCCGTATGGGTCTGGTGCCTGGTCGAAGTTCAATGTCACGCGTATTGTTCCCCGTTTTCGTTCTTTATGTGACCTTGGGTGCAACATGCTGGGATCACGATTCTTGCCTGCTGACGCGCCTCCTCTTACACACATGCGTCACTTCTGCGGGTCACCCATTCCACCGCCTATGCCTCTGTGCATTTAATCACGTATTCCTTTCTGGTCGAACTTCATTGTCACCAAGGTTGTATATGCACTGCAGGCCAAGCATCCTGTGCTGTGGAAAATGCAGCAGATTCGAAGTCCATCATTATGGTCTTGGGATTAGTTCCTAAACCCCGGACACCACCCTTTGACTATATTAAAAAATCGGAGATAAGTGCAACGTTTCTTATCTGGAAGAAGAGCGTACACTGCTGGTATAGCACAAGTCACCTCGTCAGTACTCCCTGCATCTACGTGAATAGTGTACAACTGAGTGAACTGTTTTGGACAACTGTCGAAATTTCCGTCGGCAAATGCACAATTTATATTTTCCATAAAATTCCTTACTTTATCTGTAGCAAACATGAGAATTCTGAAGCCATCAGTCGAATCAACCTGCAGAAAACTTTTCCCGTCAAAAAACTTAATTTGTTCCTCCGGGATGATAATGTACTCTGCCTTCTCGGGTTCTTGCCTGACACCCAGAGAGGTTTTCCCCGTAGCTTGTTCAAGCCTGACTTTGCCGATGAATACAGGGGAAGTTTGGTAACCATTTCATAACTGTTATCCTGTACAGCTTTCATCTCTTGCGAGAACACATTTTTGTTTCGAGATCTGCATGTAGGGCTTCCCAGTTGGCTTTTCTGTAATCGTATCGTTTCATCTGTGCCTTTCGCACCGGCTTGTCAAACAGAGTGACCAATAATGGGTTGTGGTCAGATGAAACAGCTGGGATCGAGTCCTGGTCGGTAACTATCGGCAGTCCTTTTAGGATTACGACGGCTTTGGTTTTGAGGTAATGAAACTCAAAATTAGAGTCCCACAGTTCTTTAAGGATCTTATTATAGGTCACGCCGTCTCCGGCGTTGACCTTCATAATGTTCCCCTTATTAGTTCCTAAGAAATTCTTGATGTGCCTGGACTTACATAGTGCCAGGAAGCATGATGGGTTGTGCACCATTATGGGGGGGGGGCTTTTGTTTCCCTTAATGGGTTGGTTCCCACTCGGTGGTGAGATTGTTCACGCGCGACCATCTTGTGCTGTCCTCCCTATCATGCATGTGGTCAAAGAAAATGTATTTCTTTGGCCCTTCGGGTACATTTAAGTCCGGAAAAACGTTGAGGATCATTTCCTCTCGTTCTTTCGCGGTCTTTTTTTCAGTCTTGTTTCCTTTCCCGCCTGCTTGCTCATCGGAATGGGAACTCGCATTGGAGTCGTGCCAGGTGGACTGCTTCCTCTTTTAGTGGGTTGCGTCGGAGGTTCATTTGGTGTGCTGTTGGAGCTTGTGGCTCCCTATCGCACCAGTCTTTCACCTCGGCTCTTTTTCTTGGAGCAGTTGCTTGTTCCGAACTGGAAGACAAAGTCATTGCCTTTCAGTTGGGTCAGAATTGCTTGATTTCTTTGTGCTGGCATGAGCACGTTCTGCGTGTCTGCCAGCATGAACCTCTGCATGTTGGGTGCAGGGGTGGCCTGGGCAGAGAAGGGATCGATATATTCGATCTCCTTCTCACTATCCACAGGACTCCACGGAGCTCACCTCCTCCATCTCTACTTCGCTTTGAGAAGCATGCCTGCTCTCACTATCTGATTCCTCGTGGATCATTTCGATGAACCCCATGTTTATTTCTTTTGGGTTCTTAGGGATCCACATTTTGGTCATGTTCCGTAGCGTTTGAAGCCCCACTGGGAGTGCCGGATCCTGTTTTGACTCTCGGCCAATCAGAGCTCCAGATGTTGGGGCATCTGTTCGGCCGGTAGCCATCGAGGTTTGTTGTCCTAAGAAGGACCATGTTTCGTTTTTGTAGAACTGAAAACCAATCTTGGAGATTCGCCTGCATCTGTTAAGGAGAAAAACATACTTTAAACTCACTGACGTTCTGCGACGAAGCCACTATCGTGCAGTGACCTACTAACTGCGAACTGAGAGTGGATGTCGGCAAAACCTGTTCAGCCCCAACCTCACCGTCCCAGCTAAGGAACGTGGTTCAGAAGGAGAACCTAACCACTTTCGGAACACATGTTTCAATCGTGCTTTCGGCTCTGAAAAAGAATTTGCATTAGTGGATTTGCAATAATAATTGCAGATCTTTATGCAGAGACAGTCGAAATTGCAGTCACTGACACTCAGTCAGCCGATATCTAAAACTCAAGATGAGCAATAGACTTTGTCTTCACTATATCGAGTGTACTAGCTAATACGACCTCTCCATGGCTCCACCAGTCCATCGACGTCTAAAGTGTCTTGGATTTATGGCACTTACCCACTACTGCAGGTCAACATTATCCTGATGTTTGCACCCCTGAAGCAACGGTGTCAATTGTTCAAAGCAAAACCTCTGTCAGTGGGGAGCGGCGAAAAATAGTTCGGAATACGCTGGTAAAGTAAATGTCACTTCTGGCACTGTCGCCATAGCAACAGAAGACCTGGCTTAATACAACATGCTTCCCATACTTTCCTCATGCAGTTTGTATGGAAACAGATCGCGAGGGATACATTTTGTTGTAAGTGACAGCGTTTATCAAAGAAAATGGTACTATGTATCTTACACCATTGGAAAGATTAGAATAGAAGAATACGTAAATAAAATACAGGTTGCTTACAGGCGACAAGTTAAAGAAGAAATGGAGAAACAAAGCAGGTATTCTCCAAGAAAGTAACCAACAAACAATTGGCCGGAACTTACGATTTCTTCGGTTTAGCTACCATAGGCTTGCTTGCGAGTAAAGGAACGTAAAGTCACATGGTTCTTAGTCTGCGGTAAGATATGTATTTCTGCTTTGTGTGTGATTGGAAACATTAGGCACATTTCCTGCCTTCTACACCACGGGTATTAAAATATAGTACAATGCATTTTCTCACTCAGAAGAATATATGTGTAGGGCTATATTAGTCCATCATAGTCAATGGATATCCCCAGAAATGTTTGTAGGGGTGGTCAGGCCATTGGCAAATTTTAATAGTAGTAGTAGTAGTACTAGTAGCACAAAGAACATATACTTGTTTGTTTGTGATAGTAGTATTAGCAGTCATAGGCGTAGCTACGGGGTGTGCCTAGGCACACCCTAATGCGCTGCTTTATCAAAGATAATTAAAGACAGATATTTCAATAATAGAGAAAATAAGCAGCAGTTTGTAAGAAGTTGAAAATATCATTACTTGGTACAAACGTGTGCATTATCGCTGATGAAATGAGTGTCTATAGTTTTTCGATTTTTTGATGTCATTGGAGAAAGAAGATATTTACTGCATTGTACTCTGTACTGTAGCGCTTTTCTTCTATACCTGTCACAAGCTGCACGTGTGAGAGAGCTTTCTCCAAGCTTACCCAAGTTAAAACTAAATTAAGAGCAACTCAGAAGCAGGATAGATTGGAAGCCGTGCTCTTGCTATTTGTGGAACAGGAAAAAGCTTAGTCTATTGATGTAAATGAAGTTATTGATGAGTTTAAGAACATTGTACCTTTTGACAGACGTCTCTTGTTATAGATTACGTGTATTTTGATGTATTTGTTTGTAACATTTATGAACATTTTGTGTGTGTGTAATTTCTATGCAATTTGATTTTTTCTACTACATATATTCAGAAATTTTCAACACTGTCATTTAGTGAATTTATATTCCTTTACAAACATCAGTGCAGTTAAAGAGCCAAGTGATTGTGTTGCAAAATATGCTATTAAAAAGGTACAAGACCTCATTTTTTTTCTTCGTGCACACCCAAATATTAAGTTCTAGCTACGCCTATGTTAGCAGTGCTTAAAGTGGTTTAATTCAACAACCTCCACGCGAACCACAATGAATAGACACAACTACTGCCACTACTACTAATAATAATAACAACAATAATAAATGCATATTGAGGTAACAACGATATTATTATTAGCATTAGTACTCTATCCAAAGTAAATATATATACACACACAAGCTCTGTCACTGTCGTTTCAGAAAATTTGGCTCCCATTTACATCTTAAAGGAATAGCACTTACCAAAATATAATATTTATCTAAATTTCCGGAAAAACTGAATAATCGTATTCGTAATTTAGAACACTTCTTATAAAGCTTAGAAAGCCCAAAGTGGCCAAATCATGTTGTTCATACAAAACTTTCTTGACAGCTGCTCTAGGTACAAAAACTCTCCAATGATTCAAGTTGGTAGATCTATAACACAATATATTGTTATGTAGTTTAAACATTCCCTTAATTTCGAAATGGTCATCACCCTTGCTTAACATATAAATTATACGTTAACATAATTCATCGCTTTGCGGTACTTTCATCCAATACAAAAAGTTTTCTTCTTCAAGTAAATCAATATCTGTGCAGTTTACATGTAAAGTGAAAGGAAACAAATTGTTTTGAGACTTAATTGGATATCTACTTAATGCGTCCGGGGCCGTATTTGCAGAACCACTAACATGCTGAATTGTATAATCATAATTTTGCAATTTCAAAGCCCATCTATTAAGCCTTGGATTTAACGATCTTGCTGAATTTAACCAAGAAAGTGATTGATGGTCACAGTGTATTACAAATGGTCTTCCCAATAGATATATTGAAAATTTTTTCACGGAAAAAAGGATGGCAAGACATTCTATTTCATGCACAGAATATGTTAATTCTGAACCTCGCAAAACTCTGCTCGCATACTGGATAATCAAAGTCAGAATATTGCCATAAGACTCCGCCGATTCCTATTTTACTGCCATCAGTATTTACATGGGAAGTGTTGTTCAAGTTAGGTTGAGCTAACATCTCCGGAGACAAAGCCAATTCCTTCAGACGTTTAAATGCCTGAAGATGTGCTTCATTCCATTCCAATTTTGTATTCGTTCTAAGTAAATCGTATAAAGGAGCAGCAATCATTGCAAACTTATCCACAAATTTTCTCCTCCAATTTACCATTCCTAAAAATGTCCTTAACGCTTTTCTATTTGTTGGAGTAGGATTTCAGTTATTGCTAGATTTCTTTCTGGATCTACAGCGATGGTTTCACCTGATACTATGTGACCAAGAAACTTCACTTCAGTTTTACAAAATGTGCACTTCGATAATTTGATGGACATATTTACTTCTTTCAAAGTTTTCAGCACATAGTCCAAATGTTTTAAATGACTTTGCAGTGATGATGAAAATATCAGAATATCATCCACATACACTATAAGAAATGAACTAGTATCATTGCCAAATACTTTATGCATTCTGTCGACAGCACTCTTAATACCAAAAGGCAAAAAAAAGATATTCCATTAAAATACCGCGATATGAGAAAGCTGTGAATTTAAAAGATCAAGATCTAGGTGTCAGTGGTATTTGAAAATATCCTCAAGTTAGGTCAATCGTCGAAAATAATTTTGCGCCTCTCAACCTAGGCAAAAGTTCAGATATAGGTACAACCTGTTTCATGGTTGAAATTACATGTTCATTCAGCTTCCTAAAATCAACAACAGGATGCCACAATCCACCTGCCTTTGGAACTATGTGGAGAGGGTTTCGGTATGGAGAAGTATTTTCATGAATTACTCCCCATGTTTTCCATTTTTTTAATTCTTTCTCCATATCATCTCGCCTAGCGAATGGAATAGGGTACGTAGATGCCACTATAGGTTCATTCGTATCTAGCTGGATGTCATAAGATTCCACTTTGGCTGCCTTTGGTTTGTCCGAAAACACATCTTGATACTTCAGTAATAAATAAATTATCAGCAACTCCAGCTTCACAATATTCGTTACCATAAACTTTCTTATGGATGTCTTCTTCAGAAGGTAGATGAGCAGAATCATCCACGTGAGAAGATCCAAATGTCAAAGTTTTACAAGACCCAGTGACGGAATTTAACGAGCAAGTATTATTTGTAAAACTCGAAACAAAAGGAGCCGATACTTCCTTACCACTTGAATAAATTAGTTCAACAGTAGACATACGATAATTAATTATAGCCTTATACTGCCACAAAAATGGTGCTCCCAAGATCAAATCGGCATGTAATTGTTGAACTACATATAAACCCACGTGGAAAAAATCATCTCCTAACTGCATAATGACATATTTAAAACCTACAACTTTTATACGTTGCTCACCAGCGAAACAAGCCAACTGAATTCCATCTATTGGTTCCAGCTTTATACTTGCCATAAAGAACTTAGAGTGATCCAAAACTTGTAATCCAACAAATTACATTGATTACCAGTGTCAATTAAACAATTAAGAAACAAGTCACAAATTCTTCTCTGTATTTCTGGTGCTTCAAGTAAAAGTGTAAGAGTTCCTTTATCTGTAACAGTCCACTCAGGCTCTGAATCAAACCACTCTAGCAAAAATGCAACAGGTAAAACATCTTCCTTATCAACGACTAAATATTTGACTCTATTAAAGTCACCGAGACAAGACTTGACATGAAAAAGGTAAGGATCATAATTACAAGTAAGCTCCATGTGGTCATCCTTTGTCAGGACGAATTGGAGCGCATTTCCCCGCCTTAGTTGTTTAATGTTCTCGGAGGGCTCCCACTAGTAACATTAGTTACTGAGGAACATTCTTGATTTAAACTAATGTCATTGCAATTCATTCCATTTCGGAAATTTCCATTGTTCCTTGCTGAAATCTCTGAGTTAGTGTTAATGGAATCACCTCGCAATTCTGTATTGGTCGGACTTTGAAATCTTCTATTTCTGTTGTATCTAGGTGCATCTGTAATATTGCCATTACTCAGGGAGTGCTCGTTGCTATGTGAAGTACGTATGCATTACGTCATCTGGGAGGATCGGGTTTGACGGTGCTTGTTGCTATGTGCAGTAAGTTTTGTGCGGGGTACATTTAGCTACTAACACGTCGCAAAAATCGGAACAAGCAGGTTGTTGATTTTGTAGCGTTCGATTTATTTTTATTGTATTTTTGTACTTCTAGACTGCAATCATGTCTAATTGTGCTGTAGCAAGCTATGAAAACTATAACCAGAAAACTAAAGGAACTGACATAAAATATCATGATTTCCAGTCGATAATTGCGTAAGTAAACAGTGGATTCATGCTTGTAGACGAAATGTAAAAAATGCAAGTGTGCAGTGCCAATTATTGTGAAGAAGACTATGTGCGAGATCTAAAAGCAGAATTTCTGTATTTTCCACCAAAGAACGTGCTGAAGCCAACTGCAGTGCCATCGCTAAAATTACACCCAATTAATTGCTTTAGTACCAAATAATCGAGGAAATGGTGTAGTTCTCCTAAACACTTATCTTCACAATATGCTTCGCTTGTAGGACGTGCTGATAAGGTTTGCAGAGCTGTACGCTACGAAAGACACGCAATAAGGAAACGTGCCCTAAACAGGCTAAAGACTGTGCTGCCAAAAAAGTGAAAAATATATAGACGTTGGTATATACACAAACTGCAAGCAATGTTTCTCTTGTTGGAAAACATATTCGATCTATTACAAAGGAGAAATACACATCTGCATAATGAAGCAAATAAATTAAAGATTACAAACAACCTCTTTCAACCGCTTTAACCAAATAAAAAAGTTCAAAATCTAGAACGTAACCTAACCGACAGTACTACAAGAGAAGTCATCAATATCTTGAAAATGTGTTCAACTAGTGCGAAGAACGTAGTGAGCCTAACTGATTTGTTAAGTACATTTTATGTAAGTCGGATTTATAATTATTAACAATTTCATTTAACACAGACCGATGTTGATTGTGATTTGTATGTTCACATTATTGTGAAAAACGTTGTCGGAAATGGGCATTTCGAAGATCGTGTACTAACTTTCACGCTATTCGAAATGAAATTCACTTAGTACATCTTCAATTCGAGTTACATAGCGTTGTATGCACGATGGTAAATATTGCATAAGTGAATATTACACCCATCATTAAAATGTTTGCAACTTTGTTCAATTTTGGTATTTCACAAATATATTGTGAATAATTTTGTACCCTTGTACTCAATATAAACCAATGGATGTTACATTATTTCCTTGTAGTACATTTCTGTCAAAAAGAGCAAGATCTAAGATTAGTGTAATGCAAGTTACTTCGTTAATGTACAAATGTGTGTCGCATATCAGCCTTGGAGTATATTTTCGGGTTATACAACTCAGACACACATTGGAATGGAAATGGAAAATCTGCGGACAAAGTTCTTTAACGAATAATAATTCGTACAGTTGCACGGTCAATCATTGTGAGTTCATGTAACTTTTCTCCTTTATTGTTTAATTAAACTAAGATATTTTCATCGATATTCTCAAAGCGTTTCATTTACCGTGTGATCAAAAATCTATTTCTATAGGCTTGAATTAGTAGGTTAAGACATTTAAGTTTGATGTTCCTAGTACTCATCAAGTATTTCGAGTAGGTTAACTTAGTTAAATTAGTACTTGTACACTTTGACTCATCTTCTGCACGCGTTTGTATGTAAAGTTCTTAATACGAAAAAATACTTTTTAGAACTATGACAACTATAACTTGCAGCCAAATTTGAACCAGAGAAATTAAAAATATCTGCAAATTACAAACTGGAATTGCGTTTTCAAAGTCTGAAACTACTATCTTACAAATTATTTCATCATTCTTCCTCCACATAAAACTTTTCAAAAAAATTTTGCATGTAGAACTTTGATCCGTACGTAAATTATTGTACAGTAAATAAATATATGAAGAAGGTTGGGAATTCTTTCGAATTTAGAGTAAGTATCAAATGCAGAGTAAAAATTTATCTAGATTGTATATTGCTTCTTTCACTTGATAACTTCAAAAATAAAGTTACATTATGGTGAATGGTAAAGATTGGATTTTAAGTATATCGGTATAATTTTAATACTTTCTGATGTTATGTAAAATTTGAAATGTTCCTGGAAATGATTGCAACGTTCTGAATGAATAAGAAGGAACTATTTAGTCAGAAAACTAAATATTAGGCATTTGTTCTGCGTTGTGTTAAATGTTGTAAATAGATTATACCGGACTACTATCGGATTAGAAATTACGGTTATTCAAGTTTAGACTCCAATTAAAAGTTAATCAGTAGAACCACATAAAAACGAGTTACATCAAAATTCAGCTTATTCAATTCTGTGTCAATCTATAGTTACCAATTTATTTTTTATTATGCCTTCTATTTTTATTATCGTGAGAACAAGATAGGATTATTTTTTAGTTTGGCAAACTATCGCTCTCTTTGAGATTCTATAAATAAAGAACCGGTGTTTTTTTTATTTATAGATTATATATTATATAATTTATTTATTTATTATCCAAACTCTAATATCCATAATTTATAATCCGATAGTACTCCTGTGACTTTCTGTGAGCCCGTAGTACCTCGGAGGCCTCTGTCGATCTCCTTGGCGTAGTGCTTAGCACATCGCGCTTCGACGCCAGGGGTCCCGGATTCGAATCCAATCGGGCAAGATATTGATTTGTCCTTAATGGGAAAATTGAGAATTTAGTAAATGTGATAGTATATGTGAAAACAAATATTGATTGATTGATTTGCTTCATTTTACTTCGCTTCTTGTGCCACTTTTGGATAATTTGCGAAGATAGGGATGAGTGATGAAATGATGAATGAACACTCACAACCATCCATGCCCAAGCCAGGATTCGAATCCAAACCTTTGGCCTTGAAGTGCGATGTGCTAACCACTACGCCAAGGAGGCCGGTTTGTGGAAACAAAGAAAGAGATCGAAGGGGGGGGACTACCTCTTATGGGTTTTCCTTTCATATTTAAAAAAGACAGAAAAGCAAAAATAAACCAAATCTGTCAATCAATTCTTTCTTTGTAACTCTTTCACTATGCAATTCTTCTTTAGCATGCAACGTTTCTTATTAAAATCATAATACGATTTATGAAATGATGAAATCTGAAATTCTAATTAGAACACGGACAACCTTCTTTGTAATATACCGATCATGTTTCAGAAAAATGAATTTTTACAATACTTTTGCATGTGCAATTTTCCCCTCTTTTAAAAGTAGCATGTTTTAATTATGTTACTAATCATTAAAGGAATACCTCAATACCATCCCGAAGTATGATAATTAATATTTACCCCTCAAAGTAATGAAACACTTTCCCTCTCTGAAACTCGCATAGAAATGATAGCGGCCGTTTGCTTCTGCCAAGCCCCGAACGAACATAACCGAAGGGGCACCGAGCATAACCGATCCTCCCACATGACGTCACGCGTTCGTTCATGATCGGCAATTTTCGGATGGCGCTACCTTATAGTATATTAAGTTACCTTGGCCATTACTAGCGTTCCTTTGAGCGGTTGTTCTTCGATTGTTATTATGAAAGTACAAACTTCGATCGTTAACTTGTCGCCTAAACCTCTCTTGGTTAGCTCCAGATTGCCTATAGTTGTTTCTGGGATTCCTAGCAGCTGGTTGGCCCATAAATCTCTCTGAAACTACAGTTTGAGTAGATGAATCACTGCATGACTTATTTTCCACAGACACTTGCCTTACAAAATGCCTAGATTTTTCGAACTTATTCGAGTTGTACTCCCCGCTTATATAATCACCAGGTAGTGACAAAGATTGGGTTTCATCACTAGAATATAAGTCTAATGTCCTGAGTTTTTGTGTTAATTGTTTAAGGTTGGAAATTTCGTGACAACCCACAATCTGCAGCGACAGCTGTTCTTTATTCAACCCTTAAAGTCAGTCATTAGATCATGTTTGTGCATGCCAATTTTGACGGCCAGCGTAGAGAGAAGTTTCTCGAAGATTACTTAGGTAAAATCAAAAATAAGAACCAGCATGACACAAGATCGACTCGAGGAATTATTGATGATGTTTGGTGAACAAAACTTGTGCAGAAATGTTAATATTTCGCATTGCATTGAATTGATAGATTCAGATCATACGGCCCTCGTAGGCTTCTTTTGTAAACTCAACTGTTAACCTTGGTATTTTTAACATGCACAAACATTTCAGTACAAATAGAGGAAAATTAAATAAACCTTACGGCACCGGTGCCACAAGAGAAAGGTAGATTTCATCTGCTTAGAGTGTAAGGTGGATGGAGGACAGAAATCAATGATCGATCAAAGTTAACTTTCGTCTTTCGGAACACATATTGAAAAAATATTGTATGTAATACCTCGTATCATGTACTAGGTTTTATTATAACAAATAAAAAAAGGTAAAAAAGGTGAAGTGCTCCCCTGTGCAAAGCACCACGCCATGAAGGCGTATAGGGGGTGTGGGGGTAACGCCCCACACTTTCTTGATCCGGTCGTGAGTGGGGGTGATGTGATCAGCATCACGCCCCTGACCGCCTTTACCCCCCAGGGTTTCCCCCAGGTACCCATGTTATTCGACGCTGGGTGGGCGCCGGGACCGCTTCCATCGTTAGAAAAGTTCCCAGATTTGAACCGGCCGGGGATCGAACCCGGGACCTTTAGCATGGTAGTCAGACGCCTTACCGACTTTTTAATTTTTTTTATTTTTTTTATTTTTTTTTAAAAGGAAAGCCCCTATGCGGAAGCTTCCCCCATCACACTTCATTCACTCATATCATTTCATTCATATTTCAATTTCAAGACTTTTCAGGACAGACAATCACAAACATCCATGGCCGAGCCGGGAATCGAACCCGGGACCCCTGGCGTCGTAGCGCGATGTGCTAACCACTCCGCCACAGGGGCCGCCCACCGACTGAGCCACCGCGGCCACAAATTATTATAACAAATAGAAAATACATTAACAATACAGAGGCATTAATTATATTATTTAATTATTAAATATTAATAATTAAATGTTAATAGTTTCGTTAGAAGCATATAGAAATATGCCTGTATAACATGGGATCCTTTTCACTAGTGTTGTATATTCCAAAAGTTCTTACGTTAATTATACTGTATTATTAACAGTGACGTGCACTGAGGAGTAGCTAGTCTAGCAGAGATAGATCAATCAATCTCACATCTCGAATTATATTCAAATCACAATATTTATTGTCTTGTTAAAGCCACCACAGCTCATATGCAACACCTTTTTTTCCACGCTCTTCTCGTCCATGTTCTCCGCGGGCAAAGCCGGCTGGATACCCTAGCTCGCTCTTCTTCCGCCTGACCAGTTTCCAGGTAGAAACGGCCGCCCGAAAAAAAAAAAAAGGAAGATTTCTACCTCTACCTCCATCGCCCCCTCTCCCCGCTGCAATGGTTGAAAGCCCGTGCTTTCAGGTCCCCCAGTCTATCTCCTATAGGACAGATAGCGGATTGGTTTCTCATAGATTTTTTTTTGTAAATTCTCTAAAGAACTCAGGGTAAAATTTTCTGCAGTTCTCTGTATTTACACAACTTTACACAACATTTTACACGTTGTACAATGTGTATGTATAATATGGGATGTAGTTTTATTATTTATGAAATGGGAACGTGTTATGTGCAGACAATAATGTTATGCTTTCTTTCCTTTTTTTCAAGTATGGAATATATAATGATTAAATTACAAATATGTGCTCGGGCTCTCTCTCACTCTCTTTTAGTAGGGTTTTATTTAAATATACTACTCTTGGCCTCTAAAAGTCATAAATACGGATGTATTTATTTGGGCAAGAGAACGGGCGTTCATATTGTTGTTGGATTTATTTATTTTACTTCGCTTTTCTGCCACATTTGGTTATTGCGAAAATGAGGATGAGTGATGATATGATGAAATTGATGAAGGGACCTCATATGAAGAATCCAGGCCAGGATTCGAACCCGTGATGAGTGCGCATTCTTGTCTTATGTGTTGTACTCAGCAGTGAATAATGAAATAATTTGGAATGAAAAATGTATCTCAGAACTCAAAAAGCCAAATGAATATTATTGAAGAAACTACAAAAAAGTGTGTTTTGTTTCCTGTTTTGTTTCTGTGCATAAAGTGGACTTAAAACACCAAATGAACCAACTGTGCGGGAGTGGTTATCACAGCGCGCTACGACGCCAGGAGTTCCGGGTTCGAACCCCGTCATGGCATGGGTGTTCTTTGTGTTTGTCCCTTCATTAATTGTATCGCATCATTTTCGCAATTAACCAAATGTGACAAAAAAGCGACGCTAAGTAACAAAAATGAAATCAAATCATTGATTGATTGCTCGATTTGGTTTATTTTAGTTCGTTTTTCCGCTACTTTTGGCTAATCGCGAAGATGATACGATAAAATTGATGAAGGGACACACACAAAGAATACCCATGGCCAAGCTGAGATTCTAACCCAGGATCTCTGGCTTAGTAGTCAAATCAAATCGTTTTTTATTTTCGAATGTGGGTGGGGTTTACGTGTACTTTTTTAGTACTCATTCATCATTTTGTAATCTTTTCCTGTTATTGACATTCTTCTTTTTAGGGATACTGGGCCATAAAGGGGGGAGGGGTGTGACCCACACCAACCCCAACCCCTCCCTTGAGCACGCCACTGACTGCTACCCCAAGTGTCGACGTCACCGCACGTCACTGATTATTAAACATAAAGAAATCGTCATACAGGCTACATATAAAATTGCTAGAAAAAATTTGAAATAGGGAGGGCGCTGTTTTGTTTATCGTACCTCTTGTTCACGAATCCTGAAACCGCCAGTGCTAATTGGGGAGCAATTTGAAAAAAGTTAGCGGGATCCGGTGTCCGGCGCCAGAAAACAGGCGCGATGGGATTCGATGCGCTGACCACACTTCACCCAATGAAAAAGTCGCTCTAGCAGGACCTGGCTGTCGGAGGGCTGTTGCGCCAATTCATTTACACTAGCTATTATCAGCAAAGGTTATACGTACTCCTACAAGTACATTTATAGACTCCAAGGGGTAAGTCTCGATTACAAATATTATTACTGTTTTTATTAAAACTTATTGTAAAAATTATTTGTTACTTCAATAACCACCCGTAAATGCTTCTCGCATTAAATAAATAGTATTCCACTTAATTGTCACTGATTTTTTCCACTGTGAAATGGTTAACACAACGCGTTACGGCGCCAGGTTCACCGGGTTCGAATCTCCGCCTGGGCAAGCGTGTTTGTGACTATCCTTTCATCATATCACGCATCCTCATCTTCGAAAATAGCCAAACGTAGCAGATAAGGGAAGAGAAATAAACTATCAATGAATTATTTATTTTTAACTCTTCATTTATTAGATAATTCTTTTTAGCATGCGACGTTTTGGTTAAAATTATAATACGATTTATAAAATCTTGAAATGCTAAATGTTCTCAACTTTCTTTGTAACGCATCGATCAGAAAGTTTCAGGCATGGATTTTCAAAATACATTTGCACGTGTACTTTGCCCCCGTTTAAAAGTAACGCGTTTTCAGTCATGTTACAAATCATTAAAAGGATGCCTCAATACCATCTCGGAGACAACTCATATTTTCCCTCTCCTCAAAGTAAAAAAAAAATACTTTTGCTCTGAATCTCCCATATAAATGCTACGGGCCGTCTGCTTCAGCAGAGCTCAATGCCTCTGGCATGTTCTGACATCCCAAGCGGTTTGGCATAGGCGAAAGAATGCACGCCAGTGATTTGTGCTGCCAGGTGGTGACGTCACAAAATGAGAGTGCAGGTGGGTGGAGTTTGGACGTCACGGACGGTTAATGTCGTAGCGCGTATCAATCAACGTTAATACTTTGGAATCCGCATACCTTTATGAATTATCATTCATTTATATTAGTTCGTGATCGTAAAGAAGTGTAAATCTTAATATATAAGCATAGAAGTTAAATAGAAGGGCAAAATGAAACATATTCGAGTAATGTTGTGTGATGCCAAGTTTTGTATAAGCTACATATTTATTTAAATTCCTTCAAAATTCGCGATTGTATTTAAAATAAAATAATAAAAAAAACTCACAAGTTCTAAGTCCCACGCTGAAGTGGTCTATTTTTATTTTGTACATTGCACATCACTTTTCAGTACGCTATTGGGTTAATCGCGACGATGGGATGCACCCCTTATTTCTTTTTTGCAAAACCCACAACAATTTTCATAAAAGCCATATTCATTGTAAATTTTGGCACTAATGCCCTTATTCTCCCCTAAAAACGACTTTACACTTTTGTTTTTTGACATTTTGACGTTCTAGCATCGCAGTCAAGGAGCACAGTGTACTAGGTTATACCCCGCCGTTCGGGCAAAGGAGTGTCAAGCAGGGTGTTCGACTGATGATTCCGGTTTCGAATCATGGCAATTGTCTCGAGCGTCTGAGTCAGAAAACAGTCTCATGTCAACCTCTCTTTAACGTAGCACACCCTGAACTGCTGCAGGCTAACGAGACCTTGGCGCGTGGACTCACATTCAATATAGCTAATCTTCTGTGGGGCTCGTCTTGATTGATTGATTGATCACTCCTGCTACTTTTGTCTAATCGCAAAGGTAAGGATGAGTGATGATATAACGAAATTGATGAAGGGACACTCACAAAGAACACATGCCCAGGCCGGGATTCGAACAATTGTATACAATTAGTTGTAATGTATACAGAGAAATTCATCTTCTGGGCTTCTACAACCCAACTTTTTCGCTTATAGATGGCGGCTGTTGATAAGGGATAACCCCCGAAATAAAATTGTCCTCCCCAGTTCCGACACACAATCATGGACGTCCGCAGGATTTTTTCCAGGGAGGGGCAAGGAAGGTATTTTTTCCAGGGGGGGCAAACAAGGCACATTTTCTCCAAAAATAGTGTTGTTCCCTAAAAAAACATTGCTTAAATTTGAATTTATGATGTTCATGCAACAATTAACACATATTATTGTGGCTAAAATGAAATTATGTGTGTGAAATACATAATTTTTGGTTGATTTTCATTTTCCAGGGGGGGCCACGGCCCCCCCCCTTGCCCCCCCTTCCGGACGCCCATGCACACAATCACCGCTATTGATTTCCAATGTATGGGCAATTTACTCTGCAAACAATAACAATAAATTTGCAAGAGAATGAAGTTGGATAGTTCAATTACGTAGGAAATAGGCACCTCTTCCGTAGTTCGTTGGAACTTTCGTCGGCTTGAAGAAATTATTAATTTTTTAGAGCATACTATTGTTTAATAACGGTGATAATATTCATCTACACTAAATTTCTAAGTGAGAGTATTATTATTCATTTTGCAACAAAATATTTGTGTGATGAAAATTTCAAACATTAATCGAGGATTCTGTATGAGAGGATTTTAAGTCTTTATTTCCTCAGATTTCTAATACTAATTAATTATATTATTTAAGATTACGAAACTTTTGAACACAGGAACTTTGCATATAAAGAAGCGGTAAATTTAGAAACAATGTGGAATTTACCACCCAATTGAGTCTTTGTTTTGTAGTGTCCAGCATGTCTGTGCGTTTGCTCTAATTCATTATTTTTTCTTTCGAACACACATTTAATCTTGAAAAATGTATGTTGTATTAAGATTTCTCTTCTCGTTGGCCCTCCATCCAATAATAAACATCACATCTTTTACCAATAAGATGCCTCGCTCCTGTGCCACCAATTTTAAGGACAACACATCAACATGGACAGAAAGAGGACAACAGAACGGCTTCTAGACTCCCCCCCCCCAATCAAACGAAACGAAATCGGTATTTATGTTTTACTTAGCTTTGTCTTCCCCCTCAAATATCGGAAGAAATCGGCGACAATGACAAAACCACTTTACATTTATACTGATTTGACAATACTGTACTTCGAAATTAAACGTATGCAAATTAAGCATATCTTCCACAATTTCCTCATAAATCTGTTGAAATTCGTAAAAATTCAAGCAGCCGATATTCACCATAAACACATTCCATATATATTCTCACAGAAATATGATATTTTTTACTATCGGCGTTCCCCTCACATCCGTGTAACTGGTTTCACGAGGTTTTACTATTCGTAGTACAATTTAAATTTATTTTTACTTTATTTTACATTTCTATCAAGCTAAAAATTCGTCATTAAGACCAAAGGCGAGCGCACTTGGGGGCAAGGGGGACAGTTAATACTCACTTATAAATTTAATGTAGAGAAATTTTATTACCGTTATTAATTAATATTATTCCCTTTGATTAATCAATTATTTTCAAACCGACGAAAATTCGCAATTCCCTATGTAATTGGAATATCTCATTTCGTTCTACAGCAAATTACTGGTTACTGGTTAATACCATGTTAATACTCACTCATTCGTTAGTCTCGTGTTACACCTATGTGGTCGCAGAAAAAATTGTCCACACATTGGAAATGAATAAATTATCAGTGGCCTCAAATTTGGCCGGGGCTTATATTTTTTAAGAATTTAAAATATAATGACAATTCAAATGAATTACAAAAAATAGGTATTTTTCTTCTTCTAGACTACAAAACTGGACTTATTTTTTTAAAAAAAGTATTCAAAAGGTAATAACAATTCATATGAATTACAAAAAACAGGTATTTATCTTCTTCTAAACTACAAAATTGGACTTATTTTTTTAAAGAATTTAAAATATAATGACCATTAACATGAATTACAAAAGAAACAGGTATTGCTGTGAAACGTACCTTTCTACGAACGTTGGTTCTCATTTAAACAAGAACTGTGCTCTCCTGTTCTTCTGCTCAGCAAGTTTTGTAATTATTTTTTTTATTAATTTTGTAATTATTTTTTCATTGAAGCCCTCTAAACCTAATTGTTTAACAACAAGTTTTTCTTGGTCACTCAATGTCCGAAATGGTGTTGCCAACAACATAGCGTATCTTACCCAATACCCACCACAACGCTACACTACAACACGCGGGATCGAACGAACGCGACGCCACGGAAGTAGCCCCGAATCAACATCCAAAACCATTGCACCCCTCCCTTCGCTCTCTCTACTAGCACGTGACCTTCACTGTAGCGTGTAGCGTAGACCACGCCGCCTTCCTCTGCGACGAGCCCCGAGATGATAACTGACATCAATGCCGCTAGGAGCGCTGTCGTATCCATTGCTGCTGACCATGAACTTACGTCGGTAAAAATCGCCTTTTAAAAGATTGTGTGATACTTATGTATTATGGTGATTGAAAATTACGTCAATACGTCCGTTTTCCTTTAGGGGCTAAGCCCCGGAAGCCCCAAGGGACGAGACGCCACTGTAAATTATGTGTAGTTGTTTTGAATCTGCTGTACGAAATCATGTTTACGTGTAAGTATGAGGCACAGGGAAGGGAAGGAAGGAAAATAAAGGGGATGGGAACAGAGAACTTTTGCGCCACGGAAGCTTCCAACGCATGGCGATTCAGCAGGATTTGTAACTCATATCTGCACAATATATTTATAAACAAACATAGAAATCATGATTACTGCAACACTATTTCCTCTTTCGAAATGAAATACATCCTAACGCAACATATTTACAGCAGACGACGAACGGCAGCAGAACTTCCGACGAGTCTGTGACGTCATAACATTTGCACCAATCAGTCTTCAGTTTAGAACTCCCTATTCCTAACTGCTTGGGTGGCTTGTGATTAGAGAGCATGCATGCCTCTGCGCTGACGTCACGCGTTTGTGAAAGATCGGCAAACTTCTGATGGTTCGACCTATGGTTCGACCCAAGGTACATAGAGATTAGGTAAAGCCATCTGAAGATTGCCGATCTTGCACGAACACGTGACGTCACCGGAGAAACGGTGAGCTCGGCTGAAGCAGACGGCCCCTAACATTTATATGGGAGATTCAGAGAGCGAAAGTATATTATTACTTTTAGCAGGGGGAAAATAATAATTGTCATCCTCCAAGATAGTATTGAGACATCCTTTTAATGATTAGTAACACAATTGAAAACGCGCTACTTTTAAAAGGGGCAAAGTACATGTGAAAAAAATGCATTTTGAAAATCCCTATTCCTGAAACTTTCTGACTGAAGCGCTACAAAGAAAGTTGCGTGTTCTCCTTTAGAATTTCGTCATTTTACAAATTGTAATATAATTATAACAAAAACGTGGCATGCTAAAGAAAAATTAAGAGTTTTAAAAGATACTTGATTAATAGACTTAGTTTATGCGTGATGCGTGATGATGTGATGAAATTGAAGAAAGGAATGTAGACCCATGGCCGGGCGGAGATTCAAACCTGGGTGCCGTTGGCATCGTAAAGTGTTGTGCTAACCACTTCGCCACGGAGGTCAGCATTACAAGGAAATAAATAGAAAATGTCATCTATGTTTTAATATGCGAGAAACATTTGCGAGGAGGTTATTGAAGTAACAAATAATTATTACAAGACGTTGTGATGAAAATTATTAATATATGTGAAATATCGAGAGTTGACCTTGCAGTCTCTAAATGTAATTTTGTGGTTACGCAAAACCTTTACTTAAAATTGCTAGTGTACATTTATAAGCTATTAAAATTTAAAACTTATTCCTGTTCGAAAAAATAAATTGCCAAGTCAAATTAATATTTCGTAGAAATACATATATTTTTCTTTCATGAGGCCAAGAGAGTATTTGGAGGGGACGGTGGCTTGGGAAGGCTATAGCCCCGGATCTCGATCTGCAAAGGGGCTTCCAGTGGGAAAACATTGCTATAGATCTACCACAAGGAAAAAAACCTTGGGAGGACAAGTCCCCGCGCAGCTTTCCCTTCTTCCCTCCACCTCGGGCCATAAGGAAGCATGGTCAACTCTACCCCTCCCCTACTCGCGGGGGTACGGTGCACAGGACTCGCGGGTCTGCGCAGGTTGTTTTGCTCGTGGTTCTATTATATGAAGTAGTCCAGAAAAAGGGGCGAAATGATTTTTTTTTTAAATGGCTCAAGAATACAAAGATATAAGTGGACATTTGACCAGTGATCAGAACGCTACATTTTAAAAGTAGCTTCGCTACAGCTACAGCTACTCTTCCAAAATGTAGCTTCGCTACAGCTACAACTACATTTACCAAAAAGTAGCTCGCTACGCTACTCATGTGCGCTACTCGCTACTTCGCTACTTTTGCGCTACTTCTGCATAAAAAAATTAAAAACAACCATATGGATGGGTATTAAAAATCTCCTAATACTGGTAAATAAATTCTGTTATTTATTAATATGATTCCCATCATTCAATAATTTTGAAAGCATGGTCACTTCAGTTACTTATTTTTACTATAGTTTTTGAGAATACCATACCTATGCAAGTGGCATATCAATTCAAATTTGATATATGAATATTGCAATTAGGGTGTTATCCAAATTAATGATTACAACTATACACAAATAAAATTTGGTAGGATTACGTATTCATGTTCACATCAACATATTTTTCTTCAGAATAAATATTTCATTTTTTGTAGGCTGATAGGAAGGCAGCATTTTGAATTAAAAGTACCTGGAGCCCTTTGATTACAAAAGGGCCCCAGGTTCGATACCCAGCGGAGGCACATAGTGGTTCGGATCCAGTCTCGATCAGCTTATCTATGCATAAAATGGACTCAAAACAAAAACTAGGAAACACGCCAAGTTGGGAGGACGGGATCGTCGTGCTCCTCCATTCCCCACACTGCTCATAATTCAACATTCTTCCTCGTACTTACAATTAGCGGAAAGTGGCAGAAAGCGACTAGATAAGAGAATAATTAAATAAACCATTCATACTCATTGTCATGATTGAGAGAAGTTGAAGAATAGATGAGGAGGTAAACAGAAGAGGACAAATGGGTAGTGGACTATATCAAAGCGTTCGAAGATTAATATGGAACAGGGGTGTACCTATGAAATGCAAGAAGGTAATATATAACACATACTATGTGCCAGTAATTACTGGATCAGAGACTTGGACAATGTCATAGAGAAACAAAAAGAAGATGCGGGCAGTGGAGATGAAATTTTTAAGGAGTCTCTTGAGGAAGGAATAGAATAAGGAATGAGGAGATCCGACAGCCAGTGGGTGTGGTGAAGCTTCAGGACAGACTAGATCAGGCACACATGAGATGGTTCGGACACATGAAGAGGATGGATGCAGAAAGACTACCAGTAAGAGCTTATAATGCAACAGGAGTCGGAATATGGCCAAGGGGGAAACCAAGATGTTTTGTGAAAAAAGCAGATAGCAGAGAGTGTTAGGAGAAGAGGACAAGATTGGAACACAGTAGAAAGAGAGGAGTGGTGGAAGACCAGGAAAAAATGAAGAGGCTTGACTTCTATGCCGACCCAGCCAGAGGCAGGAAACGGCGAAGGATGATGATGATGATGAGAATGTCATGATTAGCAAAAGTTACAGGAAAGTAGGAAAAATACATAAATTTGAAAACAATGAATATTATCTAAAGAAAATTGTCGTTTCTGCATACTTTTTTGCTATATGATAAAATATATTTAGGAAACTGTCGTGTAAACCTGAGTGTTCTAAACGTATTGTAATTTTAAAATTTGTGAACAAAAATTATCGCGAAAATAATTGTAATTCCAGAAACTGTATATCATTCTTGTAACAATAATTTCTTGCTGGTGAGATTCTGTATACTGACGATGATCAATGCTGTTAAAGTATTGAGCCATTTATTGCTGGCACTATTCCTTTGTCAGTGCAGTGGAAAATCCATCGATCGTTTTTGCACTGCAAGTTATATTTTACACAGCAATTAATGACATTTTTATGTATCTTACACCATGGATATCCACAGGATTTGTTCCGGGGGTGAAGCAAACGAGGCACTTCTTCCAGCGGTGCAGCAAACGAGGCATGTTTTTCTCCAAAATAGCGATGCAGATAAAAAAAACGTAGCTGTTAGCTGGAATATATTCATATATGTCAGTTAGTTATGTGGATATCTAAATTATTCAGATACTAATTAAATAAATTACACAGATATCTATAACACTGGGGAACAAAATAAAGATTTTATTTTGCGGCATAAAGTTTAATAACAGTTTCAGCACACAAAACAGCTATTATTGCCAATTGTATGATTGGTTCAGTTGAATTGACTCCAGTTATAAAAATAAACACATCATGGAAAATATAGGAGGTAAAATTACTCTACGCTTTTCTCGGTAATATGAAAATTTAATAATGGGCTGAAATTCCCATAATAAACTTATTTATTTATTTGTAAATTGTTGCTAGGCAACTTATGAAGCATCGCTAGGCAATATATCGGACACTCAACAAACCTTAAGGAAGAATACCAAAACATAAAAATGGTTTTAGAAAATAATTTAATATGCTGAACATAAGTGGCTCGTGTGTGTGGATTTGAAGATGGTGATTTTTTTACTAGGACAGCAAAGTGGGTACACAAAGTATCCCTGTTTCCTATGTTTGTGGGATAGTCGTGCTAGAGAAAAGCATTGGACGATAAAAGTTTTGCCCCCACGGGAAAATATTAGTGGGAAAAGCTAATATCATTCATGAACCGCTGATAGATAGGGACAAAATCATCCTTCCGCCACTGCATATTAAACTTGGGTTGATAAAACAGTTTATCAAGGCCTTAGCTACAAGTGGTGATTGTTTCAAATATATATGCCACACTTTTCCAGGACTAAGTATTGAAAAATTGAAGGCAGGAATCTTTGACGGACCACCACAATTTGTACTCATAAATGATGCCAATTTTACAACTTACATGTCTTACATCGAATATGAGGCCTGACTGAGCTTTGTGTCCCTCGTCAAAAACTTTTTGGGGAACCACAGAGCAGAAAAGTACTCCGATATATTTGGAAATATGTTGAAAAAATTTTAGAAATTGGGAGCTAATATGAGTGTGAAGATACATTTTCTACACAGCCACATTGACAGATTCCCTGAGAACGTTGGTGATTTAGTGAAGAACGGGGAGAAAGGTTCCATCAGGATATAAGGATAATGGAAGAAAGGTACCAGGGACGGTGGGATCGCCACGTGATGGCCGACTACTGTTGGAGTTTACAGAGGGTTTGTCCTCAAAAGCAATACAGCAGGAAATCGTATAGAAAACGTTTCACATAGTTTGTTACTTCATTCTGTACATATTTTCTTAATTATTTTGATCATAGGCCTATATAAATTTATTTTTATAATAATGATTGTAATCACAAAAAGAAATATTAAATTGTTGTTGGAAGTTCATTTATATGTATGTCTTATGTTTCCGCCATTTTGGTTTAGTTGCATTTATTTCATAAATTAGAGCCAATTCAGGAAATATATTATTATATCATTATTCAGCAGCATGAAATTGCACTAAATTAGCTCTCAAACACTGTGCCGCAATTTCACTGTTCCCCAGTGTAATCTACAATCTAGATAATCTGTGTCTTCATGTAACAGACTGTCTTTATGAACCTCCTGCAAAATTAAGGGTTATTGTCGATTTTTCTGACGCTGTTGCCACATTCAAAATGCTGAGAAAAAATGTAGCTGTAGCGAAATTTTCGCTACAACTACAGGAATTTTGTAGCTACGCTACCGCTACAACTACAATTTTCAAAATGTAGCGTCGCTACAGCTACAGCTACAAATTTTGTAGCTAGCTACAGTAGCGACGCTACAAGTAGCTCGCTACTTCTGACCACTGCATTTGACAAGCTTAGTCTAAAACTTACAACTGAAATCGTACGTGTGTATGTGTGGGGGGAGGGGGTTGGCTACGTGAGGTAACACAGTGGAATATGATTCACAATACTAAAATTAAAATAAATATGTGGAAACAATAGAAATCAAAATATGTTGTTGCTAGTGACGGCGCAATAATAGATATGGAGGGGTAAATCATATTTTCCCGGGGCAATCATGTTTATTATTTAGTTACATACGACACAAAAATACATATTTTGGCTACAAGAGCATTCATTCATTCATTTATTTATTTTTGGTGGTTTAACGGGAGCAGATAAGAGAGAGAGAAAGAGAAATTGTCGAACGAGAATAGGGGGGTGTTCCTGCCCCTCCCCCCTGTAGTGTGTTCACTGCCTATAGCTATGCTGGAGAAGAATGCACTAATTAATACGCTATTAAATAAAACAGATACTTTTAAAACTTTTCATCAAATTATTTGTGAACTATGATTTAAATTTAGAGAGAGCACATACCTGTTTAATTTAATTTGGACGAGTTAACTTCTGAAGCCTGCCATTTCCGAGCTTTCTTCCGGTGTAACTGCACTGCCCTTTGAGCCCTAGCTGCTGCGTTCAGGTGGCGGAACGAGCAGAATACTAATTAAAACAAATATGTGACAAATATATATATAAAAAACAACGTGTTGAAGCTATTGACGGCGACAAAGAAAAGACAGAAAAGAAACGCGGAGAGTGCAGTGATATTTTACGGGAAGCAGTCGCGTTTATTACACCCTTACATTTAAAAAGTTCTGCTTTTAGATCTCGCACAATGCCTTTTTCACAAAAATGGGCAATCCCGCATTTTTTATATCAATCAAGCTGTGATATTTTAGATTTCTTCTGTTAGTTTTCTGATAATAGTTTTCACAGCTTTCCATAGCATTTAGGCATGATTTCTGTTGACAAGAACAAAATAATCTTATTTCAAAACATAGAGCAAAACGAAATCCAACGCGCTTAAGTTAAAACTCCCTTACTTTGGAAGCCTGGAGAGAACAAAACAGGGGTTCCTTCGTAACACGATTTCTTGAAAACCATTTTACAGATTTGAATCAACTTTGTGATAAATTGATTAGAAAGGATGAATCTTAACAGTTAAAGTTGTAACTTTTCCCCTGCTACTATATTTTAGAAGATATTCGTTGTCAAATATCTGAATATTTGCATAAAAAACCAGCCTTTTCCGTGCCGAGTGTTTCGACGATGACGTAATGCATCCACGTACAACTGCGCATGCGATCTGCGCCGCCGAACGAGCACCCCGTGGGTTCGACCATTTCGTTGGGGTTTATCGATATTCTTCATATGTCTATGTGTAGTATGTCTATGGTCTATGTTCTTCACACTCGTTTTATTCGATGGTTAGCAGGAATCGAATCATTTGATTATACCTTTTCTGAATATACAAGTTGTCCATGTGTGAAGAAGAAGTATCTACTTCTCACCAAAAACACTCTGCGTTAATTAAAACTCAGATAAAATGATATTTTTATAAACAAAACAAGTTGATAATGCACTAAATGCATATTTTTATTGTTACATGCTTGAGACGTAGACGTTTTTTACATACCAACTTCTGTGGAGACCAATCATGGAAATTTCACTACACACTTAACATTACCTTACGTGATCGACTAACCGAAAGAATACGATGATGTAAGTTTAACCAAACAGCTTTGAGAAAAGTGATATGTATTTTTTTTTTGGACATCCAAGTATGTTCCGAGATCAATATTTGAACATTTCACTAATGCTCTGTGAGAATTGTGAGTGAGAGGAGCATATCCCCCTTCCGCTGAATGTACGCGGGGAACCCCCTGATCGAAAACCTACATTAATTTGATTAATATGTATATATTTTGGTACTACTTTACTATACCGGAGACACCTATCAATGATTTATTTCACAATTTTTTACATTGCTAACGTACTATTCTGCGTTGCAGAACATTTCTTTAGGTGAAATAATGGATTTCTAACGAAAATAATGTCTTATTTCTTACATACGATAGCCCCACGAACCATCACGGGACGAGGTATGCCTACAGGTTAGGTTAGGCCTGTTAGGTTAGGTTCCATTAGCACTCCTTTCGTTCAATTTAGCATATACGGACAACATCGGAATTACAAATTCCACGGCATCTTCCACACCCGGCAACAACTTCACGACGCATCCTCGACACGTCATGTTATAGCAGCAGCAATAGCGCGTATTGTGCTCTCGTGCAGAAAGCAAATGGCGGCAGCAGCAATAGCGCGTCGGAAATAGATTTTCGTAGAAAACCACATGTATTCGCATTAAAATGGATCAAAACTACATTCCCGAACATCAACAACGCTACAGAAAATGATTTGCGTAAGTACTTTCGGTAAGAATTTACAATATAGAGAAAGTCTCCAATTTCGTTAATTTTCGGTATACTAACTAATTTTGGCCTCCTAATCACGAATCTGTTGTAAAAAACCGGGGGTCACGTCTGGAAATTGTACATTTTGATGAAAAATTGTTCGGCCTCCTAATCACGAATATGTTGTAAAGAACCGAGGGTTACGTCTGGAAATTGTACATTTTGATGAAAAATTGTTCGTTAGCGCCAAAAACCATCCACGGGTAGCCCCACAAACCAGTGACGTTAGCCCCAAAAACCATCCACGGGTAACCCCACGAACCATTCACTCGAGGTTAGGTTAGGCCTGTTAGGTTAGGTTCGATTAGCACTCATTTCACCCCTAAATTCATCAAAAAAATAGGGATTGTACTAGAATTGAACATCATAAATCATTTTCTTGTAAAACAACGGCGTGGTTGGAACTACGCATATACACCTATATATATAAAAAAATTCAATCGGCTTTTTTTCAAATTTTTAGACGTGACCCTCGGTTTTTTTTCAACAGATTCGTGATTAGGAGGTCAAAATTAGTTAGAATACCGAAAATTAACAAAATTGGAGACTTCTCTATATTGTAAATTCGCTCCATACTTTCCCCTGTAAATTTGAAGAAATCCGTCTCCAGTTAAGTAAACTGTTACCATTTTTTTATTACTGTAAGTTGCTAATACACTCTATTTTCACAGCTTGTAAAATTTGGTACACATATTTATTTTGTAAAATTTGTTGCTGTTGTCTGCAGGTAGTTAGTTATATGTAACGTCATGCTATGGTAAATTTTTAGTGGTGCCCGTAATGTAGAGTGACTGTTTATTTGCAGTTACGGATGGAAAAATTTCGAGCCACCTTCTCATTGGTGAATGATTTTCAGAAGTTGTCAGGGGGAATGAGAAAAGTTATTTAAGAAAAATGGAAATGGGTTTTAAATTATGGTAACAGTATGGTATAGTGAAAACACATTTCACTTGTTTATTTCCTAATTATTTACATTTGTACTTACCTGTTATACCTATTTTGCATAGCGGAACATTTTTGAACGTGGGATTTTGCTTTTTTCACTGAAAAAAGCGTAATTTTTCACATTACAAGTATGTATTGTTCGTTGCTAATTCACTTTCGTTATACACAATATGGCGGGCAAATCTTGACTCACGTTGTCTATCGTCAGTTGATATGCAGTGTTTCCAAACTTATTAACCGAAAAATGCCACACAAACTATTCACAGAAGGTTTTTACGCGAAAATTGATCCACAAACCATTCACTGAATGTTAGGTTAGGTTCAGTTAGGTTAGGCAAACATAGAAAATGAAATTTGTAAAACTACCGTGTGGTTGCTACACTAATAGGGGGTTACATAATGGAACACACGGAACATTTGATTCACGTAGTCGATGGTAATGGTGACAAGAGCTATCGTACATCGGAGATACATTAATGTCGAAAAATACGTGATTTACCGGTGGGTCATTCCATGCCAAACCATCCAATGGTGGTTGCATGACCATTTTAGGAAAAAATCATTTTTAGTACATAGGTTTGTACATGTTTCTAGATATCAAAACCAATGTTAAAAAAATATTGTCTTTAGTTCTCCTGGGGCAGCCATTTTTCCAACATGGCGCATTTCTTTTTTTGCTCATGTAGCAGTATACAGAGACCTTAATATCTCAAAAACCATTAAAGCTAGAGACCTGAAACAAAATTCATTTTGTAGCTAATGAAGTATACTTCCTATGATATTCAGGTATGTTTTGCTTGAAATTGCATCGTAAGTACGAAAATTATGGTGGAAAATGGGGTAACAATAGTTAAAAAATTGCATTTTTAAGCCCGATTTTGTTAATGAAAGGGTTTAATCTAAAGCTTGATTTTTTTTCATGTGTAGACCTACCTGCAGGGTGTCTGTAAATAAAATATCAGTGCTTAGAAATGCACCCCTTTTTTACAGCATGGGCTCAAACATGGCCGTTCATTGAATTTTGACAGTTTTCGGGGTTAAATATCTCAGATGAGTCCCCTTTAAAAATTCTGAAATTTGGCACATAGGAACCTAACTCACAGTAAAAATCTCAACTTTTAGATTCAACTCGTTTTAGTCAATATGAGGTAACGTATGTCACCTAATTTCTGACGTTGCAAAGTAAGGTTAAACTACATTCCATACTTAGAGTAATGAAGTCTTTTCTTTTTCTTTCTTAAATTTGGGTTAAATAAAGGCTCAGAAAATATAGTAACATAAGGTTTTAACACTTGACTTACCATAAATTGAAATTACAAGGTATGACAATTGAAAATCTGCAAAATCTAATTGCAAAAGGTTTTGATTTATTAGGTACCCATGGCCAGTTGGTGTTTTTAGCTCCAGTTTCCTATTCATTCTCTTTGTTAAATCAGGCAGAATTTTTTGTTCTTTCACTAAGTTCCTAAGTAAATTATCAGAAACCTTCAGTTCATCACATATATTTTTTCTTGACCAAGTGGTAGCAGTCACACTGATGATTCGGACCTTTTCAACATTAGTTTTCGCTAATTTACATTTTTCTTTGTATAACTTCCATGATATGATTGTACTGGCCACGCAAAGGATTGTCACACTTGCCTTCTATTTCTTCAGTTCTAATACTTTGTGAAAAGCAACTTTCCTCGGTACTACTTTACTATACCTGAGACACTTGGGAATCATTTCTTTCGCACTTTTTCACGTTGCTAACGTACTATTCTGCATTCCGGAACACTTATTTAGGTGAAATAATTGAATTTGTTAGGAAAGAAATGTATATTTCTTACATTTACGAGTACTTACTGTTCTTGTTTATTTCCACACACAACATGGCGATAGCTTACCGTTAATCGTTCCTTGAGCCAGAAAAAACATTGACGTTAGCCCAAAAATTCACGATAGCCCCACAAACCATCACGGGGACGAGGTATGCCTACTAGGTTAGGTTAGGCCTGTTAGGTTTGGTTCCATTAGCACTCCTTTCGTTCAATTTAGCATATACGGACAATACGAGAGCGTATTGTGCTCTCATGCAGGAAGCAAATGGCGGCAGCAACAATAGCGTGCCGGAAATAGATTTTCGTACAAAACCACATGCATTCGCATTAAAATGAATCAAAATTACATTCCCGAACATCAACAACGCTACAGAAAATGATTTGCGTAAGTACTTTCTCCTGTAAATTTGAAGAAATCTGTCTCAGGTATAGTAAAGTGTTACCAATCTAATTGCAAAAGGTTTTGATTTATTAGGTACCCATGGCCAGTTGGTGTTTTTAACTCCAGTTTCCTATTCATTCTCTTTGTTAAATCAGGCAGAATTTTTTGTTCTTTCACTAAGTTCCTAAGTAAATTATCAGAAACCTTCAGTTCATCACATATATTTTTTCTTGACCAAGTGGTAGCAGTCACACTGATGATTCGGACCTTTTCAACATTAGTTTTCGCTAATTTACATTTTTCTTTGTATAACTTCCATGATATGATTGTACTGGCCACGCAAAGGATTGTCACACTTGCCTTCTATTTCTTCAGTTCTAATACTTTGTGAAAAGCAACTTTCCTCGGTACTACTTTACTATACCTGAGACACTTGGGAATCATTTCTTTCGCACTTTTTCACGTTGCTAACGTACTATTCTGCATTCCGGAACACTTATTTAGGTGAAATAATTGAATTTGTTAGGAAAGAAATGTATATTTCTTACATTTACGAGTACTTACTGTTCTTGTTTATTTCCACACACAACATGGCGATAGCTTACCGTTAATCGTTCCTTGAGCCAGAAAAACCATTGACGTTAGCCCAAAAATTCACGATAGCCCCACAAACCATCACGGGGACGAGGTATGCCTACTAGGTTAGGTTAGGCCTGTTAGGTTTGGTTCCATTAGCACTCCTTTCGTTCAATTTAGCATATACGGACAATACGAGAGCGTATTGTGCTCTCATGCAGGAAGCAAATGGCGGCAGCAACAATAGCGTGCCGGAAATAGATTTTCGTACAAAACCACATGCATTCGCATTAAAATGAATCAAAATTACATTCCCCTATTCATTCTCTTTGTTAAATCAGGCAGAATTTTTTGTTCTTTCACTAAGTTCCTAAGTAAATTATCAGAAACCTTCAGTTCATCACATATATTTTTTCTTGACCAAGTGGTAGCAGTCACACTGATGATTCGGACCTTTTCAACATTAGTTTTCGCTAATTTACATTTTTCTTTGTATAACTTCCATGATATGATTGTACTGGCCACGCAAAGGATTGTCACACTTGCCTTCTATTTCTTCAGTTCTAATACTTTGTGAAAAGCAACTTTCCTCGGTACTACTTTACTATACCTGAGACACTTGGGAATCATTTCTTTCGCACTTTTTCACATTGCTAACGTACTATTCTGCATTCCGGAACACTTATTTAGGTGAAATAATTGAATTTGTTAGGAAAGAAATGTATATTTCTTACATTTACGAGTACTTACTGTTCTTGTTTATTTCCACACACAACATGGCGATAGCTTACCGTTAATCGTTCCTTGAGCCAGAAAAAACATTGACGTTAGCCCAAAAATTCACGATAGCCCCACAAACCATCACGGGGACGAGGTATGCCTACTAGGTTAGGTTAGGCCTGTTAGGTTTGGTTCCATTAGCACTCCTTTCGTTCAATTTAGCATATACGGACAATACGAGAGCGTATTGTGCTCTCATGCAGGAAGCAAATGGCGGCAGCAACAATAGCGTGCCGGAAATAGATTTTCGTACAAAACCACATGCATTCGCATTAAAATGAATCAAAATTACATTCCCGAACATCAACAACGCTACAGAAAATGATTTGCGTAAGTAATTTCTCCTGTAAATTTGAAGAAATCTGTCTCAGGTATAGTAAAGTGTTACCAATCTAATTGCAAAAGGTTTTGATTTATTAGGTACCCATGGCCAGTTGGTGTTTTTAGCTCCAGTTTCCTATTCATTCTCTTTGTTAAATCAGGCAGAATTTTTTGTTCTTTCACTAAGTTCCTAAGTAAATTATCAGAAACCTTCAGTTCATCACATATATTTTTTCTTGACCAAGTGGTAGCAGTCACACTGATGATTCGGACCTTTTCAACATTAGTTTTCGCTAATTTACATTTTTCTTTGTATAACTTCCATGATATGATTGTACTGGCCACGCAAAGGATTGTCACACTTGCCTTCTATTTCTTCAGTTCTAATACTTTGTGAAAAGCAACTTTCCAGTTTGCTTTGCACTCCTTGTATGATGTGAATAGTTTTTCGAGGAAGGGAACTTTATTGTTTTTCTGCAATCAGCCTCCTCACTTTTGAAACAGGAGATACATCAAAAACAGAAGAGACTTCATGCATTTCCTTTAGTTTTTCTTGGGTTGGCACAAATACATCATTTCCATTCTGTCATTCAAGTGAGTCACTTTCTCCAGATATGAAAATTTTACTCCAACATGTCAGGCATATTGATTTAACTGGTATAAGGCTTACTTGATACTTTTTTACCTTACCATATGATGCAAATTGATTTTAAAAATTCCCTTAATTAAAGAAAAAGTTAAGTGGTACTTCTGAAGATCACAACATATTTTACCATATAAAAATCTATTTTCAATGGTATTTGCATATTGTCTCTAAGCCATCCACCTGGAGTCTTGACCTAAGAAGTGTTTTATCATTTTCCCTGAATTTGTTAAGATTAATTAGGTCTTTTGGAACCTTACCAAAGTGTATTTATGACAGTCCTGTCCAGTTAAAAATTCTACAGAACACTACATTTCCTGTCACAGATAACGAACATTCACAAGTCGCTACTCTCGGCACATTAGGCAAAGAAAAAATGACAGCAGAGATTGTACATGCACAGATCAATTCCAGGCTGGTCTCACATCCTATCAAAACATGTATCTGAATCTTCTGCTGTGCATGACTCACATCTATTTCAAGGAATGTCTTTTCTTGGAAGAAAAAAAAAGTGGAAAATAAAGGAAACAAAAGATAATATATTCTACCAGCTTTGATCCTCCAAAATAAATAGCCTACTTTCAGTGGAGTGCCCAAGGAGGGGTTTGTGGAGGTCATAACCCAATACCTTTGGCCTAGTATTCCATAAACAATTACGTCAAAGGCAGGATAATGTGGCAGAAACAGGGCTGTATACTAAAAAGTATATGTAACCCCCCTCCCCTCCCTTTCGAAATTCCTGGGCATGCCACTGCCTATCTTAAGCTGCATGTACTGCTACATTGATAAAAATATGGGGGAAGCTCAGTTTTGGAGCTGACAATACCAACTGATCATGGGTACCTAATAAATCAAAACCTTTTGCAATGATTCACAGATTTTCATTTGTCATACCTTGTAATTTCAATTTATGGTAAGTCAAGTGTTAAAACCTTATGTTACTATATTTTCTGAGCCTTTATTTAACTCAAATTTAAAAAAGAAAAAGAAAAGAGTTCATTATTCTAAGTATGGAATGTAGTTTAACCTTACTTTGCAACGTCAGAAATTTGGTGACATACGTTACCTCATATTGACCAAAACGAGTTGAATCTAAAAGTTGAGATTTTTACTGTGAGTTAGGTTCCTATGTGCCAAATTTCAGAATTTTTAAAGGGGACTCATCTGAGATATTTAACCCCGAAAACTGTCAAAATTCAATGAACAGCCATGTTTGAGCCCATGCTGTAAAAAAGGGGTGCATTTCTAAGCACTGATATTTTATTTACAGACACCCTGCAGGTAGGTCTACACATGAAAAAAAATCAAGCTTTAGATTAAACCCTTTCATTAACAAAATCGGGCTTAAAAATGCAATTTTTTAACTATTGTTACCCCATTTTCCACCATAATTTTCGTACTTACGATGCAATTTCAAGCAAAACATACCTGAATATCATAGGAAGTATGCTTAATTAGCTACAAAATGAATTTTGTTTCAGGTCTCTAGCTTTAATGGTTTTTGAGATATTAAGGTTTCTGTGTACTGCTACATGAGCAAAAAAAGCCATACGCCATGTTGGAAAAATGGCTGCCCCAGGAGAACTAAAGACAATAATTTTTTTTTAACATTGGTTTTGATATCTAGAAACATACAAACCTATGTACTAAAAGTGAAATTTTTCAAAAATGGTTGATTTGACATGGAATGACCCCGGCCGAATTAGTTGAACGAAGGGAGAAAACACTTCCACGAGCTTCCAAAAGTCTACAGAAACTCAGTTCCGTAAGTAGTTTCTTCTGTAAATTTTAAGAAATGTGTTTTCACTATACCATACTGTTACCTAAATTATTTTTTATTTGAGAAGTTAAATTGATACTGACCAAAGGGTTGCACATGAAATTACAGTCCAACTTCTGATTGTTGCATGAACATCACCGACATATCTTCTTTTTTGATGTGCTGTGTTCACAAGATGTGAATTGACTACATGCCTACATTTGAAAGGTAGGTTTTGTACAGCTATATCTACTCGCTACTTTTGCATAAAAAGTTCAACAACCACATGTATACTCAAAGGAAGCCCGGTGGAGACACATGGTGGTTTTGGATCCTACTTTAAACTGTAGGTCCATAAATTGGACTTAAACTCAAAAGAAGCCCCAAAATTTGTACTTACTATGTCCTGTTATTGATTACACTAGTCAACCACTGATACAAAATATATGTGTAATGTCACACTTTTTTCTACAGGGTGTCCAAAAAATAACTGACACATGTACCGTGCGTCCATTTCGATCTTCAGCCGAGAGATTGGGAGAAGCGTGGCGGGCGGCGCTGACGGAAATGCCGAAATTTGTGGCCTGTAATGGCTGCTTATTTTTATGGACATATGCAGACATTTATATAAACATTGCAAAACGAGCACTAACCTGTGTTATAAGAGTTGTTCAAACTGATATCCACCAAGTGCCAAGTGTGTAGACTTTCGGGGAGAATACGTTGAATAGCCTGAAGCTAAAGTCCTTCTGGGTCGGGCCGAGAACTTATCAGCCTCGTACTGACACAACACACATACACACTGCAATAACACAAGCAAGTAACGGCAAGTAACCAATAATAACACTCTTGCGCACACTACGAAATTAACACGCTCTTGGTTTACATCTGCTCGCCACTATATTCACAGCTCTGTCGCGAAGGAACAAAAAACTCGAGCTCGGAGATTTCGGATTGCAAGGAAGCTCACGAACACCATTGACTTTTAACGGTTTTGTCTACAGCATAATCTTGATACAGTGTTGCACATTCGAAACCTCCAAACAATCCCCATAGACACAAAACTCTTTCAAGGATATAAACTTAAGCAGGACGTTACTGGTCAAAACTATGATTAAAATGTTTTATTATCTGTGCCTCTTTACATTGTTTTTTAAAGCGTATTTATTTGTGCATATAAGGGCAGAACTTGGATGAATTACAGATGATAAATTATAACACAGGTTAGTGCTCGTTTTGCAATATTTATATAAATGTCTGCATATGTCCATAAAAATAAGCGGGCATTACAGGCTGCAAATGTCGGCATCTCCGCCAGCGCCGCCCGCCACGCTTCTCCCAATCTCTCGGCTGAAGATCGAAATGGACGCACTGTATATGATATTTATTGTGCCATTGGATGTGTATGGAAACATTTTTTTTCCAAACAAAGTGCTGTGCTCAATGCAAAACAGCAAATTAAATTTCAGTACATGAAAGTTTGTCCCGCACTGTAGCCATGCTTGTGCCTGTCTATGGGATGCACGTATGTTTGAGTCTCCTGGTGGAGGTGTAAAAAAATTCCTGAGATTTTTCCCTGTTTATGAGACGCCTGCCGTGGCAGAGAGCTCACAGCCGTCATTGAAGTATTGGCGGTCAATTGGGGCAATCTGATCTTTGTTTTCTTCAACATTATTACAAAGTCAATTCGTTTTCATTTGTACTTGCATCATGTAACACAGGCCCATTCCATTTCAAAACATGTCCCTTCGTTTGGGACATTTGACTTTCCAATAACTGTCGGCATCCTGAATACGTATGGGTCATTCCATGTCAAGTGAACCAATGAAAAACACCTGACCATCTCTAATTTTATTTATACTTAATTGTCATGAAGTACCAGCCTAAGGTAGGAAAAACTGCAAAATTTCAGATTTTTATCTGTTCTACTTTTCTAGTTAGAGGCCTCTAAATTATGAAAAATAGCACAATTTGCCGCACACATGCAATCACAAAAAAAGTCATAAATCAAACTAGAATTGACGTAGAAGTTTGGGATAAGAACCAAATTGTTGCTTTTGGTATGAACTTTAATTAGATATATCACATGACTACTATTCAATTTTTTTTCATTTCAAGGTCATTCAAACTTTTTTTTGAAAATAGAATTATTCAAAAACCTATATATTGAAAATTTTTAAAAAATGCACATAGAAACATACATATTTCAACATCAAGTCTTAGAAGTTTTGTTATAGGATCACAATGGGATCATAGTTTTTGACATGTATAAACAAGGCATCAATTCAGGCAGGCAAAGAAAAAAAATCTTACCTTCATAGTCTCAGATGTTATTGAATTAAACATATGTTAAAATTCAGGACAAAGTAAGAAACCCATATTTTTTTTTGTTTTGTCCAAAAAAAATTCCTGGCCCGAGATACAGGCTGCCATTTCTCACATGCGATTTTCAGCAAAATATTAAAATGCCCTAGGCCTATCTCTGAAACGGTTCAAGATATTTTGTTGCTGTTTTTTTTATTTGAAAGAGAATAATTTTCTGATTAAAATGATGATCTCCGTTTGGAAATATGTGTCCAAGTTCTCTTCTGAAATTTTTTTTGAAAAATCAAAAAATATATATATTTTTTTTTTTCAAAAAATGCCAATCCCAAAAATTGTGATTTTTTTACTTTTGATCAGTACCATACAGTACTACATTCCCTGAAAAGGAGAACTTACACTTTTGAGTTAAACAGGTTTTATAAGCAATTGAAAATTTTTCCATATATTAAACCAGTTTTCATTACCACATTCTCACATATTGGTCTCATGAAATCAAAATCTAGTCTTATTTGACATGCCATTTTAATTCTTCATAAAGATATGTAACAGACACAGCTTTCAAAACATACTAAAGTTTCCAAAATATATGTGCAATTTCCAAAACATATTACAGGTTCCAAAGCATCCCACTTCTGTGCACTCTGCTTAGAACCGAAATTAGGAATTCAATGAACTAAAAATTTGTTCAACTGCATCAGTATCTTCCTTTGATATTGAGTGATGCCTTCCTGTTGAACCAATAGGAACTGGGGTACCCACAATCTTTAAAAACATCGCGAATTGGAAGTGAGCACTGGTGGTGGTGTTGCTGTCTAAACTGGAAATCTATATCCAGCAGCTGGTCCATGTGGTAGCATAAGGTGTGTAAGGGGTAACCTTCCACTTAGGGGCCTGAAAGTAAACCTCACTTCCACATTATACACTCTGGACTGCATTTTGCAGACAAACGAGGCTCTTGCGACTAGCACTATGGCCAGTATAAATTTGTGTGTTGTCCTATTTTTTGTCCTTATGTGTGCTGAGTGCCTGTTTACAGCCTCAGCTTTTAACCAAGCTAAGGATATTTTAAGATTTTAGTTATGCAACGTTAGAGTTGCTATTTGTAATGGTAACCGGTTCCGTCTATTTCTCCTCACACCGATGATGCTATGAAATTAGCGAAAATTTTGAATTTTTCTACTGTCCGGTGAGTGTTTCCTTTTACCTTCTTTGATTTTTACTTAGCCCTTTTGGCCCTCCTTGCTTTTATCCATTATATATATATATATATATATATATATATATATATATATATATATATATATATATATATAGTGTGTGTGCACGCGTGCACGATTTGTAATTAATTAATACACTTACAAGGGAGGTCTAAATCTGCCCCTCCGATTTCCATGAAACTTGGCAGGTGTGTAGAGCCCCCCCCTCAAATGTCAAGATGAGGAGAAATTGAAGTGGGGATCTGACCCCGAAACCACGTAAAATATGGCATAGGAAGAAACAGGGGGCATAGGGCCTCTCTATACACCTGCCAAATTTCATGGGAATCGGAGGGAGACACAGGGGTTAGATGATCCCCACGTCAATTTGTCCTCATCTTGACATTTGAGGCTGGTTTTGCTCCCTAAAACAGTTTTTTGGCCGAAACAAAAAAAACACGTATTTCTTCCTTTGAGCCCTTTATACACTGCCAAGTTTCATGGAAATCGGAGGGGGACACAGGGGTCATATCCTTAATTCAATTTGTCCTCATCTTGACATTTGAGGGGATTTTGCCCCCTAAAACAGTTTTTAGCCAAAACAAAAAAACAAGTATTTCTTCCTTTGGGTCCGTTTATACACACACCTGCCAAGTTTCATGGAAATCGGAGGGGGACACAGGGGTCAGATCCCCACTTCAATTTGTCGTCATCTTGACAATTGAGTGGGTTTTGCCCTGTAAAACCGTTTTTTAGCTGAAACAAAAAAACACGTATTTCTTCCTTTGGGCCCCACTATACACCTGCCAAGTTTCATGGAAATCGGAAGGTGACACATAGGTCAAATGCCCACTTAAATTTGTCCTCATATTGACATTTGAGGGGGGTTTGCCCCCTAAAACAGTTTTTTAGCCGAAACAAAAAAAAAACACGTATTTCTTCCTTTGGGCCCGTTTATACACACAACTGCCAAGTATCATGGAAATCGGAGGGGGACACAGGGGTCAGATCCTTACTTCAATTTGTCCTTACCTTGACATTTGAGGATGGTTTGCCCCCTAAAACCGTTTTTTAGCTGAAACAAAAAAAACACGTATTTCTTCCTTTGGGCCTGTTTATACACACACCTGCCAAGTATCATGGAAATCGGAGGGGGACACAGGGGTCAGATCCTCACTTCAATTTGTCCTTATCTTGACATTTGAGGGGGTTTTACCCCCTAAAACCGTTTTTTAGCTGAAACAAAAAAACACGAATTTCTTCCTTTGGGCCCCACTATAAGCCTGCCAAGTTTCATGGAAATTGTCGGGGGACACTTAGATAACCTCCCTTGTTAGTCTTACACTTTGTAATTATGTAACACTACATATATTATAATGTTTTATTTTAATTTGTAAAACTGTAACTGTAGAACAATTGTATAATTTTTGTATAACATTTCTATCTTGTTATATGTGTTAAAGGTTTCATCCTGGAATGGAATGTCTCACATTTATGTGTGTTTTCATTTCCAATACATTCGAATGAATACATATTCGTTTTAATGACATTTACAAAATCACCTCTGACATTTTATGTTAAACAAGTAAGATTATTTTTGTGCACGAGTGTGTTAGCCGATGCGTAGCAAAGTATTTTAGGAACAACACTTGAAAAAAATTCTTGTAGGGCTAACTAATGAAAAATTTCTTTGTAATCGAAGATCATAATACCTTTTAAGGTGTGGCAATGTTATAATGGGATTGAGATACGAAACTCTCTGATCCGGATTTTCGGATCCGGATCCAGATCCGAAACTTTTGGATCCGGAACTCTCGGATCCGGATCCAGATCCGAAACTTTCAGACCCGGATCCGGATCCAGATCCGTAACTTTTGGATCCGGATCCGAACGGATCCAGATTTTTCAGATCCGGATCCGTTTGGCCATACCTAGTCCAGACATGTGTCTTCCTTTCACAGGGGTAGTTTGGTTGGACCATTCTTCTATTTTCTGCTGGTGGAATTCTTCAACTTCCTCTTTGGGCAACAGGATGAAGGCTGTTGATGTGTATGACTTCATCACTCTTGTAATATCCTCGGCATTCTGAATTGCAGCTGTACTTGGGCTGGAAATATTATGTTTTGTAGCATGGTGCTTCAGCAGGTCTCCTACACCATCGCAAGGCCCCTTCCCATGACCACTAGCACTGTATACCTGCTCCACTGGCACAAACAACTTAGTCAATTCAAACAGTTGGTAATGATTTTTGAAGTGACTTGGAGCACCATCAGAAATAATGATGATCTTTTCTGCCTGTGATTGCAGCTGTTGTTGAATTATGCATATTGCCAACAATGCATGTGCTGAGTCATGTCCTCTGTTATCACTAATAACTGCAACACTTGTGGTCGTGTTTTGAAAATATGTGACTCCTGTAAAAATTGAAACTTGGTCATTACTCCAGTGATACCCTTGTACTTCTTGTGGCAGAATCACAGACGAGTTCTCAGCAAAATCACAGTGAAGCACTAAACATAGTTGTTCAGCCCCTACACGTCCCTTCACTTCTGCAATTTTTTGTTTTTGCAATTTCTTCAGATGTTGGTGTGTAACTGCTTTCACTGTCCATTTCCTAAGTTCGTCAATGAAGGTATCAATGGCAACTGTTTTCTTAATGAGTTTATTTTCCTCCCATGTTGCATATGTAACTTCCGAAGAGTCATCTGCTATGTTTCTGTAAGGCAGTCCAGGGCAGTCACCACATTCCTGAAACAAACAGGTCTCTCGCTCTACATCACATACTACTAACGACTTCACACATCCAACCATGGTGTCATATTCAAGTAAGTTCTTCAAAGTTACCATGGAAAGTTAAAAAAAAATACAAACAGACATCTCTAGGTGGGTGTGGAACCACCCACTTAGGTCATAGTGCATAAAATTTTGATCTTCCAATGTGGAATACTGAATGTTCCTTCTTATATATAGCGAAAGTTTCTTTAATACTGTGGGTCATGTATCTTTTCACTTTCACCACTTTTTCTCCTGCAACTGTTATAGTGTCTTTTTTGTTGGCACTCTGGCGAGAACAGTCCCATTTATCTTCCAGATAAAATGACTGTGCAATTTGAACATGTGCTTCATTCACAGGATGACCATAATAGGGATCCGGGTTTCCAAACACTCCTTTTGCAGACCTCACATTTCTTTTGTCCACCATGTATTTTGTTTCAGATGGAATGTGGTGCAAAATTTGTACCTTAGAAAGGAACACTGGGATAATTGTTAGAACTTGCACCTTTTCATTGTAGGGTTCACACAATTCAACAGCTGAATTGAGCCGGACCCTGTGGTTGAGTGGTTAGCACAGGCTTGGTTGTTTGTGAATATCCATTCATCACTCATCTCCATCTTCGCAAATTAGCCAAGAGGAACAAAATGCGAAGTAAAATAAACTAAATCAATCAAATCAAATCAACAGCTGAATTGAGGTTTGATATAAATTCACGGCAAGTTGCACAAGCTTATTTTGGTTCATTTTCTTCTGCAGATGGAATTTCTACTTTGAATAGTTTGGTCAGTTTTGTTTTGGTATACTCACTCACAGCTTCAGTAATTTATCTGCACTTTCTTGATGCATACAGCTTACGACTGGACTTCACTGACCATGGTTTCTTAACAGGACTAACACCAACCTCTCTAGCTGACTGATTAAGGAAATCTAATTCATCTTCTGCAGTTACAAATTGTTCATCATCCACACCATGGGAGTCTTCTTCTTGTTCAGTTAGTGTCATTGTTGATATTCTGTCCAAGCATCTAGAACACAGAAAGTCATCACTGGAAACATCTTGACTTTGAAACAGAGTCTTGAAATGAGCACTCTTTTTCCCAACCTGAAGAAAGTCTGTTGTTTTGCTAGTCGTATGTATCACTCTTTTTAGTCAGCACGCTTCACTCTCCTGTGGACCCAGTCAGAAGACATTTCAAACTCAGTCCTTTCCACAAAACACCCTACACCTCAATCAATCAGCAGAATCCTCACAAAAGCTTACAGGTACTGTGGGACCACACCTTGGTGAACTGCTCTCTTTGTTTGCCTGTTGACAACTGAACTGTGAATTCATGTGTCCTGCCTTTTATATGCTAGGCCAAACACATACAATTATCTGGATGGTCCAGAATGTTCTAGAAAGTTCTGTTACATTCTGGAATAATCTGGATGGTTCCAGAATGTTCTAGAAGGTTCTGTTACATTCTGGAATTATCTGGAACTTTCCACATTGTTCCAGAAGGCCTTTAATGATTTGGAAGGTTCTATGTAAAGAAAATCCATCCAGAAGAATAGAAACATTTCACCAGTTCCAACTTTGTTTAATTTATCGTTTTTATTCCATCACATTGAGCACCTTGGTCTGAGAGTGGATTTTTAAATAAAAATCATTATGTAAAATTCCAGATCCAAAGTGGTGCGTCTCCTTTTCAGGATATGTAGTACCCTTAGATATACAACTCCTGTAAAAATCTCAGAATTTTTTAGACAAAAGAGTTTAAAAAAACCTGCAATATAGAAATTAGTCATGGAAGTTAAAACATGAACATTGGGGAATGTAGTACTGTATGGTACTGATCAACAGTAAAAAAATTAAAGTTTTGGGATTGGCATTTTTGAAGAAAAAAAATGATTTTTCCAAAAAAAATTAGAAGGCTACAGCAAGAGAACTTGGACACATATTTCCATACAGAGGTTATCATTTTAATCAGAAAATTATTCTCTTTCAAATAAAAAAAAAACAGCAACAAAATGTCTTGAACCATTCCAGAGATAGGCCTAGAGCATTTTAATATTTTGCCAAAAATCACACGTGAGAAATGGCACCCGAGGTGCCTTCTTTGGCCAGGAATTATTTTGGACAAAACAAAAAAATACGGGTTTCTTACTTTGTCCTGAATTTTAACATATGTTTTAATTCAATAACATGTGAGACTATGAAGGTAACCCCCCTGCCTGAATTGATATGGACTATGCCACAAATACTATACACTAGGTAAGACCATATGCAAGGAAAACATAATTATCATACCTTCCCTTCTTTCATGGCAACAACTTTAATTTATTGTATTGTAATTTTCAAGAGCCATGATTGCTGCATCCATTTCTTACTTTGAAAGGTAGTAATTACGACCAGTGGGACATCTAGGTTCCATAAGGGTGAGGATCTGAGAGACAGGCACTTGTAGTTTATATGCATAGTCGGTTTTGAAATTAAATTATGGAGAAGGACCAGCAGGGTGCAGAAATTCAACTTCCACCGTATTTGCAGCCTCATTCTTGTCCAAGACTACAGCAAGCCACCAATGATTGTTGTTCTCCCATGTTACATTTCCTTTCACTTCTGCCAGTTGCAGCTTCTGTTTCACGCCTGCTCCTAACATAGTAAAAGTGCATGACTGTTCACTTGTTGAAAATACCTTTGTCACCAACACTGTATCAGACACCAGGATGAAACTGTGGAATTTATGTGTATCTGGTATCGGTTTTGCAGACAGAAATATATCTGCAAGTATTGTTTGTTCTTCATTGTGTAGTTTTTCATTGAAGAAGAAGAACTGTATGGAGTCGACGTTTTCCTCACACCATGTAAACAGCTGTGATAGTGTAATTATTTGATCATCATAGGGCCGCTGCAGACTTGCCCTTCCTGCAAGTCTTTTCACAGTACCGCCTAGACCATCACACACTCCTTTCCCATAAGCTGTAGCATAAAAATGCCACTCCGCTGCTACTCCAAAATCATTAACATCATGGCAAATGTTTGAGAAGTTTTTCCTGTTTTTGAACTGCACAGCTGAACCATCTGAGAAGTAGTAAATTTGTTCCAAATCTCTAATGAGCACCAATCTAAGATGAGAGATAAGCTTTTTTTTTTTTAAATAAATGAACTGCCTGCAACAGTGTCATGCTCCAGACATTCAGAGATACATACAATACTTTTGAATTTTAGATCATTGTGATCCTTGTAGTAGACTGCTATTGGAAAAATAGTTGCTTGGTCATTGTTCCAATGAAAAGACTGGGCCTCATCTTGTACTACAAAGAATAATTTTCCGCAAAGTCCATACGTACCACAGCCTCATTTTCTTCAATGTTCTGCTTCAAGTAATTGTAATAATCTCTCTGTTTCCTTGCAATAATAGAATGTCTCTTCAAAACTAACGACTGTTCACATAAAGATTCTACAAACTCATCTGTAGTTTTAGTAAACGTTACTAAATTACATCTGTCAACAGATACCCACTGCTTGTATGAAATGTAGTCTACCGGTTCATTATCTAGCTGCAACTGTAACTCATCTTTAAAATTATCTACACCTTGACATGAAGAACATTCATTAAGGTGGCATGCTGTACCTGGTGCTATACACATTATCTGCACTAAACACGATTTATAGTCACTTACAGCTGTGCCATCATTCAGTGTAATTTTCTTGGATTTCAGCACTTGTACCATTAGTTTTATATTTTGATGTGTTGTGCAAACGCAGACTGTGTGGGTACCACTTCCACCTGCCAAGACACAATGTTTAGGTCGTAAATCAGCAAATTTTGTAAACCCAATCTTATCAGTAGAATTTTCGTTTTTGAACAGCTCATACAGTTCCTTCAAGTTGCCCAACACTAGCCTCTTTTGAACATGAATTCTACAGTCACCTGTTTTTATTGAAACAAAGTCTTTTTTCCAGGCACAAGACGGCTGACAGCATCACTGTTGTAGAACTGATTACATTTTCAATGACAGCTTCATTTAAAACTTTTCCAGGTTTAGGATTAGGTGTTGCCAAAATACCCTTTCTTTAACCAATGCTTTCGCTTTTCTTGCCATTCTGTTGCTAACCTGAAATTCTCTTTGTATTTTATTGCATGACCAGCTTTTAGGTAGTACTGTTAAAATTTGCAATTTTTCACTCACACTTACATTATCTACTTGAAACTTTTGTTTTAGCTGACTGATCATTTCACATTCTGCATTCTTTTCCACAGTGCAGTGTACTTGCTTCTGTTACTATTTTTTCTCTCAAACATCTTTTTATTTTCCTATATTTTTTATCACTGTATGATTTCCTTTGCAATTTTCTCTCAGCACAAGGTAATTCTTCTAGAAAGATTGTAGAGTTATTCAAATACTCTAAACTGACATCTAAGGACACAAATGCTTTGTCAACATTACTAGGTCCTGGACTACTGGCACTGAACAATCACATGCCTCCTGATTTGTAACCGTTGCAACTTCATTTGTTTCCTACAACTGTCACAAATTTTCATAGCCTACCTGCCACAATGATGTCTGACATGTCGCACATCTATTCAGTAACAGGCTGGGGACTTTTTTTTAACACTCTGGTGTCTGTCTTTCTTAAGAGGGTCGCAGCAGAAAATCTTTGCTGTTTCACTTACTTTTTCAGCCATACTGGAGAATAACAACACTCACACAATGTCTAAGATCAGTAATAATAACCCTTTTACGGAACCCACTACTTAACTTGCAGAAATACATAGTCTTTATGTAACATGTGCAAAGAGCAACTTCACTGCAGGAGAGTCAAGGCACAACTGAATGCTGGCCGATGGAAACAGCAAGCATGTACTTGTTTGAACATGTTCTGACTTGCATTCCCTGGCTAAGTCTCATTTTGGCATGTTTTCAGACTGCGGTTGGTCATAATATTTCACCCATAGCCATCCTAAATCAGAGGCATAACTTAGGGGCGACAAGGGGCACTTGCTTTCCCCCAATATTTTGAGACTTATAACAACGCTTTATAAAAACCTGGTAATTATTAAAACTTTTAAATATGTTATACAATAGTAGTTTCAAATGGAATCGTATCCAAATATACAAATTTGTACATTTATTTTAGATCGGCCTATACATTTTATATACATTATATATATAATGTATGTATATACAGCATGTAACATTGTTATTCGTACACATAGAATTTCCGAGGGAAAAATGTCATATCTACTAGTAAATATAATCATTTTCATATCTACCTGGAAATTAATGTTAATGAAGGTTTCACCAACAAATGTCAATAAAAATGTATGTTCAAAGTGTATAAAGAGAGCATATAATTTGTGTGAAAATAGAAAAACAAACTGTTTCATGGAATATTGTTATTCATACAGGTAAGAGTTTCAATCTTCCTCGCATACAGCGCCACTGCTATTCGGGCGATTTCGTACAGTTTGCAACTTCATAACAAGTTTGAACATGCAAGTGCGCTCCCCGTCAAGCGGAATGCTGGCGTAGGTATTGTTGCAGGCCTATCGTCTATCTGTCAGTGTGTTCGAAATGGGTAAGGTGAAGGAACTTAGTTCCGATCTGAAGGATGTTATTATAAATTTGGCCCTTAGAGGGTATTTGTTACGAAAAATTGGACAAACAGTCTATAAATCACACTCCACAGTTCAATACATAGTAAACAAATTTAGAGAGGAAACTTCACAGAATGTGTCTAGAAAACCAAAAGAGAGATGGTTGAATAAATGTGATGAATGGTTTAGTTTAAAAAGAGTGCGAGAAAACCCCTGGCTAAGTGTTCCACAGTTATGACCGTTAGTAGAAAATGTTGCTGGCAAGATGATGTCTGACGTGCCTTGTATAAGCATGGATATCATGGCAGAATACCACGAAAGAGGCCGTATGTAAATAAGGTGAATTGCAGGAATAGACTTTCATTTGCGAATGAGCATATCCACAAGGACCAGGAATTTTGGGATAGTGTCATATCGTCAAACGAGTCCAAGATTAATATATACGGGTCAGATGAGATTAATATGGTCCGGAGAAAATCAAATAAAGACAATGATCACATTAACACATCAAATAAAGACAATGATCACATTAACACAGTTCCAATAGTTAAACATGGTGGTGGATCATTAATGATTTGGGGCTGTATGTGATCCAAAGGTGTTTGTACCATCCAGTTTATTGATGATATCATGGATGCATATGTCTATTTGGACATATTGAAGAACAATGTAAAGCAGAGTGCCCAAAAAACGGACATGCCGCCTATCTACAGATTCCAACAAGACAATTACGGTAAGCATAAGACGCGAGTTAACATGAATTGGCTAATATGGAATGAGCCCAGACTACTACAAACACCAGCTCAAAGTCCAGACTTAAATCCCATTGAGCATTTATGGGCAATTTTGAAGAGGCGAGTAATAAAGCAGGCATCAAGTACAAACAAGAGTTGAAAACTGTTGTGCAAGCCGAGTGGAATAAAATAAGCTCTGAAACATGTCGGAAACAGGTTAATTCTATGAAGAACAGGTGTCAAGCAGTAATTAAAGCCAAAAGATACGCATCAAATTATTAGAACTGTCAGTCAATTTGCTCTGAATATAGTATTTCTTTTATATTATTAAGTGTACGAATAGAAAAGTTGTACAAGAAATGACATGTTTCTCTTTCAGTTTTATTTAATTTATTATTGTCATTGATTATACAGAATTTGGGTAAGATTTTATGTTCCTAATGATATTAGTTATTGAATTGTAAAGAAACAATCCTTTCAGATATTAAAGCATTTTCTTTGAAAACCCGTGTGTACGAATAAGAATGTTACATACTGTATATAATATATATATATATATTGTAAAGTTTTTTTTTAAACAAATATTTGTTAAAAACTCCCCCCCCCCCAAAAAAAAATGTGAAACCTCAAGTTTCCTACATACCCATTATTTCACCATGTGGCCAATTTGGTAAAAAACATAGTCCCTTTACAAAGGAATGGAATTTACATTGCAATATTTCCATGTCATATGGTCTTACCTAGTGTATAGTATTTGTTTATACATGTCAAAAACTATGATCCCATAACAAAACTTCTAAGACTTGCTGTTGAAATATGTATGTTTCTATGCGTATTTAGTAAAAAAAAAATTTCAAAATATAGGTTTTTGAAATATTCGATTTTCAAAAAAAGTTTGAATGACCTTGAAGTGAAAAATATAATTAAAAGTAGACATGTGATATATATAATTAAAGCTCCTAGCAAAATCAACAATTTTGTTCTTATCCCAACCTTCTACGTCAATTCTAGCTTGATTTATGACCTTTTTTGTGATTGCATATGTGTGCCGAAAATTGTGCTTTTTTTTCTTTTCCATATTTCAGAGGGTTCTAACTGGAGAACTACAACAGATACAAATCTTCAATTTTGCAGGTTTTCCTACCTTAGGTGGCACTTCATAACAACTAAGTATGAATAAAATCAGAGGTGGTCACTTGACATGTAATGACCCGTATGATACTTTTGTGACCAGCATTCAGCTTGTTGTTTGTGCGAAAACCATGTATCAATGCCACTTCTCGTTTCTTATTCAAGTTTGTCTCCCTGAATTTAGTCCACATCATCTTGTGATGTCTGTGGCAAATCTGGATGCTGGGCATTGCGGATGCCCACACTCACTCTGATGCCACCACTCAGCAGCACCATTTCTATGCGATCTTGACGAGTTTGTGACAAGGATAACAACCTGCCATTACATTGCTGACAATCCTTCTTCGGTCAATACTAACTTTCTTCAGAATGAAGTTATGTAGAAAACAACTTCTGTTTCGTGTTTCTGAGTCAATTCTAGCCTGAAATTGTGTATCACATAACCCCCTTCCCATTTCAAACATGAGCTGAATCCAAGATGGCGGACTTTAAGATGGCGACTAGAGACCACTGGGCCCCTCGACCACATTTACATCGGTGACGTCAGAACTGCCGTGAACCTTCAGGTTTCAGAACTATTCGCTGTGGTACTTTTAGGTGCTCCACCCGGTATATGACATTTTGTGTTGTATATGATTTCATTGTTTGAGCTCTGAAGCATGTAATCTCAGAAAGCAGATGCAAATGATTATATTCTTTCGGTGACAGAAGGTGCTTGTGCATTAAACTGAACCGCCAACTTGTCCAACCTATCAAAATATCGCTCTTGTGCAACTGCTACGTCAGATAAGGAGCCATCGAGCAATGTAGGCATGTTCGGTTGAAACAATGATCTGTTGTAGCTTTACAATACTGCTGCAACAACACTGATCCCATTGCTTTACAGTTAGCCAACTATTCTTCTTTCTCAGTTTGGGATTACCTGCAAGCATATTTAGTAGACTTAGTTACATGCTATGGAACACATTATTTAAAATAAATGTGAGCCAGGATGGATCAAATTCGAAATCCGGATTCCATTCGAAATCCGGATTCTCTCCGAAATCTGGATTGCCCCCAAAATCCAGATTGCCTTTAAAATCTGGATTCTCCATTTTTACTATCCGGATTGTGGATTTTTAAAATCCGGATTTGGTCATCCCTAGCCTCAACCGCCAAGTTTTTCATATTGCAGACAATGAGAGAATCAAAACAAATTCATGCATGTCAAGCAGAATGTATTTTTACTTATTTTTTGTCTCCTGAACCATACATTTTTTGTAAATGACTTTCTGTGCATAAATTATATAATAAATGTTTTATTGCTTAATATAAATTGCGAAATATCTTCGAAGCATGGGGGCATGTGAGTTATTGTTTTTGGTTAAGGAAGATATAAATTTATGAAAAACTTGGTTGCTTCATTCATTACTATAAGATGCTCACATTTCAAGTTTATACCATCAATTGAAAAAAGCGTGATTTGTTATTGGTGATACATGCAATTTAATGTAGTGTCTGCTACTATTACTCTGTTTGGTTCAATTTATGAATCACTTCACTAAACCAGGATTCAAGTCTTGGTCTGTCCATTTCTTGGCGATAATCAACCTTCCCTTTCTTTGCATGGAACAGTAAACATTAGGGCTGAGCTGATACCACTTTGAACAGATACCCTCACTGATACCAACCGATGCTGATACTGATACTTGTAAAATTTTGATTTTAAAATAATAAAGGCTACTTAACTAAGTCATAATCACTCATCACATCACATTCCTTTAATGACATTACATAACTCACAAATTATTCTCATGTAGCATTATAATACTTTAAAATGTCTTGTGACATTTGATAATTTTTTTTCATGAGAACTTCTCTGTAGACCCAGAGCATGCAAAGAAAGAGTTTTTTCAAATATTGCAAGACTTTTACCATGGATTGTGTGTCTTCTTCAGTTTCATGTAAACACTATTCATTGTCATGTTTTGGGTTAAATTGGAGAGGAAGGAAAGCAACGTAAACATTTATGCAAATACTGTTATTAGAATAACGCCTCTTTATACTATGCTGTCCAACATTCTCAGTCATTTGCAATAAAAACAAGTCGCTGCGGTGAAGGCTGATACCAACAGTCACATAAAGATACTTACACAGAAAGGAAGAGTACAGTTGTTGAATCCACAACCCTCCCTCCTTGCTCGAATGCAGATAAAACAAAACTAATTCCACAGCGAGCTTCACCCTTGTTTCCCAAGAACCGCGCAATCATCTGACCTGGAAACATGGTAGTAATGCTGGTTTTACAGAAGTTCACGTTTCTTAACCCACAAATCAAATGAATGATTTATTTTATTTTCACACAGTCTTTACAACGTAGTCAAATACAAGCATAGTTTGAAGCTCTTGCAAGACATGTTAAATCAGTCTGTCATCCACCATCTTTAGACAAGGTGACCAATTATTCTTACTATGTGAGACCAATCCTTCAAATTATCTTGCAACTGTAAAAATTGCAACTCAAGAGCTTTACATTTATTGCAGTTATAAATAAGTTTGTGATTTTACCACCACCTCACCTAAACCATGAAATATAATTTTATAAGTTTTGCTGCAAAATTGCAGTTTTTCATCCACCATCTTCAAACGCATTGTCCAATTTCACTCACAAGTTATCTAGCTGCAGAAATAATTTTACCCAAATGATTCTAAATTTGCAGCCATGGCCACTAATTGATGACTTATCCCTCTCACCCATCCACCCCAACTCATGCTCCTAAATCATGCACCATATTTTGATAATTTATTGTCAAATTATAGTGCAAGTAATATCATAATGCTCCTGTAAGTTTTGTGCACGAAGCTCAAAACTGTAGTTTCTACAAAGGTTTCATAATGCTAAAAATAATCAAAATATGAAAGTATCATGTACACCAGTGGCAGCTCGTGAGAAAAATATTTAGTGGTTCTGCACAAAAAAAAAACAACTGAAAGTACGAATTTTGGTTGTAAGGTATATACATATTCATGGACGTCTGCAGGATTTTTTCCAGCGAGGGGCAAGGAAGGTACTTTTTCCTGGGGGGGGGGGCAAACATGGCATATTTTTCCCATTAATAGTGTTGTTCCCTCAAAAAACATTGCTTAAATTTGAATTTATCATGTTCGTGCATTACTTAACACATATTATTGTGGCTGAAATGAAATTATATGTGTGAAATACATAATTTTTGACTGACTTTCATTTTCCAGGGGACTTGCCCCCTTCCGGATGCCCATGTGCACATCAGAAGTACGTGATCATGCAGTCAGAGGGAGAAAGAAGCCATTTTGATTAAGAGAAAATAATTTTTTTTAAAGAACGTATCATACAAACTTACCTTATCGTTTGTAAATGAACTCCATTCATTAAATATTATCCAAATATTCGCACACGAAATTCATAAACACGTTTCACTACCCTCGGCTTCGGACTCGCAATCGAATACTGTGATAAACGAAGGGATAGTTTTCACTTTTCACAATGAACTGAATGATTGACCTTCTACTCAGCAGGAGGGAAGAGGTTCGGGCAGAGAGTTGTGATGGCTTTCGAATCAGTAGTGCCAACCCTAGAATAATATATTTTTCTTTCTGGAATTAGTATTGTGTCGCCTGAAGAATGACCGAATAAAATAAACAAATCAGCGGTACTTCTAATTTCTAGTTTCGTAATTTTACCTCGCTTTTCTACCTATTGAGTTTATTATGATGATGAATGTGGATAGTAAAAGTAGGTGGTAGAAATTATACTATTTCGCACTTAAAATAGAAATTTTCCTTTCCCAGTGGTTGGCAACCCTCATTCTTTCTGCAAACCATGCAGCTCAACGCTACTCTATGCAAAGCAATGGGAACAGGCTAAAGCATGGGAAAACTTCATATACACGGAGAGGATAGCGACCTGACGCTTCTAGCACTCAAAGCCGAAAACAAAGCAAGGTACACATCTGGGTAGCGTGGTGTGTACAACCAATGATCGAATATCTAAAGAGCAAAATCTGTTGCTTCATAAAATACAATATAACTAATTTCCTAAATAAATTATTTTGATAAAAAATGTGGTGGTTCTGCAGCTCTGCAGTTCTTATTGCAGAGCCAACCCTGATGTACACTGTATTTGCTGTACTTGAGTACCCCACACCATTAAAAAAAATGAAATAAAGAAGAAACTGAAATTGTTGCAGATTATGAAAATGCACGACTTATATGGGTGTAGAGCTCCTAACCAGACATTTATCCTGAATAGGCAAGCAACCCATTATGATGAGAAATGAAAAAAAATCGTTTAAAGAACATTTGGATTTAATTATATCACAATTTTCAATAAAATGTACTCAATTCTCCCTTGTAATGCTTTAAACAGGCAAAATATTATTGTATATATTGATTGTCACAGGTGAAACTATGATGTGCCACTATGGTTTTCCCAGTGTTCCGAAAGTTACTTTTGAAAAGGTAACTAGTTACAGTTACTTGCTTAAAAAAAGTAACAGTTACAGTTACTCATTTAAGAAAGTAACTCAGTTACAATTACCTGTACTTCAAAAGTAACTGTAAGTTACTTTTACAGTTACTTTCTGCTGAAAATTTTCTTGCAACCAAATTACACAAATTGACCATTAACTGTAATGAAATATTTTATGAAGACTTTCATGTATTTCACTTATGTTGTACATGATATGTCTTCGTATATTTATATTTATCACAAAATAAAATGCTCTCCTGTGCTTTGGGCGATGCAATGAAGGCGTATAGGGAGTGTGTAGTTAGTTAGGGCCCCATGCTTTCTTGATCATGGCCTAAGGTGGGGTGATGTGATCAGCACCACATCCCTGGCATCCATTACCCTCCAGAGTTTTCTCCAGGATGCACTTTATACAATGCTTGGTGGGTGCTGGAGCCACTTCAACAGGTGGAAAAAATCTGTTCTCCCCCACCTTGGATCATATCCAGGAGGTCTCGCATGGTAGTCAGGCACCCTAACAACTTTTTTTTTTTTTATGAAGGAATATCCCTATGCGGGAGTATCTCCCGATATTCACATTTTCTCAATTTTCTGTTGAAAAAAAAAGGAAGTCTCAAAAAAGGGAAGTAAAATAAACTTCTGTATTCTCATTGGAACAAACACAAACATTCATGTCCAAAACGAACTAGAATGCGGGACTCCTGACATATAGTGCATTGTGCTAACCACTCCGCCACCAAGGTTGACCTGAGCTACTGCGACTTAAACATTTGTATTTATTATCATTGTTGTACTTAAGGAGAGTCCATTGCAGTGGGGGGTTGATTCTAGAAACTGTATAGAAAGAGAGAGAGAGAGAGAGAGAGATGTCACTCACATAGAATATATTCTAACAAGGGTGTTATGCATAAAGGGTGTGTCAGAGATAAATAAATTTGAGGTACAATTTCAAGTGTTTATGAACCAGAAAATGATAAAAATGATAATGTAGTAGCCTTTAATTGAGCATTATGAATGAAGGTGAAAATGGCATTTTAAACTTACCTCAGTTCTCTCGGAGACGATTACATAAGCAAGCAAGAATAATGGCTAGGGTCTTCCTTATCCGTTTGTTTGCCACTTGAGTGTTGTAATTCACTGTTGTATCAATAACAATGGTGAGATCTGTCATTTCAAGGAAATGGTTCTCATGTACATCTTAAAAGAATAGCACTTACCAAAATATAGTACTTTGTTCCATCACATGCATGTTGCATCAAACATGGCATCATGGAGCTGTGGAACAGTTGTGTATCATCAGTTTATTATTATTATTATTATTATTATTATTATTTAATGAAAGAGTAGAAGGAACCAGTAGATATTTGGAGAAGGTTACAAATAGATTTTGAGAAAGTTGCAAGTGCATTTTGGAAGACAAACAATGTCAAAGACAATGGTGCCTGAACACCCTTCCCTCCTCCTAAAAATCATAGTTCAACCATTTGGCCCATCACATGGAATGTGTTATCCATGTACACTTCTTGGCGAAAGGTGCAGCAATTAATGCCCACCCACTACTACTCCATGCTGCTGAGAATAGCACTTACCAAAATATAGTACTTTTTCCAGCATTTCCAGAAATGCTGAATAATCGTAAATATGTGAATTCTAAACAGAAATATTTTTACTTCCGTTTTTAAATTATCAGGAACTGAGATAAATGAATTCACGTGGAAACAATTACATTGTTTTCCATTCATATGCGCACTTGCTAGCTCTCGTCTTCTTCAGTTTCATTCATAGTAACAGTACCGTTGAATTCTTTCGTAAAGACACTGAAATATTGCAGTACGTCCCTTGTCATTTTAATCTGATATTATAGCAAGGATGCTGCTTACACAAGGGGGAAGTTATAAGGTCACAGAGGAACAAACTACAAAAACAAGAGAAGCTTATCTTGACGGTTCTGGGAAATCCACCCCTCTTCCTAAGTGTGTATACTGCTTTGGAATTCAGGTCTACCAAACGAAAGATGAAACATCGATAAACCTGTCACCTTGAAATTTCTGGCTCCTGGAGCCTACCAACTGCCAACTGACAGGACACAAATTTAGTACAACTACTTTCTCTTTTCTTCTTCATCTATTGTATGTTTGAAAGAATTAATGTATCAAAGAATGAGCTTTTGTATCGCAGCAGAAACTAAATTCTGGCTCACTTTAAGTCTTAATCGTCAATAATTTACGACACTTCCATAGAAATTTAAGTGTCGCAAAGTAACTGTAAAAGTAACTGTTAAAACATTACTTCTATTGTAAAAAAGTAACTCAATTACAGTTACAACCTTAGTGACAATGAAGTTCGACCAGTCACAAATATAGGAGTGCGTTGTAAAAGAAGGAGAACACATGCATATGCTGAACATATTTTATTCAGCAGGCTACATGGAACAAAGGAAAACATAAATTTCCGCTGCAACGCAGCAATGTATGGTGTCCACACAACATAAAACATTTTCGTCCATCTACACGTGACATTGAAGTTCGACCACTGTTAGAGGGGATCATGTTTACCATGGTGTGACGCCGCCCCGTCAGCGAATAACTGTGGCAATGCGTCGGGGCATGCTGCGGACGAGTCGTTCAAGGTATTCCACATCGATGCGGTGCCATTCCTCCTGCAGGCAGGCGATAAGAGCAGCCACTGTCGTGGGTCCCCTCTGTTGCACACCTCGCTTAAGAACACGCCACACATTCTCAATGGGCGAGAGGTCGGGACTCGATGGTGGCCATGGCAGAGTTTGCACGTGATGGCGAGTCAACCATTCTCTTGTCAGCCGCGCTGTATGAGGCCTGGCATTGTGTTGAAAGATGAGACGCCGCCTGTGAAACAGGTGCCTTCGCACTGTGGGAAGATGCCGCTCCAGTATGCGTGTATAGGCGTGTGCATTCACAATGCCCTCACAGACGTGTAGTGGGCCAACCCCAGATGCCGTCATGCATCCCCATACCATCACTGACGCAGGTTTCTGTACCCGACGTGCATAACATTTTGCTTCATTCTGTTCCTCCTTCCGACAAATGACTGTTTTCCGTATTTTCCCGTACACAACATTGAAAATGGATTTGTCCGTCCACAAAACCCTGTTCCACTGCCAAAATGTCCATCCCCGGTACATTCGTGCCCACCGTAGTCGATTGCCTTTGTTCAACATGGAAAGGAAGGGTTTACGTTTCGCCTTGTACACTCGGTAACCGCATCGCTGTAGGTAATGGCGAATGGTTCTGGTTGACACTTCAATGTGAAAGCGTTCTCGAGTCCACAGTCGTAATTCGGCCACAGAAACATGATTGTTGGTCTGGATATAGTGCCTAAATATCCGTAGGTCACGCACGCTCAGTAGGCGTTTTCGACCGGGGGCCTTACCTGGCTCTGTAATACCCGTATTTTGGTGGTGTTTGATCATGCAGTGGACGGTTGACTTGGGTAAGTTCAGTTGGCACCCTATTTCCCGTTCACTGAGTCCATCCCGTTGCAACTCCACCACTCTTCTCCTCACGGTGTTGTCAATAGGTTTGCCCCTGGCCATGGTGATGATGCACTGCGGTTCCTCGGTGCATAGCACGCGCTTATATACGGCGGACTCCCTTATCGTGTCCGTGACGTCATGCTTCCGTCGAATGCACCACTATCTGGAATTTTCCGTATGGGTCTGGTGCCTGGTCGAAGTTCAATGTCACGCGTATAGTTCCCCGTTTTCGTTCTTTACGTGACCTTGGGTGAAACATGCTGGGATCACGGTTCTTGCCTGCTGACGCGCCTCCTCTTACACACATGCGTCACTTCTGCGGGTCACCCATTCCACCGCCTATGCCTCTGTGCATTTAATCACGTATTCCTTTCTGGTCGAACTTCATTGTCACCAAGGTTGTACATACTTCTAAAAGTAACTAGTTAAAGTTACATTTTCTCAAAAAAGTAACTGTTACTTGTAACTGAGTTACTTATAACTAGTTACTTCCAATCACTGGGTTTTTCCCACATAAGGAAGTGGCTGATAACCAAAGTGCTACCACATTCCAAAATTAAAACCTTTGTTCAACTATGCTGCAACAATCAATGCAAACATTTTATCTAAAAATTTCTGATACTTTTTCTTTTTTCATTCTTGTATATACGAGTTGTGGCTAGAAAAAAAATGGATTGATGTTGCTGTCGACAAACGGCAATCGCGTCAAGGTCAAGTGGTGCATGAGTGTATAACGTGATATCCTGCCTATCGATTGTGTGATTTCTCAGGTTGTGTGGCGCTTAGTTCGGCTGTAGCTTGTGGACGAAGTGAAGCAGTACATCTGTGCTCCATCAGGAAAATGTTAAGTGTGAAAGTGGAACAGCATATCAATTTGAAGTTGTTTATGAATCTCGGAAAATCCGCCATGGAAACTTACGGTTTGTTGAAGGAAGTATACGGAGATGAGTGTTTATCACACACTCAAATGTCTGAGTAGTTTCAATGGTTTAAAGAGGGACAAGAAGCGGTCCCAGATGAGTAGCATCCTGGACTGCCTTGCACGTCAAAAACAGAATCAAACATTGCAAATGTCAGTGAATTGATTCGAAAAGATCGTCACTTGAGTATTCGAGCTATTGCAAAACAACCAACATTATTACATTACGGTGCTGATGACCCTTCGTGAGCGAGTAAGAATACGACAACCTGATTTGTGGAAAAGCAAGTCATGGATTCTTCATCAGGACAATGCTCCTGTCCACACGGCATTGTCAGTGAAGGCTTTTTTGGCCAAGAATGGGATCCCAGTGTTAGAACATCCACCCTATTCACCGGATATCACTCCGTGTGACTTTTTTTATTCCCAAAGGTCAAATCAGCACTGAAAGGAACCAGATTTACGACCGTAGAATCTGTGAAAACAAAAGCGACGGAGGTCATGTACATGGTTTCAGAAAATTATTTCCAGCACTGCGTCCAGCAATGGAAGATTCGTATGGAGCAGTATATCGATAGTTCAGGGGAGTACTTTGAAAGGGATAATGTTTGTATTGTACAAAATAACCAATATAAGATTTTGAAGCAAGAATCCGGTTTTTTCTAGCCCCACCTCATACATATGTTCTTTTCATTTCTGTTTAAAGTTCGTGATTTGAGGAAAATATCCTGAAATAATTCACTGGCTTGTACTACATTAATTATTTTTAGTATTATAAGCTCTGCTAAACCTTTTCCTCACAAGTTTTGTTTTAAAAATTGACAATTTTAGAATCTGTAGAACCTCACAAGTATACAAAGCATTAATTTGCAACATTTTCTGGAAAAAAAATAATTCTTGACTGGGTTTTTAGGTGGGTTTTTCTGAAGAAGAAAAAAAAAACATTTGGGAAAACTGGGCTGAGCCCACCCAGGCCAACCCTAATTTTGAAATGGCTGATGTGCAAAATTTAAAGGAAAAATGGATCCAATTCCAGTTGTCAATGCAAGTTAATATGTGAACTGGTGATAAATTAGTAGCTAATGCTGCTGATTGGTAATTAAGAGTTTCTGGGTTAGATTCCTGTTTTTGACAAATTGCACAATGCTCCCAATGGCAATTTAAACTTTAGATTCAGTCCCGATTAGCCTGTCTGAACACAAAGTGGAGTTGAAACAAACAAGATGCCAGCCAGAATGTCCAGTGGCATACCCTAGAGGGGAAATAATGGTCTAAATGGGTTTCCAAATGGCTAAACTAGAAACTATTCATGGAAAGGCCTCCTTGTAATATTTCTCGTGGAAAGATAACTTTGGTTTCACGGAAAGCTATTTTTAAATGTAATAAAGAACTCATGTGTTTGATTCTCGGTAGAGACTTCAATTTCTGTTTTGGCAAATTGCACAATACTTCCCACAGCAATTTAAACTGTATGTCGAATCCCAATTATTATCCTGGCTTGGGCATCGACGTTTGTGATGTCTATTCATCAATTTCATCATATCATCACTCATCCCCATCTTCACAAATTAGCCAAAAGTGGCACAAGAAGCGAAGTAAAATAAAGTATATCAATCAAATCAAATCAAACCAAACAGAATTATCATATCTGAGCATAAAATAGAGTTAAATGAATCAAGATAGTGGTCAACGTGTCCAGTAGCATACTCAGAGAGGAAAATTAGAAGACAAGTGCACAAATTGTCATAGCTAATCTCCATCTTCAATTGTATCACCAACACTGCACAATTCCATCTCAGTTTCATTTATTTTTTCCAAATAAATTTCCATACTTTCACAGTCATGCAACCTTTGTGAGTGTAACTTTCTTCACAATTCGAGCCGGCCCCCGTGGTAGAGTGGTTATCACATCACACTATGACTCCAGGCTCCCAGGTTCGAATCCCAGCCTGGGCATAGAGGTTTTTGAGTGTCCATTCATCATATCATCACTCATCCCCATCTTCGCAAATTAGCCACAAGTGGCACAAAAAGCGAAGTAAAATAAAGTATATCAATCAATTAATCAATGAATCTTCACAATTCAAAACTTGCTATCACGTGGTGCATACAACCGTTGTAGTTCTTTCCACACTTCTTTCGCAGTACACAAGTGTCTTATGTGCATTTGCTGTTCATCACAATTTGCAAGCACAATTTTTGCTAATGCCTTAACTTGTCACGTTTCTAACTTGCGTTCTTCCTCTGCATCATTTTCCACATCAGGTGGACTTCCCTTTGGATCCACGATTGTCCATAGATCGTTTTCCATTAACACCATCTTGCATAATTTGTTCCATTTAATTTACATATGGTATTAGACATATTGCCTGACATCTTGAATCATCACCGGTACTTTAGTTCTTTCATACAGTTTGCATCAGGCGCTTGTGCCCATAACCATTGTTGAATTATTTATTAACAAACATTTCAAACAGTGCAGAGAACAAAAATACCGGGTGTCCGAGAAGTCTTTGTATGAAAACAAAAATTAACTGTATCCGCTATATGCAACATAGACATGAAAAAATGGTACCAAAATGTTCGGAAACTATTCAAGTTTTATTGGCAATAGGAAAGAAATCAATAAATCTCCACGTGAGCACCCTTGGTAGCACGGAGTACATCTAGTCGAAATTCAACTTTTCGCCATGCATTAGCCAACATCAAAGGAGGGATTGATGTGATGACTTGGGTTGTCCGTTGTTGCAGAGTTGCAAGATCGGATGCAGGAGTTCTGTAGACATTGTCTTTCACATAACTCCATAGAAAAAATCTAAAGGGGTTATGTCTGGAGATCGTTCAGGCCACGCCGTCGGTCCATCTCGACCAATCCATTTTCCAGGAAATGTCTGTTCAAGGTAGGAACGAACCTCCAGACTCCAATGTGGCGGTGCACCGTCTTGTTGAAAGATAACATCTGGGTGGTATTCTAGCAATTGAGGAACAGCAAACAATTGCAACATGTCGAGATACACTCCAGATGTTACGGTGTCCTCACAGAAAAAGAATGGTTCGATTATTCTGTCATGCAGCAGCGCGCACCAAACGTTCACCTTCGGGTTGCCCATGGTCGACTTCCTCACCTCATGAGGGGGCTCTTTACCCCAGATACGCACGATGTTTGAAACTGTCTCTGCACTGTTTTTTGTGACCTGTTCTCGTGAAACCACAGGACACACTCAGCCTTTTTCTGATTTGTGTACATTTCCGGTTTGCTGGGCACTGGCACTGCTACACTACTGCAACGGTACAGAAATCTGAAACAAAAAAAACTTGAATAGTTTCCAAACATTTTGGTACTATTTTTTCATGTCTATGTTGCATATAGAGGATACAGTTAATTTTTGTTTTCATACAAACACTTCTCGGACACCCGGTAGTATGAACATGAAGATTATGCATGCATGAAGAACAACAACTTGGCATTATATATACATTTCATGAAAATCTGGGATGGTCGGGTTGGGAACTGTGATGATTTTGCATGGAGTGACCCAATTGGGAAATATTTTATAGTGTATTCCACCTTCCCCCAGAACACATCTCTACAGGGTGCTTCAAAAAGAATCACCTGATTTCAAATGGCTATATATTTTTTATTTATCAAACCAGGAACTTGGAATTGCTTTTAAAATGTACAGCTATACATAAATTTTTACATAAAGAAATGTTCATAAATGCTCAATGTGACCCACTTCGGACGCTCTGCATATGTCCATACAGTAGGAGAATTCATTCCATACAGATGCGAGCATGTCTGGAGTCACTGCTGCTGTGATCCGATTTTGCAGTTCATTCACAGTAATCAGAAGTGGAGGCACATAAACAGTGTATTTATGGTTCAACACCATACTGTCGCCGAAATTCACGCTGCACTGTTGTAACAGATTCACACACTTCAAAGTGCAGTACACAGAAAGGTTTTTGTTGCGACGTGGCCATCTTGCTTGAATCTGATGCGAGCACAGGGGGGAGCAGATTACTGCTACCTGCCGGCAAGCATGTGAAACTTACGAATATCTTCTTCCTAACAGTACATTGTTCGATGTGTTTTAGCGAACGTTTACTGAGTTAAATGACTTCGAAATCTGATGATTCTTTTTGAAACACAGTGTATAATGCCCACCTAAAATTCCAACCTGTTCCAAAGGAAGGAAACAAATAGATCCTGTGTATGTTAGTGTCCATGGTGCCAACTCTCAAAATAGGCATTTCTATGGGCATTATGAAAATTCATTTTCGGAATGATTGATTGAATTGTTATTTTAAGTCCACTTCATCCGTAGAAAGGGTAATCGGGACTGGACCTACAGTTTAAAGTATGATATGAACCACAGTACCACACGCTCTGCCTCCACCTGGTATTTAACCTGGGACCCCTTGATTACAAGGGAACGATGTTACCAGTACACAATCGGGGAGGCCCTCATTTTCAGAATGAAATGAACTTAAAGCATAAAAGTGTATGTTGTACTACGAAGGAATAAGAAAGGCAAATAGGCAAAAATCCACACCCTACTCATGAGTTTTGTTCCATCACATGCATGTTGCATCAAACATGGCATCATGGAGCTGTGGAACAGTTGTGTATCATCAGTTTATTATTATTATTATTATTATTTAATGAAAGAGTAGAAGGAACCAGTAGATATTTGGAGAAGGTTACAAATAGATTTTGAGAAAGTTGCAAGTGCATTTTGGAAGACAAACAATGTCAAAGACAATGGTGCCTGAACACCCTTCCCTCCTCCTAAAAATCATAGTTCAACCATTTGGCCCATCACATGGAATGTGTTATCCATGTACACTTCTTGGCGAAAGGTGCAGCAATTAATGCCCACCCACTACTACTCCATGCTGCTGAGAAACTATGTATGAAAATCCACTGGCAAGGAAGGGCTTGGAAATGCATTCCCCCTCTGTTTACAGTCTTGACCTGGCTCAAATGTATTTTTTTTCTACTTGGTCCTCTTGGAAGTGTTTGGGAATGTGTTCTTGATTGGCTTCCATATCACTTTACTTCTTTCTTCGCCAAAAGAATAATCGCACCAATGACATGCCTTTACCTTCAAGGGGAATACTTTATGTGTATAATAAAGACTGACCTAATTAGGCAAGTGGGCCACTTTGCATTTCCTCTGTAGAAAAAAGAAAATAGTTTTGGCCAACTCCAAACACCATTTGTAAATTCTAGGTGTAGAAAAGTGAGGTATAATAATATAAACACATAAATAATGTGTGGTTTCATTTTCTTTACAGCTGGAAGCAATGTGTGCACACATCGGAATGGCGAGGGAGGTAGATTTTTTGCTGCATGTTGTCCAGAAGTTGTGCAGCCCTTCCTTCAACCTTGATATGCACAGAAGCTGTAATTTCTTAGCAATAGCCCAGCATGGAAATAGTAATTTGGCAGTAATGTTCATTTTACACACAGTGACATGCAATTTCTCATGTGAAATGTGGTAATATTTCTAGAGAAGTCTTAATGATTACCTGCCAGTATGCAGTGAAAAATGTGATTAATAATTCAGGCCCATCTAGAGACAATTGTGAGACATTATTTGTGAACAATAGTTTGTTTCTGCTGATTGCATACAAATAGATTACCTGACAATTGAGTTCTATTGTATTATGCTTCAGAAACCGTAACAATGGAAAAGATGGAATGTGGAAGTTACTGTAAGGATGTGATTAATGGAAAAGATGAAGCAATAATAAAAGATGGCTCAGTTTTTGTTGGTGAATTGTTTGGGATCTTGGTGAAGATAGTTTCATCTTCCAGTGGCATCATCAGAAGTTTCATCAAAGGTAAAGAGATACTAGTGCAGTTGAATAAAAGTCGACTCTACTTGGATGGTGTTGGATGCAATAACAGACCTTTAACAGAAAGTATCACCGTGGGAACATTCATCACCTTCAAAGTCGAGAGAAAGATTAATGGAAAAGGAAAGAATTTGTACTTTGCTGTCTTGGCTTGGGCATGTTCCAAAAGCTCTCACACTCCAGAACTCAGTTCATCAAAGTTGATGGAAAAGCTTAAAGTACCTGCATTGCAATGCAAGAATAAATATAATTATAATGCACAAAAGGGAAATATTTTGAATGAAAGTCAGCTTGTAGCACAAGATATTGAGGGTTGCATTTTGACACTGAGAAATGAATCTGGTGTGGCATCTTTTAATTTTTTAGCAAGAGACGAGAAAGCTTATTTTACGAGAGATAACATATTCTTCTTGGGACGAAGATTTAAAAACAAGTCATCCTTAGCCTATTATTTACACCAAGGGCAGAAAATTAAGATGGATGTTATTAAAAACAACAACAAACTGCAAGTGCCTTATTCAGCATTGGTCGTATTTGTGGAGAAGGAAGATAAAAGAAGAGAAGACCTTTCCTCTACAGGTAGTTTGTTAAATGAAGTATCATCCAGCGCAGTCTCAGATTCATTGTCAAATGGTAGTTCTACTGGTGAAATTTTATTTGATATCGACTGCAAAGTTGAGCAGCCTTTGGAAAAGGGAACAGTTGCTGTTGGCAATGTACAAGGTGCAGTGAATGACCTCACTGAAAATGTGGCAGAATATTCATGTGAAGATGCTATCAAAGTCGCCTGTGATCAATTCGGGGTTTGCTTCAGTGATGAGCTACTTGGAAATATCCACATAGTGAAAGGTCAAAGTGGGAAGGTGACCTACAAGGACAATGCTAATAGATTGGGTGTTGTTCAGTGGAATCATGAGGGAAGAACCTTTTTGATTCCTTTCCACAAGAACCATTTGTTTTATGATCAAAAAGAATGTTCTCAAAGGGAATGGGAGGAATCAGTTTTGAATGGAAGTACATTGAATTTTGATGCATTTGGCTTCAAGTTGGATTCTGGAAGTGTTTACTATGTGTCGCTTGCTTGGGTCGGGAAGAAACCAAAATTTACTGAGGAACAAATGACAGACCAACATGACGAGAAGATTGCAAGCCAAGAGCCACAGAGTAGAGCTCACGTGAAACAATCGGAGACCATGGAAACAGTGAAAAGTCAAATTACTGCTAATGCCTGTTGTTATGACACAGAGTGGACAACTGAAGAGAGTTCAAAACACGGAGCAAATGAAGTCTTACATCCAACAGCGCACAACATTTCTAACTCTAGTCTTGTAGAATTAGATGAAAGAAAAGTGGCAGAAACGAAAACTGCTTCTGATAATATTGTACAATGTCAAACAGAATTGAAAAAATCAGAAAACAATATGTGTGATGTACAGAAAGTATCAAACAGTCCTAATTTGTCAAACGAACAATTGAATTTAACACAAGTGGGTACACACACTAACTCGGTAATCAGTCCCATTGCAAACAAATTCAACACCAAAGCAGGAGAGCCTGATGATTGTACAAATTCTCAAAAGAGTGACAGAAAGCATGTCCAGAATAAGCCTTCTCAAGTTACTGAATGCTGTGGACCCTTGTTGTGTTTCCTGTCACATACAGAGGGAGTTTTGCAGCTCAACATCTTCACTGGTGGAAGGAGCGAGGTTGTGTTTGACAAAAGCATGCTGTATATGAATGGTGAGCTGTGTGGTGAGGAACCATTGTCCAGTTACATTAGTTTGGGAACAAAGTTGAATTTTAATGCATTGAAACTGAAGCATCCACATAGCTGTGGAGCAGAGTACCAGGCATTTCTTGTTTGGAAAGGTTCTAAGCCTGCTTTATCAAGAAAAGCTTCACCACAGCCAGATGCAGTCTCATGGGAGACTAAGAATCACCAGGCCACCTCACAACACACTTCTGCAAAATGTACAAACAAGATATACTATGGAGAAACAGGACAAATAGGTGTGATCTTGAATTCTGATGAAGTTATTATTAATAGAAATCGGAATGGTTCAAGTAAAGTACTTTGCTCAAAAAATGTCCTTCACGTCAATTCAGGTAGTTGTTCCCAAGTTGCTGATGTAGGTCAGAGTATAAAGGTTGGAATGCGAATAAATTTTGAATGTTTTCGTATGGCTAAAGTGCACGAGAGTGGTGCAGAATTCCAATGTCGGATTGCATGGACTGGAAAGAAGCCACAAACATCAGGAACATCAGAAAAACAAGCAACTGAAACAGAGATATTGAAGGACACTCGGCAAGCTGCTGGTGAAGTACAAGAACTCACCACAGGAAAAACTTACAATGGTTTAGTTACAAAACTGATGCCTCCCTATGCTTTTATCATCAGTGTGAAAGTTGCAAGCAATTTTGTAGAAGTTTTTGCAATGACCAGCAGCTTGTGTATTGGGGGTGAGAAATTGCCTTATGATTCCCATGTAGATGACTATGTGTGGATAGGGGATGAGGTGCAACTCAAAGTCCGGAGGGGGGATGGTTCCACAAGCCGTGGCAAGTCTTACAAATGGGTGGCAGCATGTGTTTGGATGAAACTTCTGCCAGAGAACGATGAACCTCAACAGCAGAAGGAAACGGTGGGTTGCAAAGAAGTTGAAAGTGATGGTGAAATAACATACCTCTCTGTAGATTCAGGTGTTCTAACTACCTCTACAGGCAACATGGTAGACGTCTACAGGGATAAAATGGAACTCTTTGGTGTGTCCCTAACCAATCTGGATTTGAAAGATGTATTTTTCGAAGGTAAATGTCATTTCTTGATTTTCATGCATGTTTCTCTCTCTCTCTCTGTGTGTTTATGTATGATGGCTGAGCTGATTTCACTTTGATCTGACACAGATTCTGATATTCTTGACTATATCAGACTTGTATGGTGTCACATCTGCATCAAGGTTTGTGTAATGATTTGCCAGAATGTGGACAGAACTCTGTATTCTATAGCTGCATCAAAACTGGAATGATACGACACAATCATGATCCATTGACTTCGATATTTTTCTGAACATCAACGAAATATGTGATGAAGATACACATAGTGTGGATTTCAATTCCCAATGTGATGATCTTTTCCTTTCCAGTGAATGGGAGGAATAGCCTAGGAGCATTTGCAATCCTGTGGGTTTTTGAATGAAGGGAAAAATGACTACCACTGTTATGTTTCTAGTATGGTAGACAATCATGTACTACCAGGTGTTTTGCCTGCAATTGTTGCATATGGACTGTGTGACGTCATCAGTCCAAGTGCTACTTCAGGCACTAACAAAGAAATCACAACTCCTTTAAAATTGGTGTTTGACAATTTGCATAAGACATTCTTTGTTCAGAATTGAAAATGGAACAAAAAAGATTCTTACATTTTTTTCAGTATTTATTTGCCAATCTGCCATGGTGGCCATCTTGGATTTTGGATGTCATGTATGTTCTCCGACACATTGCATGCCTGCTAATGAAGGCATCGTCCATTCACATGTCTTCCCTTCATGCAAGAAACCAACAAACTTACAAATGGTCAAAACCACTCCTAAAGGAATTATGAACAATTTTATTTGTTAATGTCTGCTGCGGCAGTCATCTTGGATTTATGATGTCACATAGATCATGCACCACAATTGTAGGCATTAGCAAATTATCACGAGCAGTAATTTATCCCCTTCTTATGCCAGAATGAGAAGTAAAGTGTAAAGTGTAAAATATTGCTTAGAACCTTCACAGAAAGGGTTCAAAATAGTTTCACTGGAGATATCTCCATAAGAGTTCAGATATAAAAGGAAAGCGTTAAGAATAATTTTTGTTCCGTTTTCAATTCTAAACAAAAATGTATCTTCAGCAAAATTGTGAAAAACCAATTTTATAGAAGTTTAATTGTTTTTTTTTATTAGTGCCTGAAGCAGCAGCCCTCTTGAATTGATGATGTCACACAGTCCATATACCACAATTGCAGGCAAAACACCTGGCAGGAAAAATGATTGTGTACCATACTATACCTTTTCTGCGCTTAGAAGGGACTGCACTGTAAACACAAGGGCAAAGGTATTACTCCGCCAGGCTTCAGCGATTGGATGATCGTAAAACTTCTGCTGCTTCCACCACGTGTGAGAGAAAGTTGGCACGAAAGCAATGTTACAAGCTACGAGAAATTAAATAAAAAGGAAAACTATAACTATTCACAAGATAAGCTGAACTTCTGTACTTAAGAATTTAATTTGAAGATATAAAAGTGTTTTACTTGCCTAAGCAGAGTCAGAAAGTCGATTCCTTCCATAGATTCCTCCCCTTCACTGTTGGTGCCGCCGCTACTGCTATCAGCTGGATTGATAACAAGTCGGTCAACAATCGTGTCGCACATGTAATCTGATTCCCAGAAGCGTTCCTCTTCTTTCTCCACTATGCAATACAATAAGGCGTCTGCCTTTGCCGGTCGGGTTTCTTAGCCTTGTGTTTAATCCTGAGAGGAAATCCTGTTTTTTAGATTTTACAGCAGAATCTACCCACACTTTAGAAACAGTATGACCTTCATTCACCCACGTTTCATCAAGGAAATACAACTTTCGCCCCTCCCGCCTGTATTCGCGTATTTTCCTCAGGTAGTTCCGGCACCACAACAATATGTCTTCTCGGTCAACAATAATATTTTTTCTGTTGCGTTGCACAAACTCGAAGCTGATTTCTTTCAGAAGTGTGTGGAAACTTGTTTTCTTAAGGTTCGGCAGATCCGGATCACTATTCACACTCACCAACACTTTATTTATTGTTGGCGCTTCGTTCCTCTCCAAAAAGTGATGAACCTTACGACGGATCCTCGCAAACTCATCGCACTGAACTTGGAACACAGGCTTTTGACGTTGACGCTTTTTCCCTGGTATTGTTAAAATGCCCTTATTTAGAACCTCGCTGCGTTCAGATTTTACACTCTTAACAGAGACACCAGTAAACTCAGATGTCAATTTCATCACGTCCTGGATAACCATAGTTGGATATTTCTCGCAAAACTTTGCGAACACATTCAATACAATTTGTTTCTCGGCGCTTTTCAACGGTTTTCCGCTGCAGTGTTTAACGTAGCCAAAGCGAACATCCATCTAGCACAAATTGAAATTCCCTCCCACCTGCCCAGCCATTATGCATGCGTGTTGTACCCAGAGTAAAAATTGTCACATCTTGTGTATTTATGCCAACCTGGAGTTCATTTACATACTAAATATTGGTTATGATAATTCTAGAGTACGATAATTACAATTGTGTTGAAGGAATGTTCTATTCTTGCAAGTTAGAAAGTGGACTATATTTTGTTGCGCGTGGCAGGGTCTGTTGTTCAAGCAGACTCAACGATAAGTGTTGCCAATCTGCCTATTCTTTTGCTAAAATTAGCTGTTTTGAACTTTTTGGTCCTGCATTAATGACAATAATGGCTTTCAGATATTTGCACAGCACAGTAGTATCATACTTATTTGACATCATTCAAAAATAGACACGGAAGTGACCTATTTTTCGTTTGTTTAATTATTTTCTTTAACAGCAGTATTAATCCTTGTGGTATTGTTGCAGATGTTCCTATTCGAACGTTCTCTACGTCGCTGTTTGTAAATATGATGCTAGATTTTAAAAATTTTTAAAAATGGAAGAAATAAAGTGGCTGAAGTTCCATTTCGTTGGTAATTTTCGATTCGTCAAACCTCTTACGATTTTTGAGTAAATTAGACGAAATTCTGCACATATATTCTCTACGTCCATTGCAAGACAGGGTCTACTTCAATTTTTGATAGCATAATAAAAGAAAATCGCGGATCCACGATATTGAATTTTTTTTTCAAATTCACTTACAATTTTTGTCCAATTTGCGTGAAATTTGGAAAACTCTAAAAATGTATGCAAAACTACTCTAGTTATGTGAATATGTTTATACTACATATATATATTTAATAAACCTACGGATATACAAAGATAACACTCGGAAAGAACTGGCCATTCAAGAAATGGCTTTCTTGTTAGGGAAGTGAGGAGGAAAATTTGTATTCTTTATTCTATGAAAACTAGCAACAAATAGGGTATGACATGTCCACATTGTGATTATGGTGATTATCCCTAAAAAGCATTTCTACAATATAATGTAGAACCCTACACACTGTGAGAATTCGCTTTTCGCTATATTCTGCAGTTATTGGTTGGCAACACTGTATTCATACACGTGCATTTGTTTACCGTACAGTTCCTTCTCAGCGCGGATCCTGTATAGCAACATATCAGTGGTAGTCATTTCTTCCCTTCATTCAAAAACCCTGGATGTAGGGAATATTGACAAATGCCCCAGGACTGGAAGTGATAGAGATAAAAAGTACCACCATGTCATTTGTTTTACTTTTGTCTTGACATTCAAGTAAATGTTTGGATTAAGATGTTTATAAGTAGGATATCATTCTTTTGAATGCCAATGATCTCCATTGTTTTAGTTGCTTAAGAAAGAATAATGTATGAGGCTACATACATTGATTTCTCCCTTTGAAGAAATGTGTCGTTCTTCGAAATCTGTTCCCTAATCAAATTTGGAAGGTACTCAAAAGGTATCTGTGAATGTCTTATACTGTCCACTTATCGTGAACTACTATTTGCTTGGCAGCTCAGAAAAACTTCAGTTTTCAATTCCGCCTGCAACGTACTCCAGTTGGACACCAGTCGTCCTCCTTTAGTCGGGAACATGAGAATCTTTGCAAATCATCAGGGCTTGCTGGGTAGAAAAGAAACACAACATTGTTTTCAAAGTTAAAACGCAGTTTTATAATCACTTATATTTCATAATAACTTACCAATAAAACACTAGAATATTCAATACTAACGTTGGGCAATTCACTCACATATAGCGAAAGTCAAATTACATAATTAATTGCTTACTTTCAACTTATTGGCAAAAAGAAAATGCCAAAACCCAAAAACTGTACTTGAATTCTCTCAGTTTCCAAGTTCTTATTGATTTTTCACCTTCACCTGTTTTCCAAACTCAGTCTGTCGTCAGGTGAGAAACATTCAGGTGGGTTCACTTCCTCTGCTGAGATGAGAAAGTGATGTCAACACAAACAGATTATGATGTATTTATAAACATATATACAAGTTCCGAACAAAACTGTATCAATCTAACTGTAGTTGTCTGTGACAGCTTGCACATTATTTGAAGTAACAAACATTTTATAAATCTTAACTTCTTACAAATATAAAATATTAAAGGCTCAGGTTCGTTACAATTGCCCCTCTTCCGGGGAAAATTTGTGAAGAAATTGTAATTTACAAGTTCTGAAAAAATTTTGAGGACATAAAGAATATTTAAATATAGAGTTTATCTTGACAATTGAATGACTCAATCTTGGCTTCTCTTCATTTGACAACAGCTCAGAAGGAACGTAGTTTGTAGTATCCAATACAGAATACAATCCAGGATAGTTAATCACCCATTAAACAGAGAATTCAGGCAATGATTGATTCCATGATGGTTTAATAGAACAGTAGGCTTCCATATATCTAGTTTCTTTTCCAGAAAGACTTTGTAGAAAACGGTATAGGGTTCGATAAGCAATGAACTGAAACAGTACTTTCCTATAGCACTTCAAACTCAACACTCTTGTTGCTTCTGTGCTTCTAGAATAATGCCTTTAAATTCCACACCAGCAATATAATAACTCCTGCTTATAGGAATCCGTCCGAATATTTACTATATGGACCTTCTCTGAGAGGTCTGCGACTTTATACATCCCGACTCTATCCTCATCCTGGACCTTTCGAATGTACCACACTAATATATATACGTGGGCGTACCCAAAAGAAACCGAACTAATTTTGTGGTGGGCAGAGCTTTTGTAGTACTGCATTTTGCCGCTAGGAGCGCATAGAGCGAACCTTCCTTAGTCCGTAAGCCGAGTTCCGTCGCTGAAGCAGGTCAGGACACGTTTCGGCGGAGTTTAGAATGACAGCTGTTTTGTGTGATCGTCGTTTTTGCAATGGCTGATTTTTGGGAACAGCGTATGGCATTGAAATTCTGCTTTTTGCTCGGAAAGAGTGGAACAGAGACTCTTGAAATGTTAAAAACGGCGTACAAGGACGATGCTATGGGGAAAACTCAAGTGTTTGAGTGGTTTTCCCGTTTCAAAAGTGGTGAAATGTCAATTGATGACAAACCTCGTTCTGGTCGTCCTTCCACGGCCCGAACACATGACAATGTTGAAAAAATTCTTGAAATCATCAACGAAGATCGACGACGGACCATTGAACAAATTGTGGAGCTGTCGGGAGTGACTTGGAGTTCAGTGCAGTGAATTTTGACAGACGATTTGGGAATGAAAAGGGTGGCTGCCAAATTCGTGCCATGACTGCTGACTGCTGAACAAAAACAAGGTCGCGTGGAAGCATGCCGTGCTTTGAAAGAAGAATCCCAAAATGATCCAAACTTTTTTAAAAAATTATCACAGGTGACGAAACATGGTGCTATGCTTATGATCCCGAATCGAAGCAACAATCAAGCCAGTGGAAGACTTCAAGTTCGCCGCGCCCCAAGAAAGCTCGTTAGGTGAAATCAAACATTAAAACAATGCTGCTTTGTTTTTTCGATGTGAGAGGAGTCGTCCATTCAGAGTTTGTTCCCCAGGGTCAGACAGTTAACCAGGCTTTCTACTTGGAAGTTTTGAAACGATTGCGCAACAGTGTGCGGCGGAAGCGGCCAGATTTGTGGCAGTCGGTTGACTGGTTTTTCCATCATGACAATGCCCCAGCTCACACAGCCCTGTCTGTACGACAACTCTTGACCAAAAATGGTATGACCCCTGTTCCTCACCCCCATACTCACCTGACCTTGCCCCGTGCGACTTTTTTTTTCGTTTCCTAGAATGAAAGGTGACATGAAAGGAAAGCATTTTGCTGACATTGCTGAGGTGAAGAAATAAACAACGGAAGAGCTGTCACACATCACAAAAGATGACTTTAAAAAATGTTTTGAAAAATGGAATCAAAGATTGTTCAAGTGTCTTAATGCAAGTGGAGAGTACTTTGAAGGGGATTGATGGTTTGTACTTAAATTGTGAATAAATAAGTTCACAAAAAAATTAGTTTGGTTTCTTTTGGATATGCCCATGTATATCTAGAGGATACCTTTTTATTTGATCAGGAGTGGTAACAAATAAAACACTAACTGCATTCTTCCTAAAACTTATATCTGCCTGGTGCAGTTTTTAGAAAAAGCATACGCCAGAGGAAGTCCGAACCAAAACCTTCTTAAATGAATACTTTGGTGCTAAAATTCATGCCACTAATATCATGTTCTACTTGTCTACCACCTAGCACTATCTTCTTAAGGCTTCTGGAAAAGCTATACCAGTTTTACATCCAGAAATTTTTTTGCCCTTGACTGCATGAAGATACATTTTTTGTCAGCAAAAAGAATTTACATATTATTATTGTTTTTTTTCGTCCCTTTGAGTTCACTTGCCTAAACGAAGAGGAAGCACTTAGAAAAAGTTGAGGTTTGTTTGACATGATTGGGATTGCTGGTTGTGCAGAAACACACTAGTAGTCTCCACTGCTTCTTCTTCCTGCTCTGAGGCAACACCATGTCTTTGTGAGAAAGAACCACAATTGTCGCCTCTACGTCGTGGAGAGTACTGTCTAGGCAGACTAGGACTACGTCGTTCTTGGTAACTCCATCTGTCTGGAGAACTTTGCCTTTGTTCTGGACGAGGCCTGTAGGAGTTTCTCTGTCTTTTGTTCTGATCTCGGTTGAAACCTCTCCTGCCTAATCCTCTGTTGAATCTTCGAGGTTGTGAGAAATTTCCTCCTCGACTCTCTGAATCAGTCTGGATATTCCGGATCTTAAAACTTTTATTGCCTGCAGCCTCTTTATTCTTAGAGTCTTCTTTATTCTTCCAGGCATCAGGGTCATCAAAAATATCGAAGTCCTTTAAGAAATGTGTAAATTCATCCACACTTCGTGGAGCGTGCGCCAGACAAAGATTCCGAATGCTATACGGCAACTGTCCAATGATCAAATTAAGAACTTCACTCTCATTAAAATTGTCAGCTAGGTTTCTGTACGCTGCATAGACACTCCAAGCAAAACTCTCTAAGTTGTCGTGGACCAGGCGAGAATATCTTTGGTTCCTCACAGCCGCTAGTTGACTTTGTTTCACCTTTTCTGATGCAAATTCATCCTTAAAGCGTGAGCAAAAAATCAGCATAATTCACAATGTTGTCCGTATTACCAGCTAACCAATGTTCAGCCTTGCCGGTGAAAACCGTAGGTAATAATTCCAATCTATAGTGCGCAGGCACTTGTATTAAGTCAGAACTGACATTTAATTCATGCAGATATCATTCGGCAGATTGAGCTTCACCTTTAAACTTTGGAATGTTCGCGATATCAGCCATTCTGGGCATCTTAAACTCTGTTCTGGGTCGAGGAGAAAAACCATCATTACTATCCTTTTCTCTAGGCCTCTTGCATCTATCAGAAGTTGTGGTCACTGGGGAAGAATGGGTTTGGAAGTACAACAGGAGGTCCATAGGCAGTAGCTTCTGGGTTCAGTGTCCTTGGATTGGATCAGGTAGTATATCGGAAGAGGTTTCTGGTCGAATCTGTAAGTTATGGATCTTTTCCTGCAGTTCACTGACCCTACTTATAATTGTACCTGTCTGTTCCTGAATTTCTTGGCGAAGAGATATTTCCATCTTTTTAGCCTTCTCATGGAGAAAATTAACCTTTTCTCCAGCTGCCTTTATTTCGACTTTCTGTTCTTGCACTATATTTTCCATGAGTTCCATTCGTTCACTGAAGGTTTTTAGTACTACATTAATAGACTCTACAGAACTCTTTAATTCTTGAACTCCCTGTGGAGGGTCACATTCAGATTCTCTTCCAGACTGGACAATTTCAAGACAGGTTTCCATATTTTTCTTCAATTGCTCCTGTTCCTTCTGTATCTGTCCTTGTCGAACTGTTAAGAACTCTAGCTGCTCTTCCACAATTTCCTTTACCCTTTCGTCCACCTTTTCAGTGACTTTAATACGAAGTTTTTCTATCTCTCCTCTGATGCTCTCTACCTGTTGAAGTTTATGTTGAGAGAATAGAGCCTGTAACTCTGTATCCTCCTTTCTTCCTGGTTTTCAATCAATGCACGGAAAATATCCAAGTCTTCTTTTCTATTTCTCTCTTCCTCCTCTTTCTCTTTCCTTCTCTTTTCTTCTTCCTTCTCTTTCTCTTTCCTTCTCTTTTTTCTTCTTCCCCTTTCTCTTTCTGTCTCTTTTCTTCTTCCTCATCTTTTTCCTTTTTTCTCCTTTCCTCTTCCTCCTCTTTCTCTTTCCTTCTCTTTTCTTCTATAGACTCAACTATGAGTTCAAACTCTATATCATCTCCTTTTTTCGAACTTTCTCTATCTGAGCCATCTCTTTCTTAATTGTAATATAATTAAGCCTTGTTTCCATATTAAAACCAATAAGTTGCTGACCAAGGCAGTTTATTAAGATAAAAACACTTAACACGTAATGTTTCGACCCTGTATCAGGGTCTTCCTCAGACGAAGAACTAAACTAAAATGATGAAATATACTACACACAGAAAGATTACATACACATAGCAGGGTTTCAAGCCACACAACAACAAATCAAGTTGACAGTCCTTATCTAGGAAGATTTCTCCAAAGGAATTAAACATATCACCTCCTGACAGTTGTTGACTAATGGGTCTACTACACTGACAGGTGATTGGCAGGTCAAGATTAGTAAGAGTCTAGAACCACCTGCTTACCACTCCCCCACCCCTCCTGCCTTTTTGGTTATGGATGAATACCTCCTCCTCTGGTCTTCTTCTTTTCCCTTCTTTCTTCCTTCTTCTTACTTCTTTTTTCTTCATTCCTTTTCTTCATCCTTTCAACTTTCTCTAACACACTCTTCCATTCCTTGTTTATCTCGAGTCCTCCATTCCAATTCATGATGTCTTCACCTTTCTTTTCTATTTCTTTGGCCTCCTTCCATTTTCTCACTAGTTCTCTCTTCTCTTTTCCTATTCGCCTAGCCGAATCCCATTCAACTTCATGTCCTGTTTCTTTCATGTCTTTATCTTTCATCAACCAATCAAGTAGCCAGTGATCTGATGAGGGTTTGGCAGGAACGCTCGGTTCTGGTTCTGTTTCTGGTGCTGATAAACATGATGTGCATCGCATCTCTTTATTTGATGCCGAGGTTACTTCCTGCCCATCACAACTACTGTGAAACCTCTGCAAACATTGGCAACACTGAAAGAATTCCCTGTCATTGGTAAGATCATCACAGCATCCAAACTTGGTTTCTGCATGCATTGTCGTTCTTCCTCTGCTTCGCAGATTCATTTCTGTCGCGTCTTTCTCCATTCTACAACACCGTCTATGGCTCTTACCAGTTAATACCTTCACTTCACTATCACACTTTTACATTCGTGAATTCGAAGGACTTTCACTATCACCTTCGTGAATTCTATGGACGAACACTTTCAGTATGCACTAAATCGGGCATCACGTTTGAATTGCAAAAATAATTTGCACTCTAGCTCCCACGATTGTACCAAAATAACTATGCACACGAGCCCCACGTCGGTGTGCCAAAATAACTTTGCAACGTACTCCAGTTGGATACCAGTCATCAGAAAGTTAGTCCGCTCCTCCTTTAGTCGGGAACATGAGAATCTTTGCAAATCATCAGGGCTTGCTGGGTAGAAAAGAAACACAACATTGTTTTCAAAGTTAAACGCAGTTTTATAATCACTTATATTTCATAATAACTTACCAATAAAACACTATAGTGCGCGTCAAATCTCCTGCATATGGCGATAGCCAATAGCAGCACACTGCAGCGGTGCCATGTCGAAATCTCACACGGAAAGAGACAGCGTGGTCGAGCGAAAGTCCTTGTCACGGAGAGCACGGAACATTAGATAATATAACATATAATAAACTTAATGGGAGAAAATAACATACCTGATTAGGGACTGCATAATTCTTTCAATATTCTCAAGGTGGAAGTTGTAGAGCCTTTGTAAGATATTTTGTCCCATAAAGAGTACGTTATCTTTTTGGTAGTAGAAAATTCGCCACGATCGTAAATTTCAAAGACTGTTCTACGAACTACGTCTTTTTTCAAAGTCATCTAAATTTATCGTTCTTTTCGGTATGTTAATGTGCTTTCTAGTCTAGGTTATTGAAACATTGGAGCAGGCCCCGATCCACATTGTTTTGCCCCCGAACATATCCGAGAAACGGTAGCTTGATTCACACCACACGCTTGAGCTGTTAGATCCTGGCACTTCAATTTTACTTCTTTGTTCGTCACTCGAACACTTTTTTTTTTTAAAAAAATGTATTTTTCCCTCTTCTCTCGCCATCACTACCACTTGGTTTACTCAACGACATGCTGCACACACCCACTAAACACATGAAAAAAAACGAACAATGACGGTATCCTCTTCGTCAACTTCTTCTGCCATCACTGGGAACGAACGTGCCCTGTTCCCTTAGCTAATCGGAAAGTTTCAGAATGCAACAGGAACGAAGGGAGAGCAAAAAGGATACAATGCAAATACGTTTATAATAACATTGCTTCTACAGAGGGAACGGTACAAGCTACAATCACGCTTGTTTTTCGTACATACTCGCAAATTAATTATCTTTCCATCTGTGGAACTACTGATACTTGAAATAATCTATTTATATCCGAGCGCCAGGTACACGATTTAGTAGCGAGGTGAAACAGCTTCTGAACTAGGCAACTCCGCACGTCCGTGATTCGCTGGTGCTGTTCAGTCGTTCAAGGCTATATGCAGGAGATTTGACGCGCACTCTAGAACATTCAATACTAATGTTGGGCAATTCACTCACATATAGCGAAAGTCAAATTACATAATTAATTTCTTACTTTCAAATTATTGGCAAGAAGAAAATGCCAAATCCCAAAATCTATACTTGAATTCTCTCCGTTTCCAAGTTCTTATTGATTCTTCACCTTCACCTGTTTTCCAAACTCAGTCTGTCGTCAGGTGAGAAACATTCAGGTGGGTTCACTTCCTCTGCTGAGATGAGAAAGTGACGTCGGAACACAAACAGATTATGATGTATTTATAAACATATATACAAGTTCCGAACAAAACTGTATCAATCTAACTATAGTTGTCTGTGACAGCTTGCACATTATTTGAAGTAACAAACATTTTATAAATCTTAACTTCTTACAAATATAAAATATTAAATGCTCAGGTTCGTTACACGCCATTGCTCTTCTTTTTAAGTCTGAAACTGCAGCTGGAAGCAGTGAACTGTGACACATGAGCACATGTTCATGCACATGCACACACACACACACACATATATGAATATCTTTAATAAGTGTTCTAAATGACTGCAATGGGTTTACTTTTAAAAAGAAAATGTATATTTAGACTTTTTCCATTCCAAGCCAGGGCATATTAATCATGTTTATATCAGTAAAAAATTGACAAAATGCAAGAATTTTGCACTAAATTACATCCTATGTGTAGATGTATTTGATTGATAAATTTATTGGTAACTTACCTGTATGTCTCTTTTGGCCAATACTGATAAGAGTACTGATTAATCTGCCTTGTCCATACAATATACCATTCATTCTTTGCCTGTCATTTGTAAAGGCAGATATATATTTCTTTAAGGTCAGAAAATCAGTTACGTGTGGAGATGTGGGAATGAAGAGGAATCAGAAACTAACAAGTCAAAACATAGTGTTATAAATTTTGGAGGGATGACAAAAGATCCTATACAGCAGTCTGCCAAGATATATAAGTATTGTGATGAACGTAAAATAAGAAGACATGTGGTACATCAGCTGGTAAGTCGTTAGGAAAATAATGAATTACTAAATTGTATAAAAATTCTAAATTGACATATTTGTAACACATACATTTTCTGCAAATCTGACTTGTAGATGTGGCAAGTGAAATTAATAGAACTGAAATGAGATTGGAAAATATTGTGTTATCTCACCTTCACCATGTTTGCCTTTTCATAAGTTGAATACAATGATTCTGTGAATGAAAATTGTGGATTATTTGGAGTTCTGTTAAAGGGAGTTGCAGCTTAGCCAAAGAGGTAATTCAGCCAGCCTCTGTTGCAGAGCGGTTAGTAAATACACCATGCCCACAAATTATTGGATGATTTTATAATGCTACAGTTTCACTAATATTGAACACAGACAGATCTTATATTACCACCACGTGAAAGAGGGTTTTGGAAGTTTTGTACTAGCCTTAAATGCATTCTGTGTGTGCCCGACGTGTGACACGGCAGATGTCCAGGCAGTACTCTGATTCTCTGGTATGGTTGTCACCTTGTAATCAAGGAGTCTCAGGTTCGATACCCGGTGGAGGCACATAGTGGTTCAGATTCCACTTTAAACTATAGGTCCAGTCCCGATTAGCCTTCCTGTGCATAAAGTGGACATAAAACACCAAATCAATCAATCAAGTACTCCAATTCTCACCAAACCCTCTCAAGCATGTCTTGTGTGGTGTTCCTGATGGCTGTGTTATGACCCTTTGGAATTCTGACAGTGTCTGTGGAAGTTGAGGGATGTAAACGTAGTCTTTGACAAAACCCCACAGGAGGAAATTGCTCCACTGTTAGGTCTGGTGACCAAGGAAACTGCTCACTGTTAGGTCTGGTGACCGTGGAACCTGGTGAGAATAGAGTACTGCCTGGACATCTCCCCTGTCACGCGTTGGAAGCACAGTGAATGCATTTAGGATCTGTGTAAAACTTCAAATATTCCTCTTTCAAATCATGCTAATATTATGTATTTCTGTTCATGACTGAGCTAGACTTTTTCTCTTTCCTGTAGATGACAGTAAAGTTCAAGGTTTTCAACTATCACCTGGTTCCAACATTTTACTTGTATTGTCAGTAGAGGGATCTGAGTGTACTGCATTACATGGACATGTGTATATCACACTATCTTTAGCATGCATGTTTCTGAATGTATGCATGTACATTGTACCAGCTACAGGGGTTAAATATAACAACAGAGGGATGCATTAATGCAAGATATTTGAGTTTAATACATGTTGGTGAGTGTTCCTATGTGCTTTTTGTATTACATTATTTATTGGTTCTAATGGTTTTCATGTATGGTGCTCAAAGGATTACAGTAAACATGTGTTCCCATGTTTATCTGTAGATGCAAGAGCTGGGTCGCCAGATAGAGAAAACTCCACACGATTGTTCACCATCCAAGATAGACACACATTATGAAGAGGAAGAAGAACTGAATGAGGAAAAGGAAGATAAATCCATTTGTAGGGACTCGGAGATAATTAACGAACACAAGAAAATATTAGAGACAGTTTCTTCAAATGTTATCGATGAAGACAGGTAAGAATTGCTTCGAGTAAGTAGAGTGTTCAATTCTACATTGTTTCCTATGCCAACATTGTAATTTTTTCAGCTTGGTCTCCTTGAAAAACATAAAGTCTAGGTTTGCCACGTTCTATTTGACACGAGCCAGCTTAGCTCAGTGTAGAAACAAAAGATACCTAGGACTATTAGAATTGAGTAATAACGTTTATACTTGAAAGAAAATACAAGGTTTACCCACTACGGAAGGTCTAAACCGAAAATATATTCTGGAAAAACATCTATACAATTTATATGCTGAATACTATTCTTTTTATTAATAAGTTTATCCTTCCTTCTACGTTGTAATGATTCTATGTATTATGCTGCTTCTTCTCACATTCCACAGGCCTCTACTTTAGGATTTTTACGCTTTTGAAAGGCTTCTTCTTCTTTCAATCAATCATTGGAAACTTCTTCTATTGTGAAAGGCTTCTTCTTCTTTCAATCAATATTTGGAAACTTCTTCTTCTATTCTGAAAGGCTTCTTCTTTCAATTAATAATTGGAAACTACTTCTTCTATTGTGGAAGGCTTCTTCTTCTTTCAATCGATCATTGGTAACTTCTTCTATTGTGAACGGCTTCTTCTTCTCCAATCAATCATTGGAAACTTCTTATAATGTTGAAATGCTTCTTCTTCTTTCAATCAATCATTAGAAACTTCTCCTTATAATCAATCATTGGAAACTACTACTTCTTAATTTCTATTTACAATCAATCATTGGAACTTTCTTCTTTCTATTTACAATCAATCATTGGAACTTTCTTCTTTCTATTTACAATCAATCATTGGAACTTTCTTCTTTCTATTTACAATCAACCATTGGAAACTTCTGGGCCTCCCCTAGGGTGCAGTGGTAGCGTCATTGCCTTGTAATCAAGGGGTACCGGGTTCGATACCCGGTGGAGGCACAAGTGGTTCGGATCCCACTTTAAACTGTAGGCCCGATTAGCCTTACTGTGCAAAAAGTGGACTTAACAACTCAAACCAAACCATTGGAAACTTCTGTTATGGGCATATAACTTGCGATCATGTCATATTTATATTATCTCCTAAAGATGAGTCTCTTTTCTTTCTTTTCTTCTTGGGTCTTTAACATTGCTTCCTTTACTATTGTCATAAATGCCCTGTGCTGACTTCGATTCTTCTATAGCTACAAGCTTAAACTCCCTTCTCTCTCCTTGATATGTCACATTGGAGACCTTACGGATCTTGGCTCATAACAGGAGGTTGAATCGTCTCTCTGCCTTCTTGTCGTCGACGTTTCAAGATGAATTCACGTACTCTCTTCCCTCTTTTCTTTGGCATAACAACCTAGTCAAAGAACTATACTCGAAAAAGAAAATTTTAGGTGCGTCTAATCTTAGTACTAGCACCGCCTCCTATGCCAAACCACGGATCACTAACATGAAGCGCTCACACTGGCCCAGTGCTACTAACAGAAAGTGCTGCCGGGAAGTGCTTCGAGGCGACTAACTTATAATAGCACCTCTGGGGACGACAGAAAGCAACCAATAATAAAAACTGACAACTTTCTTCTTGCCAGAGGTAAGTAAAACTATTCTGATTCTCAAATCAGAGAAGGACACATTTTCATAATTGTTTCCTCGGTTATCAACTTTCCTCAATTTCATTCATGTTAATATATACTTTATCTTAATAGTTTATCATTTACAATCTGTCTATTCTTTAAGATACATAATTTTGTATTATTCATTCATTTGTTTCCTAATTATTATTATATATACACAATCATCTTTCTTCTCTTCTTATCTCTACAATCTATTTCCGCCTTTGTACTGCAGCATGCTGACATCTATTGTTGCTCCCGTGAACTACTTCAAATTTTCCTACACTGACTTCCTTGTCGTAACTTTCCATCTTCACCTTTTCTCTGCATCATTTCTCTTACATCCTTCGTACAGTTGTACCTTTTTATGTTGTCCAAGTTCTCTCTTTTCTGCACCTTGGTTTCAACATTTTTAAGAAGCGCCATGTTCCTAAATATACTTATTACTACATACGGCCCTTCATATTTGAAAAACAACTTCTTGATCGTTTTGTCATTGGCCTTACTTATCGTGTGAGTTTTACCGTACACTATGTCTCCTTCTTTTATCTCTATAGTGTTTTCCTTAGCTTTTCCCTTGGGTCTCTTTTTCTTTCTTCTATTATACAAATCTAACAACTCTTCTCTTCTTACTTCCTTTTCAGTAATTTCTTTGGGCCATTCTAATTCATCAAAAATTGTAGGTTCTTCGAAATTCTGCTGGCTCATAGCTGGTGCCTCTAACAAATCATGGTTTAGTCTCTTGAATGCTTCATCTTCTTCTTTTTCCCATTTCCATTTGACGTGTTTTCTCAAAAGATCATACAAGGATTTAGCCTTACTTGAGAAGTTCTTTATGAATTTTGCTCTCCAATTGCATGCTCCTAAAAATCTTTGCAACTGTTTCTTGGTTATGGGCCTTGGGAAACAATTGATAGCATCATTCTTGTTTTCACATATCCTTATTTCTCCTCCAGATACCAGATGTCCCAGGAATCTTACTTCTCGTCTTGCAAAGGATCACTTCTCTAATTTCACAGTCAATCCAGCATGTCCCAATTTCTTCAATACCCAATCTATCTTTGATATGTGAGTTTTCCAATCTTTAGTGTGTATACACATATCATCCACGTAAATGTTTAGCCAGTCCCTGGTTTTAATACAAATATCCGGCTCAAGGCAGTCATGAAAGCTGAGACTGATGAATTTAACCCATAGGGTAATCTTCGAAACTGGAATAACGTTGACCCATATCGGAATCCCGTGTATTTTCTAGATTCTTTTTCAATCTTAACTTGAAAATACCCGAGATTCAGATCAAAGGAAGAAAAATACCTACTTCCGGCGAATGTATGAAGTAGTTCGTTAATTCTCTGTACTTGGTTCCTTGGAAGCAGAATATGTTTATTTAATTCTCCCAAGTCCAATACAGGCCTCACACCTCCATCTGGCTTGTCCACAACATGCATTGGACTTACATGAATCAGGGTGACGACAGGCCTGGAAAACCGGGAAAAGTCAGGGAATTTGAGGTGTCAAAAAAAGTCAGGGAAATGTCAGGGAATTTCATCTTCATTGACTTCTTTTTATTATTATTTATTTATTTAAAGATATCGTTATGGAACTCTGCACGGGAACAGGAAATCTCGTCCGTAAGTTTCGGCCTCAACTTTTAGGCCCCTTTTATGTGCCACACAACCACGTCGCCAGAAACCAGTAATGGCAGGAGGAGAGAGAGAGAGAGAAATTTCTCTCGCCCTGGCTTCTCGGCGTAAATTTTAAATTCGAACACTCTTTGGAGGAAAATTGTTATAACTTGGGCACTATGGGAGCAATCTACTTCGGATAACTTTTATCTTGCAGCTAAAACATCAATGCATGCAACCGTGTACAATTCAGAACGCCGAAGCGAGGAAGGGGGTTTGGGGGGTGCGACCCCCGAATTTCAATGGAAAGAAACATAATAATCTTGAGTTTGCCCTCTCTTCTCCCACTATTTTGGAAAGAAGCCGCGAACTTTAGTATTCTTTTCAAAGAATGGATATTTCTCAAGAGAATGAAAAATGTTTCATGTTCTTGGGTGCCATACCAGTTGAATATTATTTTTTTTTACGAAAAATAGGTAATTTGCAGTTTTTGAGGAAAATTGTTATAACTCGGGAACTATGGGAGTAATCTACTTCGGATAAGTTTTGTTTTGCAGCTAAAACATCATAGCATGCAACCGTGTACAATTCAGAACACCGGACTGAGGAATGGTGGTTTGGGGGCACAACCTCCGAATTTCAGTGGAAAAACATAAAAATCTGGAGTTTGCCCCTTTTTCACCCGCTATTTTGGGAGAGAGGGCATCAACTTTAGTATTCTTTTCAAACACATTTCTCAAGAGAACTTAACATGTTTCATGTTTTTGGGTGCCATACAAGTTGAATAAAACCAAAATGTGATTTTGTTTTTACGAAAAATAGTAATTTGCATTTTTGGAGGAAAATTGTTATAACTCTGGTACAATGCGAGCAATCTACTTCGAATAAGTTTCGTTTTGCAGCTAGAACATCAGAGCATACAAACGTGTACAATTCAGAACGCCGGACCGACGAAGAGGGGCTTGGGGGGGGGGGGGGTGACCACCGAATTAAATAAAAAAAAAATCTAGAGTTTGCCCCCTCTTCACCCGCTATTTTGGGGAGAAGGCGCAAACCTTAGTATTCTCTTCAAAGAATGGACGTTTCCAAAGAGATTGAAACATGTTTCATGTTCCTGGGTGCCATACAAGTTGAATAATGAGCCAAAATGTGAAATTCTGTTCAGAAATGTGGCATGGATATGTTGCGGAGATGGGGGTGAGGGGATGTGAGGTTGGTCATCAATATGAATTTCCCAGGCTTGCTCCAGACCTGTGTCAGAGTTTCCACCCAAACATAAGAGTATGGAGCTCCAAAAAGCACATTCATTTCGTAATCAGCACCATGATACCATATGGTATCATCGGGGGAGTAAAGGTTAACCCTCTAAATATTACGTGGAAAATGCTTTGAATTATCATTTTCTCTTGTTCGTATGGGAGTAGTAAAGGGACTTGTCAACAGATGGAGGGATGGGAGCGGCTGGCGCCGTCCGACGTCAGACGTCGTAGTAAGGCATTTTGTTGGGCAAACTAAAGAAACATGGAAACAAATAGGTTCCATTGATACATTCGATTTTTGTTGAATATCACCACCCGACAAAGTACCTCACTACAACATGCAACAGAAATTGCATGGACTGCAGCATCCAACAAAGAACGCATGCATAAACAAGAAGAGCTTTAGACTGCCAATATGCTGCTCGAATTTTGTTACTCTTCTGGCTCACTTCACCTTATTTAATGTAGCAGTGCTTACGAAGGTTTTCTTTCATCTTCCTGACGTATTACTTCGAATTTGAATTTGAATTTAAAATTTTGGGAACATCAGCACTTAGGCTATTTTGCTTCCGTCACATTATACGGGGGCCAGCCCCTTATCATTACTAGAGCCTGGAAGTTTGGCAAATGCCTCTTTTTATTTACTGCATATATATATAAAAATTTTCCGGATATACGTTTTTTATGTTGTTTCGAATGATTTAGAAGCCTTTTCATTTTGCCTGTTTTGCCTATTTGGGACCCCACTGCCTATTTTTAATTATAATGCCTTTTTCTGCTTTTTCAATGAAATTTAACCATTTTTTTTTTTTTTTTTAAATGTTGGCATTTATTTTTCTTCCGTTTATTACGTGAATAATTTTCGCCTTATTTAAGTAATATTGAACTCACGCATGTTTCAACATTGCTGAAGGAGAAAAGTGTGAGAAAAAAGTATTTCATGCTGAGTTAGGATATTGCCTTTCGGTTAACATTTCCTTGTGCATGATTGACTGCTGAAGTGGAGAGGTTGATTTCGAACACAAAGAAAATATTTCTGAAATCTCCCTCTCGAACCCGAAAATTTCAGGAAGTTGCGCCTGAGCTTAGTTTACCTCCGCAACCAGTCTTGACGAGATGGGGAACCTGGATATCAGCAGCTATATATTATGCTAACAACCTTCAAAACATCAGTGAGGTGATCGATGCTCATCCAGAAAATGAAGCGGCTTCAATTCGTGAAGTGAAAAACTCCTGTGCTATTCAAGTGTATTTTTGCACATTATGGTGCATTGCCAGAGACAATTACAAAGCTAGAAAAAAGAGGTGAAACTCTTGTAGCATCCATGAAAATCTTCGAGGAATCTATGCAGCAGATGATGGAAGTGCCAGGAGAAAAGGGGTCAGCTGTTGCGGAAAAGTGCAAACGGGTAGTGAGTGCAAAAAAGGACTTGAAACAATTGAAAACAATTTGTGATATTCTAAAAGATGAAAATGCTGTTACCAAAATGAGCCCAGCTACATTAGCTTGTTCTATGTATATTCCAATAACTTCTGTCGAAGTAGAAAGATCATTTTCTATTATGAAAAACATTCTCTCTGACAGACGACTATCAATGAATGTTGAGAACTTAAAAAAACACCTTGTAGTTATGTGCAATCAAGACGGAGAAAATTGAAATGCTCTTCCCAATGTAGATTTTAACATGTTGCCAGAAATTATATATAAAAGTAAACGACTTCCAAATGTGCCATTTTTTCGGATTATTTTGCCTTCTTTTCTTCCATTTTTAGTGCCTATTTTCCACATTATAAATGCCTTTTTGCCTGCCTATTTTAACGAAAATAAATGCCTGAACTTCCGGGCTCTAATCATTACAAATAACAACTCTAACGTTGCATAAGTAAAAATCTTAAAATCTTGTGACTTCTGTTTAAAGCTGAGGCTGTAAATGGGCACTCAGCACACACAAGGACAAAAAACAGGACAACACACACAAAATATTATACTGGCCATAGGGCCAGTCGCCAGAGCCTCGTTAGTCTTTAGTCCAGGGTGCACTATGTGGAAGTGAGGTTGACTTTTGGGCGCCTACGTGTAAAGTACCCCTTACCCCCTGACGTATTACTGGTTTCGCACAAGTTAACATACGTTTACAATGACATTGCACTATTCTTAGATATCAAGAAGAATCCAACCCAATGGGATATATATCGAATACTATCACGAAAAAGTTAAACATAAATCTGCATTTGTGAAAGTTATAAAAATTGGCAAGTGGATGCTCCCAACCTCAAATTTTCTGCAACACTAGTATTGCAATGAAATTAACGCCACTCTCTGTCCTGTCTGTTTAAACTCATGAGAGATTGTCATTAATCTCTCACTGAGTAAGGTTAATATCCAATATTATGAAATAACATACTAATAATAAATACGTAAATATTTTAATATTTACTCAAATCATTCATTCATAAAAGCAAAGCCCAGCCCTGCTAAATGTTCACTTTCCATCTACTGATTTATACGAGGGGTGGCCAGAAAGTAATTTCCAATTAGTAGGGACATTGATTTTTCGCAAACGCCAAAACCGTGAAAAATGGTAATTGCTGCGAAGTTATGTTTAGGAATGTGCAGTGATGTCTGGACCATAGGCGTAGCTAGAACTTTATATTTGGGTGTGCACAAAAGAAAATGAGGTCTTGTACCTTTTTAATAGCATATTTTGCAACACAATCGCTTGGCTCTTTAACTGCGCTGATGTTTGTAAAGGAATATAAATTCACTAAACGACAGTGTTGAAAATTTCTGAATACATGTAGTAGAAAAAATCAAATTGCATAGAAATTACACACACACAAAATGTTCATAAATGTTACAAACAAATACATCAAAATACACGTAATCTATAACAAGAGACGTCTGTCAAAAGGTACAATGTTCTTAAACTCATCAATAACTTCATTTACATCAATAGACTAAGCTTTTTCCTGTTCCACAAATAGCAAGAGCAGGGCTTCCAATCTATCATGCTTCTGAGTTGCTTTTAATTTAGTTTTAACTTGGGTAAGCTTGGAGAAAGCTCTCTCTCACATGTGCAGCTTGTGACAGGTATAGAAGAAAAGCGCTTCAGTACAGAGTAGAATGCAGTAAATATCTTCTTTCTCCAATGACATCAAAAAATCGAAAAACTATAGACACTCGTTTCATCAGCGATAATGCACACGTTTGTACCAAGTATTGACATTTTCAACTTCTTACAAACTGCCGCTTATTTTCTGTCTTATTGAAATATCTGTCTTTAATTCTCTTTGATAAAGCAGCCCATTAGGGTTTGCCTGGGCACACCCGGCACACCCCGTAGCTACGCCTATGGTCTGGACAAATTTTTCGCCCGTTCAAAATATCGAAATAATGCGAATTTGGCATAAAATGCGAATTGTTGGCGTTTTTAGTGATTTTTTTTTAAAGAAATGTCCTAAAACAACGAAAAATTCCATGAAATCCAACATTCTTGTCTTTTCTAGGCCATGTTTGTGTACATAGAACATGCAAGTTTTCCAACATTTTACTCAAGAGTAAACTATAGAGTTGTACGTACATGGAATAATTCCAACAGCCACATTAAATCATGTATTTTTCACGATTTTTTCAACTTCTATCTAAACCATTTGCATCACAGAGCAAAGTGGCAGAGTTCTAACAGGAGATTGAGTGCGTATCTACCGTCACACGGGAGCCACATCTTCGTATTTATCGCACGAGATATGTATGTATGTTTCGAATTACCAAGCTAAGGCGCACCATCGGCATTTGTCGAGCGAGTAATAATGGAGCTGTCATTAAGACGTCTGACTACTATGCGAGAGACCCAGGGTCGATGCCCTGCGGGGGAGAACCAGGATGTTTTCCACCTATTCAAACTGCTCCGGCGCCCACCCAGCATCATATGAAGCTAGTACCTTGAGGAAACTTTGAGGGGAAAAGGTAGAAAGGAACGTGGTGCTGATCACATCACCCCTACCTTCAGCCGTGATCAAGAAAGTGTGGTGCCCTAACTCCACACCCCTATACACCTTCATGCAAAAGTGCAGGGGAGCACTTTACTTTTACTTCCTCAAAAATCTGTTCCAACATATCAAACTGTCACGAAAATACGTAGACCATGCGACCTACAATTTAAAATAATAGTTTAAAAGCACAATGGAGTACTACGTTTCGGTATATTTGGCAGATAAATGTTCTAAAACAAAAACACGAATTTTGGGAAACGTAACACTAACAAGTCAAAAAAAGATAATGCCAACTTTTGGTGCCATAATATATCGGTATCTGTCACATGAGATTGTTTGATTTAAATTTTTTGGGTGCATCGCCACTTATGGTCATTATGCACCCTTCAGTATATACGGGGAAAATTCAATTATCTAAAATCCTTACCTTAAAATTAAAAAAGGGGTATGGAAAATAACTTTCCCAAAATATCTTTCAAGATATGAAACTCTCACGAAGAGGCGTAAGCCATGTGACTTACAAGTTGAAACAGAAGTTTAAAAACCCCATAAAGGTAAAATTTCAGATATTTGCCAGAAAATGCGCTAAAATGAAAATGTGAATTTTGGGAAAAATAACACCGTATAGTAAAAAATAAAAAAATAAGAAAATAAACCATTTTTTAAAAAAAAGAACAAAATATCAAGGTCCCTACCGATTAGGCATAAATGAAACAAGAATATCAGTTGTAATTTGTTGCATTAGTAACAGTGAGTCCTAACCTAATTTTCGGCATAATCACCACCATTGTTCTGGCATTCGTCGTAGAATGGCACTAAATTTTGTATGCCCATGGTATATGTGTCTGACAGCAAAGACTGGAACTATCTCTACCGCAGTGTAGCGGTCAAATCCTTGCCCTGCCAGAAACCTCTTCAGTTAAACAAAGAGATGAAAGTCTGTACATTCAAGGCCAGGGCTGTACAGGGAGTGGTTCAAGATCTCTCACCTGAAGTGATGCAAAGGGCTCGTGTGTACTCAGCTGTATGGGGTTGTGCACATTCGATTGACCTTCCGTGAATTATCTGCACCATCGTCTGACCATGCTATCACTCACGACGTCCGGTCTGCACACCTCACACGATTGCTGGTGGCTCTGTGCCAATTTCTGAGCGTGCAATGTAGGCTACATCGCAGTCGGTGGGAGACTGTATGAGAGCTGCAATCTTTAACCTAGAACTGTCCTAAAACGACTGCATTGCAACTGTACCAGATTGCAGTTACATGCCACTCATTACAAATAACAACTCTAACGTTGCATAAGTAAAAATCTTAAAATCTTGTGACTTCTGTTTAAAGCTGAGGCTGTAAATGGGCACTCAGCACACACAAGGACAAAAAACAGGACAACACACACAAAATATTATACTGGCCATAGGGCCAGTCGCCAGAGCCTCGTTAGTCTTTAGTCCAGGGTGCACTACGTGGAAGTGAGGTTGACTTTTGGGCGCCTACGTGTAAAGTACCCCTTACCCCCTGACGTATTACTGGTTTCGCACAAGTTAACATACGTTTACAATGACATTGCACTATTCTTAGATATCAAGAAGAATCCAACCCAATGGGATATATATCGAATACTATCACGAAAAAGTTAAACATAAATCTGCATTTGTGAAAGTTATAAAAATTGGCAAGTGGATGCTCCCAACCTCAAATTTTCTGCAACACTAGTATTGCAATGAAATTAACGCCACTCTCTGTCCTGTCTGTTTAAACTCATGAGAGATTGTCATTAATCTCTCACTGAGTAAGGTTAATGTCCAATATTATGAAATAACATACTAATAATAAATACGTAAATATTTTATTATTTACTCAAATCATTCATTCATAAAAGCAAAGCCCAGCCCTGCTAAATGTTCACTTTCCATCTACTGATTTATACGAGGGGTGGCCAGAAAGTAATTTCCAATTAGTAGGGACATTGATTTTTCGCAAACGCCAAAACCGTGAAAAATGGTAATTGCTGCGAAGTTATGTTTAGGAATGTGCAGTGATGTCTGGACCATAGGCGTAGCTAGAACTTTATATTTGGGTGTGCACAAAAGAAATTGAGGTTTTGTACCTTTTTAATAGCATATTTTGCAACACAATCGCTTGGCTCTTTAACTGCGCTGATGTTTGTAAAGGAATATAAATTCACTAAACGACAGTGTTGAAAATTTCTGAATACATGTAGTAGAAAAAATCAAATTGCATAGAAATTACACACACACAAAATGTTCATAAATGTTACAAACAAATACATCAAAATACACGTAATCTATAACAAGAGACGTCTGTCAAAAGGTACAATGTTCTTAAACTCATCAATAACTTCATTTACATCAATAGACTAAGCTTTTTCCTGTTCCACAAATAGCAAGAGCAGGGCTTCCAATCTATCATGCTTCTGAGTTGCTTTTAATTTAGTTTTAACTTGGGTAAGCTTGGAGAAAGCTCTCTCTCACATGTGCAGCTTGTGACAGGTATAGAAGAAAAGCGCTGCAGTACAGAGTAGAATGCAGTAAATATCTTCTTTCTCCAATGACATCAAAAAATCGAAAAACTATAGACACTCGTTTCATCAGCGATAATGCACACGTTTGTACCAAGTATTGACATTTTCAACTTCTTACAAACTGCCGCTTATTTTCTGTCTTATTGAAATATCTGTCTTTAATTCTCTTTGATAAAGCAGCCCATTAGGGTTTGCCTGGGCACACCCGGCACACCCCGTAGCTACGCCTATGGTCTGGACAAATTTTTCGCCCGTTCAAAATATCGAAATAATGCGAATTTGGCATAAAATGCGAATTGTTGGCGTTTTTAGTGATTTTTTTTTAAAGAAATGTCCTAAAACAACGAAAAATTCCATGAAATCCAACATTCTTGTCTTTTCTAGGCCATGTTTGTGTACATAGAACATGCAAGTTTTCCAACATTTTACTCAAGAGTAAACTATAGAGTTGTACGTACATGGAATAATTCCAACAGCCACATTAAATCATGTATTTTTCACGATTTTTTCAACTTCTATCTAAACCATTTGCATCACAGAGCAAAGTGGCAGAGTTCTAACAGGAGATTGAGTGCGTATCTACCGTCACACGGGAGCCACATCTTCGTATTTATCGCACGAGATATGTATGTATGTTTCGAATTACCAAGCTAAGGCGCACCATCGGCATTTGTCGAGCGAGTAATAATGGAGCTGTCATTAAGACGTCTGACTACTATGCGAGAGACCCAGGGTCGATGCCCTGCGGGGGAGAACCAGGATGTTTTCCACCTATTCAAACTGCTCCGGCGCCCACCCAGCATCATATGAAGCTAGTACCTTGAGGAAACTTTGAGGGGAAAAGGTAGAAAGGAACGTGGTGCTGATCACATCACCCCTACCTTCAGCCGTGATCAAGAAAGTGTGGTGCCCTAACTCCACACCCCTATACACCTTCATGCAAAAGTGCAGGGGAGCACTTTACTTTTACTTCCTCAAAAATCTGTTCCAACATATCAAACTGTCACGAAAATACGTAGACCATGCGACCTACAATTTAAAATAATAGTTTAAAAGCACAATGGAGTACTACGTTTCGGTATATATGGCAGATAAATGTTCTAAAACAAAAACACGAATTTTGGGAAACGTAACACTAACAAGTCAAAAAAAGATAATGCCAACTTTTGGTGCCATAATATATCGGTATCTGTCACATGAGATTGTTTGATTTAAATTTTTTGGGTGCATCGCCACTTATGGTCATTATGCACCCTTCAGTATATACGGGGAAAATTCAATTATCTAAAATCCTTACCTTAAAATTAAAAAAGGGGTATGGAAAATAACTTTCCCAAAATATCTTTCAAGATATGAAACTCTCACGAAGAGGCGTAAGCCATGTGACTTACAAGTTGAAACAGAAGTTTAAAAACCCCATAAAGGTAAAATTTCAGATATTTGCCAGAAAATGCGCTAAAATGAAAATGTGAATTTTGGGAAAAATAACACCGTATAGTAAAAAATAAAAAAATAAGAAAATAAACCATTTTTTAAAAAAAAGAACAAAATATCAAGGTCCCTACCGATTAGGCATAAATGAAACAAGAATATCAGTTGTAATTTGTTGCATTAGTAACAGTGAGTCCTAACCTAATTTTCGGCATAATCACCACCATTGTTCTGGCATTCGTCGTAGCATGGCACTAAATTTTGTATGCCCATGGTATATGTGTCTGACAGCAAAGACTGGAACTATCTCTACCGCAGTGTAGCGGTCAAATCCTTGCCCTGCCAGAAACCTCTTCAGTTAAACAAAGAGATGAAAGTCTGTACATTCAAGGCCATGGCTGTACAGGGAGTGGTTCAAGATCTCTCACCTGAAGTGATGCAAAGGGCTCGTGTACTCAGCTGTATGGGGTTGTGCACATTCGATTGACCTTCCGTGAATTATCTGCACCATCGTCTGACCATGCTATCACTCACGACGTCCGGTCTGCACACCTCACACGATTGCTGGTGGCTCTGTGCCAATTTCTGAGCGTGCAATGTAGGCTACATCGCAGTCGGTGGGAGACTGTATGAGAGCTGCAATCTTTAACCTAGAACTGTCCTAAAACGACTGCATTGCAACTGTACCAGATTGCAGTTACATGCCACTTCTTCCTGCCTGCATGTGTGTGTGTGTCGCTCTCCGACCACTAGTGCTGCGTATAGGCACCATTGGAGCTTTTTTCAGGATGCCCCTCGTATATGAACTTTCAGAAGCTTTTATTATTAGAGTGTTCTTGTTTTAATGTGTGGTTGGCTAAATCAGGTACCTATACAATGCAATTCTATAAATTCCTTGCGTTAAATTTCTAATACCTACATACCCTTTCCGTCAGCAATAATGGTATAACTGCATGTTGTCAGTTTCACCGTACTTCACTTGGATATACTGTACTGAAGCAGAAATCCCATTGATAATGTAAGGAAATATGACACTTTATTTTGTTTGATTCAATTGTTTCACTTATATGCAAGAGTTAAGTTGTTTGCTTTACAGAGAAGAGAGTTGTAGCTTTATGCATTGAAAAATGAGTCCGCAGTCCGCACTCATGGTTCTTGCAAGCAGAGGGTTCCAAACCCCAGTGGAAATATCAACATATAATACGGAGAATGCATAAGGAGACTGATAAATTACAAATTGCATTTCTTAATCATTCACTCTTCACTCTTATCTCATTTAGTCGTAACTTTAAAAATAATCAAGTATTTTATTTTAAACTTACTGCGTATGATAAAATTCCGTAATCCTTTCCTAGCTTGTGAATTGTAATAATTTTGCAAATTCACTATTTGCAGTTTGAATTCAAATCATAGAGAATGGAGAAATTAAGTCAATTTCATAGAAGATAATATTGGTACTTAACAAAACCATACGTGGATCTGTGTCAATTTATTATTTCTATTTGCAAAAACATCGATTTAGTTTAGTTTGTAATTGTCAGGGAAAAATATAAATTTTGTCCTGGAAAACCTGGAAAAATCAGGGAATTTTATTTCTGCATGTTTGTAGCCACCCTGATGAATGCTATTAGTTTTCTATAATTTCCCCGTCGATCCATTTTTCCAACTCTTTCTCTAATGCTTTACTCTTTGAGAAAGGTATGGAGTACTGACGAGATACAATGGGTTTATCCGTATCCACCTCGATTTTATACACATACACATCAGTTAGTCCTGGTCGTTGGCTATAAATTTCTTTGTGTTTTATTAGGATATTCTTCCTTCTCTTGTTTTTAGACATCTAGGCATTCTTCGACTTTTCTCTGTATTTCCTCTGCTGATGCGATATATTCGCCATCATTTATTTCAACATTATTTTTCTCCATTTCATCTTTCAAATTTTCATTTGTACTATAGTCATCATATTTTTCTTCATTATACAGTGCATCATCTTCATTAAATACAATACTCTGCCTATTAATGCCAACTTTCTCCTCTTCTTCAGTTTTCATAGGAATATCAATTATGCCTTTTCCCAACGATTTCAGGTTCAGTCTTTTTTCTATGTATATATGTCCATCATAATTTTCTAAAAATGGTACTCCCAATATTATGTCACATCTTAATCTTTTGACGACCAAAAATTTGACTTCGAAATTAACTTCTCCAATGTTCATAATTACTCTTACAGTTCCTTGGATCTTATATTCCTCTTTTCCGGCTGGCATAACCAATCTAACTCTATCTTTATCCGATGCGTTCATCTTCGCCTGGTGATATCTTAGTTTGATTCTTTTCCAACATGCATCACTCATGACTTCCACGATGCTTCCACAGTCAATCAAACATTTGACCTTTAATTCTATTATTCGTGCCTCGACATACAACGTTCTTCCTGGCTTCAAATTTTCAAAGTTAGGTTCCCCAATAAGATATAATTTCAAATCTCCATTCCACTTTTCATCCAATTCTCCCTTCATGTTTTCTTTATTTCCTCTCGCCCTTACACCTGGGAGTCGCTGTAAGAGCTCTACATGTTTGTTGTTCTTTGGCTGTTCCGCATACCTCAACTCATCATTTGGTAACTACCACTCGCCATTTCTTCTTTCCTCGTGTACTTGGTTTCTTACTAATTCTACCGCTTCACTTCTTTCTTCATTCATTTGTATATTTCTTCTATCATCTTCCTTGTTGCCACTATTCCTTTGATAATGCCTTTCGTTTTGTTCAGATATCCAACCCTGGTTAGCATCTCATCCATATTGACGATAATTCTTTCCTCCTCGGTATCCTCTATTACCTCTCCTCTATCCAGCATTTCTTCTATTATAATTTCCAACATCCTCTTGTCTATAGTTTCTTCTCTGACAACCTTCATCGTTTCCTATGAACAGTCTTCCTCTTCCCTGGAATGTGTTTCTCAGCCCTACATTCCTGATTCCAAACTCCTGTCCCCTAAATTTGGGTTCTGGACAATGCTCTTCTTCCATATTTTGCCTTTTCGTGTAGTATCTTCCCTCTCGTTCATTCTTTTTTCTCTCCCAAGAACCTTGCGTCTTCTTCAGCATATCGTCAGTTCTTAAGTAATCTATCAGATCATCTACTTTCCTTATTTTTCATTTCTCTGTTATCTTCCATCTTTATCATCAATTTTTGCAACATATCCATCATGTTTTTTCTTCTTTCTTTTCTTCCTTTTCTTTTGATTTTCTTTTTCTACAATCTTTACATTTGTATCCTTCTCTTCTTTCACATATTTTCCCATGTTTCTCCCTTCGGATTCCTTCACATGCCCAGTGTTTCATTCCTTCACATATCCTACACTGGATTATCTCTTCCTTATTTCCTTCCTATTCTACATGTATACTTTCCTTCTTCCATTTTGTTCTATTTTCCTTCCAACCTTGGATTTCTAACGTTACTCTCAAATCCTAACTTTCTTCAAATCCCACACGTTAGTCGCCATTAATCGTGCCACATTCTATTTGACACAAGCCAGCTTAGCTCAGGTTAGAAACAAAAGATACCTAGGGCTATTAGGATTGAGTAATAACGTTTATACTTGAAAGAAAACACAAGGTTTACCCACTACGGAAGGTCTAAACCGAAAATATATTCTGGAAAAACATCTATACAATTTATATGCTGAATACTATTCTTTTTATTAATAAATTTATCCTTCCTTCTACGTTGTAATGATTCTATGTATTAGCTGCTTCTTCTCACATTCCACAGGCTTCTACTTTAGGATTTTTACGATTCTCAAAGGCTTCTTCTCCTTTCAATCAATCATTGGAAACTACTTCTTCTATTGTGAAAGGCAAAAGGTAAAAAAAAAATGTAAAGTGCTCCCCTGTGCTTAGCACCACACCATGAAAGCGTATAGGGGGTGTGGGGGTAATGCCCCACACTTTCTTGATACGGTCGTGAGTGGGGGTGATGTGATCAGCATCATGCCCCCTGACTGCCTTTATCCCCCAGGGTTTCCCCCAGGTACCCATGTCATTCGACACTGGGTGGGCGCCGGGGCCGCTTCCAATGTTAGAAAAGTTCCTGGATTTGAACCGGCCGAGGATCAAACCCTGGACCTTTAGCATGGTAGTCAGACACATTACCGACTGAGCCACCGCGGCCACCTTTTCTGATTTGAGAAACGTGAATTCATCTTGGAACGTCGACGAGAAGAAGGCAGAGAGACGATTCAACCTCCTGTTATGAGCCAAGATCCGCTAGGTCTCCAATATGACATATCAAGGAGAGAGAAGGAGTTTAAGCTAGTAGCTATAGAAGAATCAACGTCAGCACAGATGTCGGCTATGTATTCTTATTGTGAAAGGCTTCTTCTTTCAATCAATATTTAGAAACTTCTCCTATTGTGAAATGCTTCATCTTCTTTCAATTAACAATTGGACACTTCTTCTTCTATTGTGGAAGGCTTCTTCTTTCAATCTATCATTGGAAACTTCTTCTTCTATTGTGAAAGGCTTCTTCTTTCAATCAATCGTTGGAAACTTCTTATAATGTTGAAAGGCTTCTTCTTCTTTCAATCAATTATTGGAAACTTCTTCTATTGTGAATGGCTTCTTCTTTCAATCAATCGTTGGAAACCTCTTCTTCTATAGTGAAATGCTTCTTATTTCAGTCAATCATTGGAAACTTTTTCTTATAATCAATCATTGGAAACTTCTTCTTAATTTCTATTTACAATCAATCATTGGAACTTTCTTCTTTCTATTTACAATCAACCATTGGAAACTTCTGTTATTGGCATATAACTTGCGATCATGTCATCTTTATATTTTCTCCTAAAGATGAGTCTCTTTTCTTTCTTTTCTTCTTGGGTCTTTATCATTGTTTCCTTTACTATTGTCATAAATGCCCTGTGCTGACGTCGATTCTTCTATAGCTACAAGCTTAAACTCCTTCTCTCTCCTTGATATGTCATATTGGAGACCTAGCGGATCTCGGCTAATAACAGGAGGTTGAATCGTCCCTCTGCCTTCTTGTTGTCTCTCCCCTCTTTTCTTTGGCATAACAACGTAGTCAAAGGACTATATTTGAAAAAGAAAATTTTAGGTGCGTCTAATCTTAGAACTAGCGCCGCCTCCTAGGCCAAACCATGGATCGCTAACATGAAGCGCTCACACTGGCCCAGTGCTACTAACAGAAAGCGCTGCCGGGAAGTGCTTCGAGGCGACTAACTTATAATAGCACCCCCGGGGACAGACAACCAATAATAAAAACTGACAACTTTCTCCTTGCCAGAGGTAAGTAAAACGATTCTGATTCTCAAATCAGAGAAGGACACATTTTCATAATAGTTTCCTCGGTTATCAACTTTCCTCAATTTCATTCATGTTAATATATACTTTATCTTAATAGTTTATCATTTACAATCTGTCTATTCTTTAAGATACATAATTTTGTATTATTCATTCATTTGTTTCCTAATTATTATTATATATACACAATCATCTTTCTTCTCTTCTTATCTCTACAATCTATTTCCACCTTTGTACTGCAGCATGCTGACATCTATTGTCGCTCACGCAAACTACTTCATCTTGCGTCTTGATTGTGTTTGCCATTCTGGCATGTAACAAGTTCCACTGTATTTGTCTTACGTTCTTATTTAACTTTTATTGTCTGTGTATTGTGATTGGTGTAGATCTGTTAATCATTTCTTGAGATAGAGAGAGAGAGAGAGCAAACTTTTGGGGGGGGGGATTTCCCCTTCCTACCCCTCCATGGTTTCTCATCCTGGCCAAAGCTACATCACATCCATGTTTAGATAAAGTTCCCTGTGCCATGAAGGCACATACAGGGGATATGGATCCACGTATTCTCAATCTTGGCCATTTTAGAAGTGATGCAATCAGTACCATGCTCCAGCCACTTTACCCATGCATACACCAATCCCAGCTGCACAATGCCTAGGAACTGTCCATTTCTATCCAGTCTCTAACCAAAGTCCTGTTGTTTACGTAAAGTAACTGCCAACAAAAAAGTTGATTCCCTCTGGCACACTGCCCACTCCATCAATAGTGATCTGAACAAAAAACACCTTCAAAAACAGTCAATCCTCTGCCATCAATCTTTTCAGGCTGACTGTCACCCTCCCCTCTCCCTCCCATTTCACACTTCCACCTCCCATTCCACACTTCCACCCAAATAGTCTTCCAAGTGTCTGTTATTACTTGATCCCCCTTACCATTGCCTCTTTCTCACCACTACCGATCGTCGGCTTGTAATCAAGGGATACCAGGTTTCATACCCGGTGGAGGCACATAGTGGTTCGGATCCCACTTTAAACTGTAGGTCCAGTCCCGATTAGCCTTACTGTGCACAAAGTGGACTTAAAACACCAACTCAACTCACCACTAGGACCACCCCCCCCCCCCCCCCCAGAAAGAAGGAACAAATTTTCACTCGCACACATTGCACCAGTCCACGGACCAACCCAGCCTCACCAGACACATGATCACAAACGACCCTAACCCACTTCAAAATATCCAGGCTGTATTTACTTTGTTCAGCCATGAGCTCTCCACTGCCCAAATGGATGTTTTATCCTCACGTTCCCCCAATCAATTCTACCACTATTCCATGCATTTGCCTGGAATCTCCTATGGCAACATTTTTGGGCAAAAAAACCTCCCTCCAGACCACAGCCAACAGAACCCATCCAAGAATTCTCCAATCTTGTCCTCCCTTCTCCCAACACCCTCCCCCTTCCTTCCAACCAGCCCCTGAATGGCACATCACTGCCACTATTTCTTCCATCTCTGACTGCTCATTCCATGCTCCATGGCAAACCAAACTTCACCCCTCTCAACAAAAAGCTCTTCTAGACATCCACCACAACAATGACGTCAAAATCCTCCCAGCTGAGATGGAGTCAGTCCATCACGGTGTTTTTGAACTCTCTTGATTACCTGGCTGAATCCACTCGCTGGCTATCTGGCTCCACCTACAAAACCACACATAGATATCAGCCCACCTGGTTTGTAAATGTTCAGCAGTTCTGCAGTGAAAGGTGCAAACACCCAGAGGGGTTAGGATTGGATTAGATTGGATTGGTTTGGCGTTTTCCACAACTTAAGATAAATATAGAAAATTCAACCTTAGCAAACCAAATATCATGCTCCAGCCACATGATCGATTCTGTTTCGCGAGACATTACAGAAACCTAGCTAGAAGTTATTTTAATGATTGATTGATTGATTGATTTGTTGTTTTAAGTTCACTTTATGCACAGTAATGCTAATCTGGACTGGACCTACAGTTTAAAGTGGGATCTGAACCACTATGTGCCTCCACCAGGAATCAAACCCGGGACCCCTTGATTACAAGGCGACGACGTTACCACTGCACCATCGGGGAGGCCAGAGAGAAAGAGGCAGGTTAGGATGCAGCACGTTTTTTACACCACTTCTGTTAACAGACTAGAAAAATCTGATAATCCAATGCCTTTTATGATATCTAGGATATAATCAGTCTTAGCAATTAAGGAAGAACTGAGACCCCCTCCCCCCCTTTTCTGTTCACTTTTGCAAAATATGCATTTCTAAATTCATTCCCAACCGAAAATTTAAAGGAACATATCATATCGGTATTTTGCTGTGTAAATGAAATGGGAATGAGTATGTCAATGTTTAAATGACATAACCTTACTAAATTCATTGTCTATATGCAAAAAAGTATCTTGCCAAGTCATTCTGTAGGCTAAATCAGGTTCAAAGTTCATCCCATCCCCACTCCTCCAAATATATTCCGGGGTAGATTAGTGCAGATTGCTCTTGTAGTTACAGCCATTGTAAACTTGTTTTTTTTATGTTTCTTTCAATTTTGTCAAATTTTCCCATTTTCAGAACTTTGGAATTGGAACATAACACCAAAGATTCTTCAGAACCAAAAGATGGCAAAGATACGGGGCAGAGTAGCGGCAGTAGCACGAGTGGTGAGGAACAGGAAGAAGAGGGTATTTCAGGAAGGAACATTATTGCACATAGGGAAAATGAATGTGTACAAACTGCATCTGAAGCCGATTCTGGTACCAGCTTTCAGTATGCAGAGGATGCTCTCCATGATGATGATAATCATGGTGACTCTGAGGAAGAGACAAGTGAGGAGATACAAGAGGCTGTAATACTCACTGCTGATGATTACATTGTGCTTCCAAGGAAGAGATCCACAATGCAAGTAAGTATGCACAAACATTTTATCTTTAACACTACTTGTGATATTAAAACCAGGTATGGAACAGATTAATCTGTACTGTTCAATATCTGTTTATAGGTAAAATTGTCTATAGTTTTGATGGTCCAATACTTCTTTAAATAGGGTATAATTTAGTGCAACATTCTTCCCTTTTGTTAACATTTTTATGAATATACTCCTATAATTCACATAGCATGGTTTTGTAGACGAAATGCCTAAGAACGCAGGTAAAATTCATGGCAGTTGTCTGAATTACATGCATTAAAAATGAGGTTAATGCACCATTCATGTTCTTCAAGTAGCATCGCAATAATTTTGTATTGGATGTATATTGCATATTAAATTTCCTATAGTACTTCTATAGGAAGTAAACTTTTATATCAGTCGATTCTTAATAAAAACCATGTGCATGTCCTCATTTCATTCAGCTAATTAATTTTTGTATTTTCGTGATCAGCATATTGAGTAACTATACCACTATTATACATACTTTTATTGTGAGGGTGAAATGAGTCAGTTACCTTTATATTCTTTATTCTGTATGGAATATAACTCATGTAATATGTTTCATGCATGAAATGCAAACACATTGTTCTTTTTCTTTCCACTCAAGTTAATTTCCATTAAATCATAATTAACCTTACATATCTAAATTTGACAATATGGAACGGGGTCCCAGGTTCATATCCTGGCCTGGACATGGATGTTCTTTTGTGAGTGTCCATCTATTTCATCATGTCATTACTCGTCCTCATCTTTATGATTAGCCAAAAGTGGCAAAAGAGTGAAGTCAAATGAACCAAATCAATGAATGACAATATATAGAGGTAACAAAATTCAAAATTTCCTCCCATATGAAAACTTGAAGTAACTGTCATTTTTATTACTCACTACTTGGCAAACTAATTTAGTTACAGTTACTGTTACGTATCTTTCTCTTTTCATGTGTCATTTCAGTGATGTTCCCAGCTGCCCCAGTGACTGAGTAATTACTGTGTTTGTGTCATGATCTTGCCATATGCAATGAATATGTTTATTTTGCACAGGAAAGATCTAGTGTGGAGCTGAGTATCTTATAAACAAATAGGGGGAGGGGACAGCACTAGCTACCTAAATTATTAAAGGCAAAAATTCTTCCCACCATCCCCTTTGAAGGCAAAGGAGCATTGGTCGAAAAGGGGGGGGGGGAATGCATCTCCCCAGCTAAAAAAAATAGCAAAAAGCATCCCCCCCAGCTAATTCACTTTCAATGGCATCCAGGGATGCTTTAAATTCAGGGAGGATGCTTTATTCTTCAAATGAAATTTTGAAAGTGCATTTCTCTCTTACAGACAGCTCGTAGTAAATGTCAGAGTATCGGCGAATGCTCAGCCAATGTAGGATAGATGCAACTGAGTGCAGTAGTTTTTTTTTCGTAACAAGTCTGAATTATTGTCATAGAGCCATTGAAGAACATTCTGACAATAGATCCCTCTGGCATATCATTAGGACAGTAACAAAATTGTGAACGGAATCAGCAATGGGGTTGTGCTGGATGGAAATTTTCAGTCAGGAAGTGGAAAAATAGGTTCCATGTTCGGGATTTGAAATGTTCACCATTTCCTGACAAAGTAAGGATATTTTTGGGATGAGAAATCCTGAGGATTTCCTGGCACAAAGGAAAGCTCTTTGAAGTGACTGTTTTCGCACATGTAGACATAAGTAGAACTGCCCATTCCAATAAATTTCCTACTCTTTAATTTCAAGAATGAAGCATGTTTAGTACACAAAATTATATCAGGTATACACTTAGGCCAATACCTAATCAGCTTCTGAAAAATCTCCAGGGTTCTATCAATGTCACAAGTAAATACATGATGCAGAATATCAATACAATCTACAATTCTGACTGATTGTATTAATTAAAAGTAGCTAATTCTCAAAATTTTCTGCATTATAGGTGTTAAAATTTCTTTGAAATATCAGTTTTCAATCCAGGAATGCAAAAGTAATCTCTTCATGAAGAAATATTGTGTAGTATTTGAAGTTTTACATGTTGGGAAATGGCGAACATTTTCCATTTCAATCTCACCCCAACCAAACAACAGAAAGAAAATAAATAAATAAATCCATCATTCACACCCATGTGAGATATTATTTCTTGAAATAAAACAGCTTTATTGAACTAGTTTTTTTCCTATTTCTGTATTTTTTTTTTATACATCTTTCATTGTTTCAAGTTTCTCTAGTTTCTGTGTTATGTGGTTAAAGAGTAATCATCAATTAAAATATTTGTTGCATTTCTGTTCACAGAAAGTGGCACACTCGTTTGAGTTAAGTCCAGCTTCGGGTCTGGCAGTACACCCGAAGTAAGTGTTCGGAAACCAGCAGTGTTGCTTACTATCAAACATTTTAACCATGTGCAGGAAGTCTTGTGTCTCTCAGACTCAAAGAAAAGGGCTAACAGAAAGATTGCAGCATAAATATTAATTAACTGGACTGTCCACGTCTACATCGAAAGTAATGTAAATGCGAAAAATTAGTGAAAAGTATATTTTAAAAAAATGCATTTTTGACATTCGTGATGAAGTGGTTATCACAATGCGTTAAAATGCGAGGGGCCCCGGGTTCAAATTTGGCCTGAGCATGAGTGTTCTTTTTGAGTCTCTCGGCACTGAATATGCGATGAAAAAAATAATAGAAATCCGAAGCAAGAAGAGTTTATGTCACAGCCTGGAGGAGGTACCCTTCCCCCACAAATACACACACATCAGTCATCCAGGCTATTAACAATATGTCAATGGTTGTCCTCTCATTTAACTTTAACAGTAAATGGAATTTTTGTAAAATGAAAATTGTTGGGCTTTCCTTTTTTACACGTGCACGTTGGTTTCATAATGGAGCAAAAAAATGGAATTGTGACTCATAAAATCACTACCGGCTGAATGAATTTCTCCGTACATTCCAGAATAATGATTCTTCTGTTTTAAATAAATAGTTTTAAAATAATATAATATATGTGCCGTTGGTTAATAAGATTCCTCGTCACATAGCAGAATCTGTTATGTTGATGGAAGCTAGAACACGATTATCATTTAGGGTTGGAAACACTCACCTTCCACAAAAGCACGACTTCACAACGTTTTCCTTCATTTTCATGCACAAGCTTGACTTGTATTCTGTCAGCAATGTGCACAGCACACAAACACTACCCGATGAAGTGTATTGCTTTCAAATTAATGTAATTAGCGAGAAGCGACATCAAAAGTTTCGAGCTGGACAGGAAAAGATGCAATATTATGGGTAAATTACTCGAATAGCTTGGTTTCTTCACTGTGTCTTGTGGCCAAGTCGGTTAATGGCCAGGTCCGTAAGCTGAAATAATAGGTTCGAATCCCCGTGTCTCCAAAATATTTTTTCTATCAAATGGGTGCTACATAATGTATTTTACTCTTGTCACACAAATTGCAGCCTCACACTTTGTTATTGTTTGCGTGCCAATAAGAAAATATGACTAACTAACTAACTACCTCCCTAGCCTTCTTAAACCCGAAGGTTCATGGCTGCAGCAACACAGGCCTTCCATCTTTCCCTATCTTGAGCAAGATCTATATACTCTTTTCCATCCCTACCGATTTCCCTTAGGTCCATCTCAACGTTGTCCCTTCATCTTTGTCTTGGTCTTCCTACAGGTCTCTTACCATCATTTTTCCCAACAAGAATCCTGTAAACTCCTCTTTTCTCTCCCATTCGTGCCACATGGCCTGCCCACCTAAGTCTTCTTGATTTAATTATTCTAATAATATCTGGACATGAATACAAATTATGTAGTTCTAAATTATGTAACCTTCTCCACTCACCTGTCTCCTCATCCCTTTTAGGTCCAAAGATTTTCCAAAATATCTTATTTTCAAATACTCTCAATTTATGTTCCTCTTTCAATGTAAGGGACCAAGTTTCACATTCATATAATACTACAGGCAAAATTACTGTTTTGTATATTTTAACTTTTAGTTTCTTAGATTTTGATTATTACCTAATACTTGGTTTCGACCTGTAAGCATATATTTAGTTTTCTCTTTGTTAACTTCCAAACCTATCTCTTTAGCAGTTTTGAAAAATATTTTAGCATTATTCTTAATTGTGTTCACATCATCCCCCAGTAAGTCTACATCATCTGCATATGCTAACAACTGAGTCACACCATTTAATTTTAGTCCTTCTTTAGTTTCTTTTACCTTCCTTACAGCATATTCTAAGGCAAAATTAAAGAGCAATGGAGATAATGCATCTCCTTGTTTTACCCAACATGAATTGTAAATTTGTCAGACATATTAATACCCACTCGAATTTTACTTTCTGTTTCACTGGTGCATACTTTTATCATACTAACAAGCTTCTTAGGTATTCCAAACTCGACTAATATATTATATAATTTATCTCTTTTGACCGAATCATATGCTTTTTTGAAATCAATGAATAGCTGATGGACATTTTGATTATATTCCCACTTTTTTTCAAGTGTCTGTCTGATGTGAAAAATTTGATCTGTAGTTGATCTGTTACGTTTAAATCCACATTGATAATCACCTATAATTTCATTAGCATATGGGGTTAGTCTTGTTAAAAGAATGTTAGATAATATTTTATATGTTGTTCAGAGTAGAGAAATTTCACGGTAATTATTGCAGTTCATTTTATCACCTTTTTTAAACACAGGAACAATTATGGATTCTTTCCACTGTTGAGGAATTTCTTCTTTATTCGATATTAAACAAATTAATTTATGAATTTGACATATTAATGAATTTCCACCATATTTAATTAACTCAGCTGGTATTAAATCAATGCCAGGTGCTTTGTTATTCTTTAGCCTTTTAATAGCATCTTTAACTTCAGTCAAGTTAGGTTCTGGAACTAAATGTTCTGCTGTGTGGGCTTCATTTACTTCTGATTTATCTCTAGCATGGACATTTAAAAGGTCATTAAAGTAGTTCTTCCATCTATTTAGAATATCGCTTGGGTGAGCTAGAAAATCACCATCTTTATCTTTATCAAGTTTACTTTAGGTTGCCACCCCTTTCTAAACTCATTTACACCTTTATATAAATCTCTGATATTTTTATTTTTGCTGTTTGTTTCAATTTCGTTAATTTTGCTTTTCAAGTAATCTCTTTTTTTACTTCTAAACGTGCGGTTAACTTCTCGCTTTATTCTATTATAATTGTTTAGATTTTTATCATCAGAGTTATTTAACCACCTAAGTCTAGCCTGATTTCTTATTTCTATTAGATTATGACATTCATTATCAAACCATGGCTTACTTTTTCTCGGTTTATGGTATCCTATACTTTCTTTAGCTGCTGATTCTGTTGCATTACGTATGTGCTCCCAATTCTTATTTACGTCGGTTTCATTTATTTTTTTATCATCATTTAAATCCTGCAAAACATCAAATCTATTTGACAGTTTAATTTGGTAATCTTTCTTCATTCTTTCATCAGTAAACTTTCCTGTATCAAATTTTAGAACTTTTAGATTTTGTTGCTTATGATTTATCACTGAATTTAGCAATTACTAAATAATGGTCACTGGCACAGTCAGCACCTCTATGTGTACGAACGTCAATTATACTAGTATGCCTTCTCTTATCAATGAGAATATGATCTATCTGATTATGAGTTTTACCATCTGGAGAAGACCAGGTATATTTATGGATATCTTTATGTTTAAAAGTGGTACTTTTCACAATTAAATTCTTTAAGGTTGTAAATAATCAATCTTATACCATTATCATTACTTAATTCATGAAGACTTTCTTTACCAATCCTGGGTTTAAATGTATCTTCTTTGCCAATCTGTGCATTACAGTCACCTAACAGAATTTTCATATCATACTGAGAAAATTTATCAAAGACCTGTTCTAACTCTGTATAAAAATCATCTTTAGTATTATCATCTTTATCTTCCGTTGGTGCATGTATGTTTATTAAAATAATTTTACACCACCTAGCCTGTAAAACTGCATATGATATCCTATTATTAATAAATTCTACTGTTTTAAGAGCCGAGATAAATCTAAGTATTATTTATGAAAAAGCCTGTTCCAAAATTATGAATTTCAGTACCACCATAGAAAAAAGTATAATTTTTAGTTTTACAATTCCCTTCTCCTGGCCACCTAACTTCCTGGACAGCTACTACATCTAATTTATACTTAACTATCTCATTAACTGTACACTGAAATGCCCCAGGCCGGTAAATGCTCAGAACATTCCAGGTGCCTAATTTAATATCCTTATTCCTAACGTAGATCTTATCCTTAGTCCAGGGACCTCCCAAAGTAGTCCCCACCCAGAGATCCGAACGGGGAACTATTTTACCTCCGGAATATTTTACCTTGGGAACATCCATGGCCTTATATTGCTGATTCTTGACATGTCTTTTTACAGTGCAGAGTTGTCAGCTCTACGCCTAACCCCCAATATGAATGTAGGAACTACTACACAAGACAAACATAAACACATTAGACAGCACAATTACTACACAAGATGAACATAAACACATTAGACAGCACAACTACTACACAAGACACACACAAACACATTACAACTATAACACAATATAAACACAAACAAACCATAACTACTACATAATATAAACATAAACAAACTACACACCACAACTACTACACAAGACAAACACAAACAAATTAGACAGCACAACTACTACGCAAGACAAAACAAACATACTAGACAGCACAACTACAACACAAGACACATACATACACACCACCGATACTACACAAGACAAACAGAAACACATTAGACAGCATAACTACTACACAAGATAAACACAAACACACTAGTCAGCACAACTACTACACAAGACAATCCCAACCACACTAGACAGCACACCTACTACACAAGACAAACCCACATACAAGCACACCACAACTACTACACAAGACAAACCCAAACACACTAGACACCACAGCTACTACACAAGACAAACCGAAACACACTACACAGCACAACTACTGCATAAGACACACAAACACATAACAACCACTACACAAGAAAAAAAACATAAACGCACAACTACTACTACACAAGATTATGAAAAAAAAGAGGAATGTATGTCTTCTTCAAGTACGAATTTTCAAAGACCGGATGAAATCAAATGAACCACTGATAAACTGATATGAGCCGGCACCGACAATCTACACAGTAAAGATAGTTTGTCATATTTGTTTTAGCTTAATTTTGCTGAGTTGGCACCACTCGTAGTCTCAAGACCAGACCAGTACGTAGAAGAGTGGTGGGGACTACTTTTTATTTCCTCTTTAATATAATTTTCATTTGTTAATATTACTCCTAAGTATTTGAATTTGGAAACTGGTTCAAACGAGTTGTTATCAATAATTAGATTTTGATTATTACCTAACACTTGGTTTCGGCCTGTAAGCATATATTTAGTTTTCTCTTGAAACTATTACTCGTTCAGAGAATGTGACTGTTGAGATCTTTTAGTTGCTGCTAAGCCCCGATATTTACAACAAGTGCTAAAATTGAAAATTGTTGTGTGATGAAACACGTTAATATTCTCAAGAAGAAAACCACTGAAATTAAATGAGTAAGTTGTGAGGAACATCAGCAGATGTATTTTAAGATGTTCCGTCATTCACATGTCACTCTCCTCGTTTTATACACAGACCACAATGTTCAATCAAAGTAACCAATGGCTTTGTACTGTAACACTCTTGGGGATGGTCTCTGATTTTCAACCTGTCAGGCATGTAGGTAGTGGGGGAATAGTTGGGAAAATGGCCTGATCCATTTTGCTAAACCAAGGGCCCACAGTGTCTTGGTTTGGAGATACAAGAAATCACACTTTTTGCTTCAGGCCTGTGGCAGGAGAGGGAGGGTTATGAGTAGATTAGGATAGCAGTCCAAAGGTGGTAGTGTGCATCATTTTAGAGAAATGCAGGCCATTCTTCTGATGCAAGGAAAAAGAGGAAGCCTAAGAGACTGGTTGGCCAGAAGCCAGTCTCCTTCTTACAATACTAGCACTATACAGACACATATACAAATAACAAAAGGAAGAGGAGAGTTTGATGACTTGGCCTAGGGATAGAAAAAATGTGGAAAAAAAAGTAAATTAAAAATTTGATGATATCAGGGACATGGAAGCAGCTGGGGTAGTATATATCTTAAATTATCATTCTTTTTTTCTTCAAAATTTCAAATTCTTAAATCCAGTGGTGCTTACAGAAAGATGTATTTTAATGTGTGTTCAAGCTAAGCATTGTCACTTGTAGCAAATAGCAGCCACATTGCTTAATAAAATTACCATGGGAGTATTGAAATGTTGCCAATTTAAGAGTTACTATCAATTAAACATTATGGTTACTAGAATTTTAGACTCCAATTAAAAAGTAACCAACAGACCTACATAGAAGCAAGTTATTTCAAAATTTAGCTTATTCAATCCTGTGATAATCTGTGATAACCAATTTTATCAGGTATGCCTTGATTTTTTTATCTTAATGAGAACAAATAAAAGTGTCTGTGTTTTGTTTGGGGTTTTTGAAACTACTACTCGCTTTGAAATTCTGTAAATAAAATGCGTTGTCCAATCGTGAGAAAATTTAAATAAGATGAATTACACTCTACATAAATGTGCATTGAACCATGGAATATGTTGGCTGTTACTGTGAGCCTGGTAGTGACAATCAGCCCACATCTTTACTTCGTTCAATAAAAATCTGTATCAATTGGTTTCACAATGTGAAGTGGCAATGGTGATGGGTTTTAAAAACAGCTTCAAAGGGTTTCAAAACAAGATCAAGATCATATTTTTAGGACTACCCAATACTAAGAAAAAGTTTCTTCACAAAATTATAAAATAATCTGAAATTTTAAAATTGTATTAAAAACCATTCTACCTGCACCATATTTAAATTTCATCATTATGATGTTTTTTATTTATAGAATTTCAAAGAGAGCAGTCGTTTCGAAACCCCTCAAAAATAACATTTTTTTGTTCTGACAGCAATAAAAAATCGAAAGCCTACCTGAAAGAAAATGGATACCGTAGATTAAATCAGAATTGAATAAGCAAAATTTTGAAGTAACTCGTTTTTTTTTGTAGGTCTGTCTACTGGTTATTTTTAAATTTCGAGTATCCATAATTTTTAATGTGAAAGTACACTGCTTGTATCTGATTTTATCTTCTTTATTAATATGTAATAATTTTATTTGGCAGTCAGTTTCAGTGATTTGCTGTCACTACTCCCATGAAGGCTATTGATTTTTTAGTCCAAGTTAAGTTTGAAAATGTGATTTTAGTTATTTATTTTTTGAATTGCATGTATTTTATTATTTTTGTTTCACCTTCCGCAGTTTAATTCTGAAGATTCAGAAACCACTGATGAAGACAGTAGAAGCCACTCTCCCATGTCTTCTTCAGATGTCTCTGATGAATGTTGTTTCTCAGAAAGGTATGATAGTTATTTTTCTAACATTGAGTATTTCTTGGTGTTTTGCATGTACTTAGTGTATAATTTGTCTTTATTGAATCGCTCTTGAAAAGCACAAAAATGACCAAAATACTATATTTTATTAGGTTCAATAGTCGAGAATATATATACACATATTTGCAGCAAAACATACAGTAGACATGGACATACTTTATTTTGGGTGTATTAAAATAATATTGCAGGAACATAATAACATCATAATGACGGAATGTTTCTTTAAGGGAAAGACACTGTTATGGGGGAATGTGCCTCGTTTACCCTCACCAAACAAAAAAAATTCCTGCGGATATCCCCATAGGTGTTAGTGATTATTTGACCTGAAAGCATATCCTTCGTTATGGCCGCCGAGCGCTAGAACACGTTCAAATCGCGTCCCGCTAACTCATACATTTATAATCATATGTAGCAGCTATAGAGTTCTATTTGGTGCATTACAAGTAGTGTGAAGTGTAAGTGCAGCGGTTTGGACTGAAAAATATCAAGGAAGTGCCAGCTTTGTGGTTCTTGTGGAATATTATTGAAGCGAAAACTCCCACAACGCCATGGCTCCTGGATCGCGCAGAGGCAGCAGCAGCACTACGGCAGTCAAATCACCGTCTGGCAATGCAGGTAAGGGTGAACTTATGCAGCAGATATGCGACGAGGTAAAGCGGGCAGTGCAAACACCTGAAGTGTCGAAAGTAATTGTTGACGCGATAATTGAATCGGTGACGAAAATCGTGGTGGAAAGGCTTGAGGATTCGCTGAAATTCAACAGCTACATGTTCGAAGACCTACGCAAGGAGCTCCGCAGCAAAGATGATGAGATACAGGAGCTGCACGAAAACATTCACGAGTTAGAACAATACCAGAGACGTAACAGTGTCCGTATATTCGGGATCCCTGAGAAGAAAGACGAAAACACGGACAATATTGCGCTTTCGCTTTTTGAAGAACAGCTGAGCCAAAAATTAAAGCAGGAAGATATTTGTCGCTCGCACCGTGTTGGACAAAACCGCCCCGGAACAACAAGACCCATAATCGTGAAATTCACGAGCTACAGATCACGGTCGGCAGTCTTCAGGAAGAAAAGCAAACTGAAGAACTCGGGCATCGTAATCAGGGAGGACCTGTGCATGGCAAGACTGCAACTTCTACGTCAAGCCATCCAAAAGTTCGATACCAAGAATGTATACACCCAAGATGGAAAAATTGTGGTCGTCGTGGATGGCAAGAAGAACTATATCACGAGAGAGGCACAGCTCCGGGGACTCTAGAATAGGAATGATCATTCAAAATCCAGTGCATAAGTTGTCCTCCCCCGAACTACACTGTGTTGTTAAAATGAAGCACCAGACATAGACTGGGACGCGATGCATTATGTGATACTTATCTGGGACACAAGAATCCTCATTTTATTTAATATATTTAATTTCATTCTTTTTTTAAGTTTATTTTATATTATTATTTTTTACTACTATTTTTCATTATTTTTTTAATCTTTATGAAATGTATATCACAGTTGATATTTTTCTGTTAAATGCAATCAACTTTATAGATTTTGTGGAAAATATGTGCACAGGTAAAGATTTTATTTTGCTTCTGGTCGTCAGAATTCACGGGGTATATGTTAAACTTTCAAATGTTGCCACTCCTGGGTGAACCTCCTCTAACGGAACAGTGCATTCCATCGCCCTCAACCCAGTGGCAGTGGCAAACGGGGGGACAGACCTTTGCTTTCTTCCAAGAAAATCGCCCCCGGCCAACGCGACCACTGCTGCCTCCCCCCGCCCTCCCTCCTCTTTCACTATCGCACATGTAAACATTCGCTCCCTGATGCCCAAACTGGACGAAGTACGTCACACCGTAAAGGAAATGAACGTGGACGCCCTTTTAGTTACCGAAACGTGGCTCAAAGGACACATTGATGACAAAACCATAAATATCCCTGGGTTTTCAGTTTTGCGAAAAGACCGAAAACACAAAAATGCAGGCGGGCTTTTATTATATGTACGGTCTGAACTGCAAGCTGAAGAGATTTCATATATTTCGGAAGAACAAACAAATATTGAACATATAATAGTAAAAATTCGTTTAAAGAAAGAAACAGTTGGGATCTGTGGGATTTACAGACCCGGAGATATACCCTATTCTAAGCTATCAATCCTAGAAGATATTATGTCAGATATTAACCATAAAGTCCATCATCTAGTGGTATTAGGCGACTTTAATGTAGATTTCTTGAAACCAAACGAACCCGACACTTCCTATCTTCAATCACTTGTTAATCAGTTTAACCTCACTCAAATCTTAACTGAACCAACGCGAATTACCGCCACAACTAGAACGCTCATTGATCCAATATTTGTAAATAATGTAAGTGACATTATCAATTCTGGTGTTACGGTACCAGTCAGTAATTCTGATCACTCTTTAGCGTATCTCTCTTTACGTTACGGGAAATCACAAAGTAAGGGCAAAACGATCACATACAGGGACTACAGTGCGATAGTGAAGGATGCTCTGAAGGAAGATCTAGAGAGCATCGACTGGAATTCTTTGATGCACTATGAAAACATTGACGACAAGGTGTGTTTCTTTACGGAGAAACTGATTAAAGTGTTTGGTAAACACGCCCCTCTGAAAACGGTTCGTGCAACAAAACGAAAAGTACCCTGGATTACAGATAATGTTAAATTAATTATGAGGTTACGCGACAACATGCTGTTAAAATTTAAACGAACAAATAATCCTGCCCATTGGAATGAATGTAAGAGATTGCGTAACTTTGCTACTTCAGTCGTAAGACAAGAAAAAAAGGCATATTTTGAATACATCATTAATTCATCCAACGATTCGAAACACATTTGGCAACACCTGCGAAGCTTGGGATATGGCAGGAAAAACAAAATGGAGAGCCTTCCACCCACACTAAATGCCGCAAACGCACTGAACAACCATTTCGTCAACGTATCGTCCAAAATGGAAATTAATGAAGAGCTAGTCTCTCAGCAATGTGACAAATGTTACGCCAGCAGTTTCGACCACGGTGCAGAGGCGTTCAGTTTCTGCGAGGTGGATGGTTCTCGCGTCAGGAAAGCGATATACGAAATCCAATCAAATGCATCTGGATCCGATGACATATCAATAAAAATGTTAAAGCTCTCTCTTCATCATATCCTCCCACCGCTCACGCACATAATCCACATAATCAACTACTCACTCTCCACGGGCAGTTTCCCTGATTCTTGGAAGGAGGCGACGGTAATTCCCATCCCTAAAAAACAGAACCCGGTTTCTGTGAATGACTTGCGGCCCATCAGCATTCTGCCGGTGCTTTCAAAAATCATCGAAAAAATTGCAAATAATCAAATTCGAAAGTACATTGACAAACTTCATATCCTTCCCCGGCAGCAATCCGGTTTTCGCCCTCACCATAGCACACAAACGGCGCTCTTAAAAGTAACCGACGACATTTTTAAATCGATGGATCAATCTAACGTAACGCTACTGGTGTTGCTCGACATTAGCAAGGCCTTTGACACTATACCGCATAAGCTCCTTCTGGCCAAGCTTCATTATTATAAATTCTCGCCGACTGCACTTAAATGGTTCGAAAATTATCTTAGCGGGAGAAAACAGCGGGTTAAGACAGGGGAGCTATCTTTTCCACTTCAGGTACGAGCTGGGGTGCCTCAGGGCTCGATCCTTGGTCCGCTGCTATTCACGCTCTCGGCTGCTGATTTAGTCAAGTCTGAAAATATGCAACGTTCACTGTTATGCTGACGAAACTCTATTGTATATATCCACACGCATATCAAAATTGCAGGACGCGGTCGCACTTTTAAACCAAGATTTAAAGAACATAAGCGATTGGTGCGCTTCAAATGGGTTAGTAATAAATTCAAACAAATCAATATTTACAATTATCGGAACAGGCAGTCTCTTGAAACATATTAACATCAATGAATGCGAAATAATTCTTCACACACAGCGTATTAAATTTTCTGAAACAGTAAAAAATCAAGGACTGATCATGAACCATCGGCTCGATTGGTCTGAGCAGGTGATACAACAATGTGGCAAGGCGTATTCGATATTAAAAAGCCTCTATCTTCTGGTAGACTTTCTCTCTCCTAAGATAAAATTAAACCTAGTGCAGTCTCTTATCTTCCCCCTATTTGACTATTGCGATGTTGTTTACGGGCTAAGAATAACAAAAAAGCTTGCAATAAAAATACAGAAAGTTCAAAACGCATGCATTAGATATGTATATAGAACAAAAAAGTGTGAACATATTCTCCCTGTGCTTAATGAGCACGGAATCATTTCCATGGCACGAGGGAGAAAACTGCACTTGTTTTGTACACTGCACAACATAATTAATAGCAAGAGCCCAAACTACCTCTTTTCGAAATTAAACTTCAGAAGCAAAATTCACTCGCATTCAACCAGAAACGCTACCAGTTTCAGCTTACCTCGTTGCAGAACTTCAGCTTATCAGGCCTCTTTCAGCTACGCAGCACCCAAAGCCTGGAATGCACTACCAAATCTAACCAAAAATCAAAACTTCAGACGTTTTCGCGATATGCTCCGTGAATCACTGATCAAAGATCAGAAGCGGGGTAAATCAACTTATGAATAATGATAAATACTGTGAGTTGCCAGAATTTTTTTTTTTCTTACTATCAACTTTGTCGACTTCAGTTACTTTATTACCTAATTCACTGCCAATATTGTTCCAATGGATATGATTTTATTCCTATTGTATTTTATTGTACTTTCTTGATCAATTTCTTTGTAATCTGAATTTAATTTTAATTTTTAGTTTTTATCTGTTCTATTGTATAAGATTTTATTCCATTTGTATTTTATTGTACTTTCTTGTTCCTTTTCTTTGTAATCTTGAATTTTATTTTATTTTAATTTTAATCTGTACTTTTTGGGGTTAGGTGGTAGACCAGCAACAGCTGAACCTCGCCCAGCAATAAAGTCAATTCAATTCAATTCAAATGTCAATTCAATTCAATTCAATAATTGCTTATATTAGTATGTGAGCAGCTGGTTTAGGAGTGGTATGTCCATGCCCCTTGACTGACAGTACCCTTCAAGAATTACATATTATTTCTTTAATAACTAAAAAAAAATAGTTTTTATCGATACATTTAGACTTTGATGGAATATAAAATGTGTTTCCATGTGCGAAAATCACAAATAACAGAGATATTTGATCCCAAAATATGGCCCATGTAAGTTAAAATAAAACCTACCTCATAGTACTTTCAATGTACAGGACCAGAATTTCTTCTGCAAGGGGCTTCAGTTGAGGAATTATTGGGTTGAAAAAGGCTCAAAACATATTGACTATCTGAAACAACTTGGTTTAAAAGTTATAACTGAAATTGTATATAAGGGAGCCCTCACAATGTTGTTGACCAGCCACCCTGGTGAAGGAGGGGTAGGGGAACTAGTTCTTCCCCTCAGCTATTAACTAGCATGAGTTAAAAATCTGTGCAATTGAACAAATTATAGTAACAATATGCATAATTCATATAATAAGCAACATGAAAATATGCTGCAACATAACCAAATACAGTCAACTCTCGATTCTACGACCCCAGGTATAACGACCCTCTCGAAGTAATGACCCTTTTTTCACTCATTCCTTTCACGAGTGCTCTACCGCTCACAATTGGGTCTGAACTAAAAATAGACACCACCACACCATGCTTGAGTGATATCCAATAGCACCTGACATCTGCCCTCCTCTCCCTCAAGTGCACCAATGTTACCCCGCACCCGACTGCTGCTACCCAACACACCAGGCTTGTTTTGCCACGCTTGCTCTTGGATATGTGAGAAGAGAAGATCGAAGGTGCTTGGATGTTATTTTAAATCGACCTTGACTTGTTTCCTTGTCCTAAGAGCTGCTGAAAACTCGCAAGGGAGGGGAGGGGGAGCAGCCCGAAATGACTGCTGGACTTGCAGTCCTTGCAAATGTGTATGACAGGTCAAGCTCTTTCATCGATAAATACACCACCTTGAGAGATAAGATCGCAGGAATGTTCCAAAATACAGACGCGTGGTGCCTGGAAGTCTGGCCCATCTGTCCAGTTCTGACCTACAGTTCAGCAGGTTCTCGTGAGTGAGCAACTCTTGGCCTTGCAGCCTACAACTTCAGCTAACTGCTTTCATTCAAAACGTGTTCGTTGTTCCCTGTAACACTTCATAAAAAAGCGAAACTGTTAGAGATAATCAAAATCACATAGGCCAACTAAAGATCGTCAACCCGCTTAATGCGTTTTCATCCAGGTTTCCACAAAAGTTTACTTCGATCTTACGTGCAGCATAACTCCCGTTTCCCACTTCATACGTTTTCCTAATTGTGTCGATGTCGTAATATCTGCCAGAAAAGTGTTCCGTTGGCTGACTGACGTCTCTCTCTTTTCCTGTCAGCAAACGTGGGGGGAAGGGTGATGCCGATTGTTTCAGCCACGATTTTCTTGCTCGTGTGTGCACATGGGCTGATTACAGGCGAGGGTGGTAGTGGTCCCACCATCTTCCTTTCCTTTGATGTCTAAAATGGGGAAACTAGTTCTGACCCTCCCCCCCTTTCCCCAGGTCATTCCTCGCCACTGGTGTGCACAGCAATGTTGATAATTGCAGAATTCAGGTCCTATTTTTTTTTATGCTGTTCTCTGCATAGGAAATATTGCCCGTATTATTGTCTGTTGCATGGTAAAACGTAAAGCAAGGGTCATTTCTTTCTTCTTTACACTGCTGTTAAAAGTTCCGTCTTCGACAGTTCCGTTATCTTTAAAATGCTGGGGTTTTCTCTTACACCACCTGTTGCTTGAACTTCCAGCCGGTCTCCTTGTTTTTACGCTGCAGCTGGTGCCAGTGTTTTGTCTAGTGTCTGCAAAGCTCTTGCTTGCCAATAACAGCAATGACTCTTCAAGTGCGAAGGAAAAAGTTATTGTTTTGAATCTTGCAAAGCTGTTTTGATTTGACGATCTCCAGAAAGGAAAACAAGAGTTAATAAAACAACTTCATGTACTGCTCCTTCTGATAAGCAAACTGTAAATGTAATTCACATCCGCTTTTCTTCAGAACCATTCATGTGAAAAAAAAAAAAAAAAAAAAAAAGAAACTGCAACATTAAATCGTCGATTAACGTGAGAGTAAATAACGATCTACCATTTTGATATGTGAAAATGTGCAGTTTCATGAAGCTTGTTTTCAGTTCATTTTATGCTGATGGGCTAATCGGGACTAAATATACAGTTTAAAGTGAAATTCAATTCCAAACCCGAATGATTATCGACTCCGACACTGTTTAATGATGTGTCCTAGAATACGCATTGGGTGAAAACAGATCGCAAGTTGCACGTTTCCTTTTTCACACTGGATTACAATGCAAGTCAAGGAAGGAGTTTGGACTGCTCCCTTGAATGGGGGAGGGGGGTGAATGAAGTTGGTTGAAGCAAAGAAAACGTGACCTTTTTTTACGATGTATTTTACACAGCCCCACCTTTTTTTTTCTTTTTTTTTCTGGTGCCTAGAAAGGTTGTGTTGTTTCTTCCGAGAGATCTAATCTTAGCAGTTAATCTTGTAACAGACAATGCTTCAGTAGACCCGTATAAAATCCAACATTCATTCTGCCAGATTATCTCCCGAGTTTTGCTGGTGCCAGTCTGACTGGTGTCAAGATTCTTTAAGTTTCGCTTGCAATAAGCGAGAGATTGTTTTCCTTTCAATAGGTCTCAGTGCAAACCAGTTTCTCATGAACTAGAATTGTAAGAATTTCCTGGTAGAGCAATGACTGTGCAATGTTTTTATGTTCTATTTTCCTTCTCACAACATGCATCCTGTGCATAACAGGTTGTATAACTACCAGGATAAATGTTGTTTCCATCTCCTAGGCATCTTTGTGTCCGTTTGAGTTCTGTTTAAGCTGAAAATTGGTGCAAATTCCAATAACGACCCCTTTGAAATAACGACCATTTTCCCGGGAACTGTGAAAGGTCATTGTATCGAGAGTTGACTAATAGCATTACACAAGCCTCACCCATGGCGTAGTAGTAGAAAAAGTAAAGTGGTCCCCTGTGTATAGCACTACGCGATGAAGGCGTATAGGGGGTGTGGGGGTAACGCCTCACACATTCTTGATCCGGTCGTGAGTGGGGGTGATGTGATCAGCATCATGCCCCTGACTGCCTTTACCCCCCAGGGTTTCCCCCAGGTACCCATGTTATTCCTCACTGGGTAGGTGGCGGGGCCGCTTCCATCGTTAGAAAAATTCCCGGATTTGAACCGGCCGGGGATCGAACCCGGGACCTTTAGCATGGTAGTCAGACGCGTTACCGACTGAGCCACTGCGGCCTACTAAAGTTTTCCATTATCCCATCTGAGTATACAACAACAAACAATATTCATCCAATAATATTCACAAAACTGTCACGTGATACATGTTTGGAATATTCAAATGTAAAGAAATGAATGTGAATGCCAAAAAGGAAGGATTAAAAATCATAGATACTAGAGTTTGGACTTCAATAAGAAATTAACCAATAGACCTACATAAAAATGATTTACATCAAAATTTAACACTGTTAAGCCTTGTTTCCATGTTGGTAAAACATTCAAATGCTGACCAAGACAAAATTTATTGTAGAAAAAATTATACACTAAAACATAACGTTTCCATCCTCTAACAGGGTGTTCTTCAGACAAAGATTCACAATAATTTAGTTTATTCAATTCTGCATTAATCGATGTTAACCAATTTCCTCTCCAGTATGCCTTATTTTTTTATCAGTACAAAAAAAAAATGCCCTTTTTTTGAGTTTTGCAAATTATCCCTCTCTTTGAAATTCTATAAATAAAAACTGCTGGTCCAATCATGATGAAATTTTAATACAGTGCAGGCAGAATGGTTTTAAATACAATTCTTAATTTTCAGAATTCAAAAATTGGCAAAGGTCACTCTCAATTTGTGAAACACCTCTTTCTTAGGATTGGCCTTACAACCTTGGTCTTCTTTTTAAACCCTTTGCATCTGTTTTTAAAATGTAGTAGCATTGTTAATTCACATCCAAAAAACTATATGATACAGATTTTCATTCAACAGAGTAAAGATGTATGTGGAACGTGGCAACACTGCTCACGCTGACTCACAGTAACAGCTCGCAGTTTCCATGGTTCAACAACATGGTGTTTCAACAGCACTTTTTTCTCATTCCAATAAAAAAATAGAAGGCATACTGGGAAAAAAATGGTTACCTTAGATTAACACAGAATTGAATAAGCTAAATTTTGATGTAATTCTTTTTTATGTAGGTCTACTGCCAAATTTTTAATTGGAGTCCAAACTCTAAAGTCGTTTTCACGTTCAGAAGACACAACGGCGCTTATGGAGAAACCGTACAGTGTTGCCAATACAGCGCTACCTCATGTCGCCGGAAAATGATGACCTTGCTTCACAATGAAGGTGTTACATATTTTGTATATATAATGATAATTATATGTAATTATTAATATTAGTATTATACTGTGAACGTTACAGTTACCCTTTTTACTATGATCCATTGCGATCACTACACACGCGAGTGTAATGCACGAATATGACACCTTCAGAAATCACTTAAAAAAGTAAAAATCACTGAGAACTCACACAACTGAAAACACTTTTTCGAGAGAGGGAAAAAGTCTAAACAGACCAAAGCAGATCTCTCACTCAAGTAAGGGGAACCTGGCACATGGGTTAGATTCAAGTTGCAACTCAAACAAGCAAATGAGTTATGGCCCACGTGAACTGATAAGACGTGAATGACTCAAGCAAGGCATGTCATATTTCTATCTTGAAGCCCCATATTTTGTCACGTGTTGGAAAGCCTTTCAAAGGTTAATATGGTGTCTATGAATTTATGTGTACGTTGGAAACTGAAAGGTGATCTTCATTTCAGTATTAATGTCGACAGTAATGTAAACAAAAACAACGTGTATTTGCGACAGCACTAATGTTGCTCACAACAGCAGCATTGGAAATAATTGTCAATTATTAAATTTAAGTAATTTCAATTCTATCATAACAAACTGCATGAAGTTCATATTTTTACTGAATGGAAATAAAATAACAACTCGAAAACTTGGTGGTGATTAGCCAGAATGCTGCGGTGAGTCAGCTCAAGATGGCCAGACAACGTCTCCTTACTTCGCGCGCAGTTCGGGTTAAAAAGAAACTCCAAATGCATGGAAGTAATATTTCTGGGAACCTTTGAGTGGTTATAAAAAATAATTTCATTATTTTCTCCACAACTTTGTCGCTGGAAGTTTTTACTTAGAATTACAGAACAAAAAATGGCCAGCGACGACATTTTCTACTGCACGAATATAAAAAATCTCCACATACTTTATTTGAATATTTTTTAATGCAAATATGCTTTAAAGTATTGATAAATTCTGAGTACCACCGTCACCTATGACAATTAAAAAACAGTGTCAATTTTTTTAATAATGAATGTTTCAATTTTACGGCATGTTTCAACATTAGGAATGAAAACAATGTAAAAATTGTGTTTTCACAGAAAATTTGCGTTTTTAATTTATCTAAAATTATGTAAGCAAGTTACCAGTTTTTTGTGTTCACCATCATATTCTCTACAAAATTTCCTGCAAAACTGCAGGTACCAATTTTACTTAAGCTAAATTTGTAAATCCAGAAATTTTACAACAGCCCGCTCGTATTTCCCATAAGAAAAGCATTGCCCATAAGAGCCCATTGTGTCTTTTGAACGTGAAAACGACTATAGTATCCATGATTTTTAATCCAACAGTAAGTATTGTTGGCACAAGTCACCAAAGCGATCAAATCTTATAATAATACAAGGTACATTCCTCATTAATTTCATTCCATGTGTTAAAAAGTTAGAGTATCAACTACTTTTTAAAATGTGCCTTTTTCCTAATAAATGTAAATAAACTAATATAAGAAATTATAAGGATATTCTTTCAGGTCAAATAATCATTAAGAACAAAACATTCATACAGGATTTTCTTTGCGGAGGGGGGGGGGTTAAACAAGGCGTATTCCCCTCCTAATAGTGTGACACTCATGATAGTGTCTTCCCTGTAAAGAAACATTCAGTCAATATGAAGTTTTCATGTTCCTGCAATATTATTTTAATAATAAACACAAACAACTCTGACTGAATTAGAATTATGGGTGTGATATATATACTTTTAGGTTGACATTGGCTTCAATGATATTTTGAAGCTAGATTCTTAAATTTTTAGTTAATTTGAAAAATATGAAATATGGAAGCCATTTTTAAAAATTTTCAGAAATAAGTTGTCATATTTTCCGAAAAATGAAAATGCCATCAACTTAATTTCTGCGTAAGTTAAATCATATATCTAAGTTCATTTTTAAAATATTTGTGTTGCTGTTGCACCTTTCCCTTTCAATGATAATTCAAATTTTAGTAAACCATGTCCAGTCCAAAAAATCGCATAATAAAATTTTATTAATTTATTAGTGTACTAAAATATAAATATTATATGTTGGCATATTTTTTTCTGGAATTCTTATTGTTTGGTTAACATTGTTGTGAAGTTTCAAAAGGATTGAATAATTTATAAGGGAGATAGAATTATTTTTCTAAGACAGTGCAGGTCTTACTTCGAGGCTCTGGTAATGGAAGAAAGGTTGAATCACTGAAAGTTTGAGGGGCTATAAAAATGAAACCAGACAAGTTCGAGACAAAAAAATGTGGTTTAAAATTATGGTTTCTCACCACCTTGGAAGGATTAAATGTGCCAAGTTTCAATAAAATCTAAGAGCCTGGGTTCCCTAACTCCATTTTTTTGTTAATTTGACATGGAATGACCCTCATATCTTTGATCTTGTCAATCATTTGCTTCCCAGGCAGGGACGTAGCTAGGTTGATCAGTTTGGGGGGGCCCAAACGTAAGATTTTTTCTATCCAACTATTATAAATTAACTATTTATACACCATATAGGCCTATGCTGCATACATACATTATGTATGTATGTGTGTGTGTATATAGTGTTGGAAAGAAAAGAATCACACAGTGTGCAAAACACACTGACACGGAGGTGGATGGATGATCCAACTATCGTACACTGCACTGACGTAACAGTGCCGATTATTAATTCAGACCACTGTTTATTACATCTTGAGAATGTTGATAAACATTTTAAAATAATTTTGTCCAGAGACCATTTGATGTTAAGAGTTTTCAAATGAATGCTAAACATTTCCATTGACACAATATTAAGCAGTTATATACTAACGATATAATAATAATAATACTAATAATCATAATAGTAGTAGTAATAATAATAATAATAATAATAATAATAATAATAATAATAATAAAATAGTTTTGCTGGTTAAGTGGTAGAGCAGCCAGGTTTACAGGTATTGGCAACAGTGCAAATATGAAATGTGTGCGTAATGAGTTCAAGCTAGGCATCTCATGTATACAGTTCATACCGGAATCGAATCCGGTATCTCTTAGTTCAAGGGCGGGCCCGAGTCTTCTATGGCATCTGCTGATTATTCACTTGGGAAATGATGACGATAAGAAATTATATGCACACGTCTAATTTCTTGAAATTAATCTTATTTGTGTGTGGAAAACTGAATATATGATGTCACTGGATAAAACAAAGTTCCCACACGCTCAAATAGACTGCAGCCCCCGAGCCCCTTCCCTGGGTGTGTGCCTGCTTGTATTAGTTCCAAAATTTCTGTGCTGTTCCAACATCGTGAGGACAATTTGGGAAGTACTTGAAAGCGCAACCGAATGAAAGAACTCTTCGCAGGCCTTGTCCCTCAATATTAATTTTACTGACTAATTGTAAGTTTTCTCGGCCTCCTCGATGTTGTAGCGTCGCCGCCTTGCAATCAAGGGTTCCCGGGTTCGATACCCGGTGGAGGCACATAGTGGTTCGGATTCCCGATTAGCCTTACTGTGTATACAGTAGACTTAAAATACGAACTCCATTATTGGAAGGTTTTAGAATAACTAAACATGGCTTTTTATGCATCGTACAACTTTGCTTCTTTTCACCCTACTTTACAGTTTTTCTTCCTAGGATTTCCACTGAGTATAACACGCTACGAAACCAGAGGTCCAAGGTTCAGACATTGGACAGGTATGGTTGTATCATGTCTGTCCTATCGCCATTCCTTCGGCTGATCATTCATCCTCATTGTCGCATCCCAAGAGGTAGAAAAGCGGCGTAATATAGAAATATTTAAATGATTGATTTGGTTTATTTTACTTCGCTTTTATGACATTTATAGGCTAATCGTGAAGATGAAGATGAAAATGAATGATGTGAAATTGATGAGGACCATCATAAAGAACACACACGCCCAGTCCGGGATTCGAACCCATGATCCCTGGCATCGTAATGCACCTTGTTAACCACTGCACAACAAATAGAAACAGAAAATGTTTGATATGTTATTTGCTTCTCTATAACTCATGATTATATTATAAGTATTATTCGCTATATGACTAGGGATTAATTATATGTGTATGTCTAGCCAACCTAGCCACCTAAGCAGCTGCAACTTCCTCATTTGCAGGTGGAGGCTAAATGAAGAAAAATCACAGAAAGTCAGAAATATATATACAAAGTTTGTAACATAATACTTATAAAGCATGCAGATGGCTGTAAAAACAATTGCTACATAACTAGTTTCCTTCCTTAATTGAAAAGTGGTTTATTCTTCATTATACATGAGATGAACTACCCTGGGAGCCGAACCCAGGATCGTGTGTGGTAGTCAGACTCTCTTTTAGAATGCCAATATGTTGAATATTTGGTCGATCAGTCGAACCTGATCCATTGTTTCCAGAGGAAGACAATCTGGCAGCTTCTCATTCGATATTTTACTCGCGATGTAGGAAAACGAGATCACAAACACTTCGTAATGCTATCTTCTCGCGTTTACACCGCTCGGACAACAAATCCTACTTCAAACTGACAGATATCAACTGTCCACCAAATCAACAGATGAACCGACCGCTTCGATGTTTCTCCGAATTTTCAGAAAGCGGCCTTTCCCTCCTTGCAGGGCAAGTCATTAGCAGGAGGGTTAAGTGCATATGAGAAGAACCGCTATGTCATTCATTCCCGCGCCGAAAAAGGGACAAGCAATAGAATTTTGTTCTTGGAATTTGAAACGCATGGGGATATCTTTTCTGAACCATAAAATAATTAACGCAGAAAGTTCTAGCCACCCGTAGCTAAATCTTCCTGTTTGTGTCGTCCTTTCGGCACCCATGAAGCCAGTGCAGGGCCAGATGAAGAGAAAATGCGGGTTTTAGGGGGATCCTGGATCTGGTGTACAGCAGGGAGGAAAAGTGAATTTTCAATAGGTCTCAGACTTCCCTGACCGGGGCGGACCACAAAACCATTAACTGCATCCCCTCCCAATACATCTGTTTGTCTTCAACAAGCAAGAAACAGGGAAATAAGAAAGAAATGCCTTGGTTGGGTTCGTGCTACTGAAAATTGAGGAAGTGTTTCAAACTGCAAGCAAAATTTACTGAAGAATTATTTTGCAATATTTGTCATCAAAGTAAAATTTCCAGCAAATACTGAAAAGTTTCCCGGGCCCACGTGGACGTTTGCCGGGGCCAGTGCCCCCGCGTGCACCCCCTAACGACGTCCCTGTTCCCAGGAAAGTCCAGTTTTTATTTAAAAATCTACATAGAACTTCTTGTGTTGGCATTCCAACCTGTCACAGAGAAGGGTGAATGAACCTTTGGGAATGACAAATGTTGACAAGTGAGTTGTTGATTTTGGCCATGCTTCTGGCCACTCAAAAACAATGGCAGTGAAGAAAGTTCAACCAATAGTTACTGATATTAATGTATTAGTTCAGCTCTACTCTTAAGGCATAAGCTGCCCAGGAATGTTTTTCCATTTTGTTCATTGCCCTTATTGCAATCCGCCCATGGTGTGGGAGTCCACCCCTTCATGTTACACAAAGAAACCCAGCTACCACTACCATACCACCAAAATTTCCCAAGTTCAAAACCTTCTCAAAGTCTGACTGATGTTTGTGTAATGACCGTATGACTATGCAAGGTACTGCAAATAGGAGCTCAGGACACTCCATCCATGCAAATAAAAGGAAAAACAAACAAGAACAAAAATTTAAAAAATAAAAATAAACTTCCAAAATGTGTTAAGTGATAATGAGTTCAAAATTTGCAAACTGGACCCTATTTTCTCGTTTCTACCATTTGGTGACACTGAACACCTTTGGAGTCTCACAGTACATTATTATGCAAATGAATGGATACTTATGCCCCTTGAAATATTTTGAATAAAAAAAAAAAGAAATTACATTCATTTAAATTTGATCAATTTTTTTTTTAGTAACTCTGCACTAAGGAACTATGCAAGGCAATCATCCAATGTACCCTAGCATTCAACTTGTTTAAAGACGGGGAACAATTGGAGCAGAAGAGCAATTTAATATCAACATAATCCATCCCTCTTTTTTTTTCTCAATTTATATGGTAGAAGCCGTAAAGTGCCATGCTCTCTGGGAGACTTCCAAATGAAAGGAGTTTCAATGGTATTGTTATTGAATTTAAAAAAATGTGCAATGAATTAACATGCCTTGCACTATCGTTAGCATATCCCCTTGTTATGTACCCAATAGAACCAAATAATATAAATAGTTTGCAAAAGCGGAATAGAGATGGCAGTATCAGGCATGCAAGATTAAGAATTAACATAATATATGTGAATAACTATATAAATAAGAATATAACTAATGGGAAAGATGAAAAACAATAAAATCTACTATAAGAAGATAAATAATAAATATAAAATAAATAAATTAATATATATATATATATGTTTGATAAATCAAATCAGTGATCATATGTAAGTTAATACGAAAATTAAAGAAGTCAAAGCACTGATACAAGTTTGTGTCTTTGAACAGATATTGCATCTGTCTGATTGATTTACCATTCCCATAGCGGAAATTTTGTTTACATTATTGGCGGCACGTTTCAGTCGATGCCCCACAGCACTTTTGGATGTACGTTTCAACCGTAGCACCTACTTGGATGCACATGTCAGTCGTTTGGCACCAAGTATACACTCTGTTGTACCCAGTTAGTGTTGGAACATTCCAATCGCAGCCGCAAGGGAGAATATTAGTATAATTCCCAAAGCTTGAAGGAAAAAGGATAACGGAATTCATTAAATTGTCAAAAACACCTTTAAATGGAAATCCAGAGGAAATTTCACAAAGGAAACAAGAAGGAAGTCCATATCCACAACATCCATTAAGAAGTAAGTCCAGATCCAGAACGTACATTAAGAAGGAAGTCCAGATCCAGAACATCCATTAAGAAGGAAGTCCAGATCCAGAATGTTCATTAATAAGGAAGTCAAGATCCAGAACATCCATTAAGAAGGAAGCCCAGATCCTCCATATTGAGAAGGAAGTCCAGATCCAGACCATCCATTGAGAAGGAAGTCCGGATCCAGACCGTCCATTAAGAAGGAAGCCCAGAAATTCCATTAAGAAGGAAATCCAGATCATACCTTACGAAGGAAGTCCAGAGAGAAGAATATAAAAATCAACAAAAGAAATAATAAAAATCATATTGAAATGAAAATTGACTGTAAATAAGAATTATAGAAGAACGTAACTTATCATGTAAATAATCTGATTCCATGTATCCTGTGTTTAAATACTATATTCGTTTAACCTTTTGCGTCTCGAACGAGATACCCAAATGTAACCCTCACTGTTCCAAGCATCTCGATCGAGACGCTGTGTCAAGGTCGTAGTTTTTACGTTATAACTTTTGTATTTTTGGCTAGAATTTCGATTTTATTTTTTTATGTTGTTCCTAACACATGTATTTAACAGAAATGTTTTTTTGCATTTTTTTTTGTCTTCATGAAAATGGAGGGGAAAAGGCGGGAAAAGGTACTTCTCTTTTTCGGCTCTTTTAAACATCAAAGGAAGACCGGCTTTGTTGTTCTAAAGCAATGCTTTTCACTCCCTCTTGCTAAGTGCATTTGAAGGAAGCTTGTTTATCAGTATCCGATGTCAAAATGAAAGTTTTCCGTGAGGGCGCAAGTAGGGGGGGAGGGGGAAGACTGGTTGTTGAATCTGCATTGTGAGAATGGAATTTCGAAGTGCGCTGAAGGAAACCTTTGTTTTTTTAGCACAAGTGTCCACAAGTGGCAACAGGGGTTACCCAGCATTGTCTAAAAATAGAATTTCAAGCAGCTGCGTAGTTGTCGTTTTGTGCCCAAGTGCAAGGACATTTTTGGGTGGTGACAATTTTTTAAAATAATTTTTGGGGATTTTCTCCCTTCCCCCTCCATATATACGCCAAATTTGCATAAATTTTGCATTTTGACATTTTTTTCGGGGGGTGGGGGAAACACCATTTTTTTTAAAGAAAAGTATTTTTGAGGGGATTTCTCCCCTTTCCCCTCCTCCATATGTACGCTGAATGTGCATAATTTATATGTCTGAATCTGTGATTCATTCTGCGTACAACGGTATATCTTTCATATCTCTAGGGCATTTAGTTTCTGAGCTATGGTCATTTCATTGTAACTCTGCATTTTGAAGCTTGAATCAGTGGCGTGGCGACCATTCCTTTTGGGGGTACAACTCAAGTTACATTGGTCATATGATAATAATGCAAATATTTTTGTGTTCCTTACATGTCAGCGATAATTTCTATGTGCATTTTGAACTTTTCATATCCTTTTTTTCGGGGGGGGGGGGGGGAGAAACACCATTTTTTAAAAAAAGTATTTTCAGGGGATTTACCCCCTTTCCCCCTCCATATATATGCCAAATGTGCATAAATTATATATCTTCTGAATCTGTGATTCATTCTGCGTACAACGGTATATCGTTCATATCTCCAGGGCAAATAGTCTCAGAGCTAAAGTCATTTCAAGGTACCGCTGCATTTTGAAGCTTGAATCAGTAGCATGCCGACAATTCCTTTTGGGGGTATAACTCAAGTTACATTGGTCATATGATAATAATGCAAATATTTTGTGTTCCTTACATGTTAGCGATCATTTCCATGTGCATCTCGACACTGTCATGAAGAAAATAATAGAAAGATCGATGAGAATAATAGGAGATTTGAAGAAAAATTTGAAGAAAGTAATAAGAAACTAATAGATATGATAGAAGAGGGAAGAAGTAAAAGTAGAGAAATGTATGCACGAATAGCTAACGCATGCGAGGAAAATAGAAAGTTGGTGGAAAAGGAGATAGGTGAGGCAAAGTTGATGATAGATGATAGATGTTGAGATTGAGAGAAGAAAAGGCACGAGAACTTCAGGAAGTTCAGGAAAGAACTTTGATCACGGAAAAAGAAATTATGGAAAATAGAACCAAACTGAAGGAATCTACGATGAAAGCACATAAAAAGAAAAAGGAAACACAGAAAATTAAACGAAGCAGTGTGCAGGATAGATAAGACAGAAAAGAAAGTAGAAGAAGTAGAAAGGAAGATAGGAAAGCTATTTGTCAAAGAAGGAAACATAAAACCTACTTTTCGAGAAAGTGAAGAGACTTATATTAAGAAAGAACTGAGAGAAGAGAGTTAAAGCGATGAATCAACGATGGAGGAAGAAACCAGGTGAATAAAATAGACGAGATGCTACACTCATTTGCAGGAAGCAGATACTTTACCTCTTTTGATTTGACCCTGGGATATTTTCAAGTTGAGATAGAAAAGACGTCAAGAAAGTATACAGCATTCAGATATGGCTCAAGATTGTTTCAATTCAGAAGATTGCCATATGGTTTAAATTCATCTGTTTCGGCATTTATGACTGCGTTGAAAAATATATTTGGAATAGAAACTAAGCATTGGTTAACCATATATGTAAATGACATGTCCATACACAGTAAAGATTGGGATTCACATATAAGAAGAATAGATTGGGTATTGAGCAAATTAGGAAAGCAGGATTAACCGTCAAACTAGAGAAATGCTCTTTTGTCAAAAAGGAAGTTAAGTTTTTAGGCCATGTTATATCCGCTGGAGAAATTAAGCTATGTACAGACAAGGATGAAGCGATACGACTTTCCCTAAGCCCATTACAAAGAAACAATTACAGAGATTTCTTGGGATGTGTAATTGGAGAAGCAAGTTTGTTAAGGATTTTGCACAAAAGGCAAGACCATTGTATGAGCTATTAAAGATAACTAACAAGTGGAACTGGGGAGAAGAAGAAGATAAAGCTTTCGGTATACTGAAGATCGATCTCATATCATCGCCTGCCATAAGCCAACCGGATTTCGAGAAAACATTTTGCTTGGGAACCGATGCATCTAACATAGGATTAGGGGCGTATCTATTCCAGAAAGATGGGAATGGAGAAGACCAAGTCATCCATTATGGCAGCTGTTCTCTTAAGACTTTTGAGAAACCTTATACTATAAGTGAACTCAAATGCGTAGCCATCTTATTCGGAATATAAAAGTTCTCACCATACCTCAAAGGAAGGAGATTTAAGGTATTCAGTGATCACAAAAGCTTGATCTGGCTAAATTCGGCAAAACAGTATAATCCTAGACTTACCTGGTGGGCCTTGTTAATACAAGAATATAAGTAATTGATATAAAGGGCAGAGATAATCAAATTGCCGATGCATTAAGCAGAGCTCCAATAGGACGCCAACAAGAAGCAGAAGAGATAATCAAATTATCCATAAATGCGATTGTGGAGGAAGAAATGTAGAATATAGTAAAAGAGGAGTGAATAAAAGAGATTAAAGAAAATGAAGAACTTAGTACTATATTCAAAATATTGGAAGGAGAAACCGTTGTTGGAGAAAGGAAGATGAGAACATCTAGAATCACAGAGAGTTACAGAATTATAGAAGGCATGATTTTCAAGGTGAATGCTGAAAATCCACACCAACTAAGGCTATGTGTACCCAAAACAATGATCCGTAAGATTTTAACAACAGTATATGAAGAATCAGGACATTTTGGGAGAGACAAAACTTTGAGGCTGGCACGTCGTTTCTATTTTTGGAAGACACTGAAAAAGGATGTTGTGGATCATGGTAGAAACTGCATTGTGTGCATACAGACTAAGCCAGCTAAATGGAAATTAAAAAAGGAAGAACTATATGTTATAGATCGAAGGCTATTGTATTTAATATCTGTAGACTTAATTGGACCACTGCCGAGATCAAAAGGATTCCAATACATCCTTACATGCGTGGACATATGTAGTAAATTTGTAATGTGTTACAACATAAGAAAGGCAACAGCAAAAGAGATAATTAAATGTTTCGAAGACGGTTTCACTAACCACTATGGAATTCCTAGAAAAATATTAACAGATAATAGTACACAGTTTGTATCGAGTATTTCACAGACTGTATGCAATTCAAAAGAGTTAAAGTAATAAATGTAACGTGATATCACCCCAGCTCGAATACCATAGAAAGATACAGTGGAGAGATAGTTCAGATTGTTAAGAACATACTGCCATGATAACCATACACGATGATCAATTGCTGTTAATAAAATAACTAGGTTATTAAATAACGCTTTGTCAGAATACATTTTTTTTTATATTTTGAAGGTTACAATATGTTAGTCAATAATTAACCTTTGCAGGAGTATGCAAACCTTTCAGAATAGAAAGCAATAGTGTCGTCATTCAGTGAACACGTGATACCTCAAGCTACCATATCCTGTATGGTATGATAGTCTGGTATGACATATGTATCAAAGTTTCTCGAAAATTTCATTACCGTGGTAGCTATCATTAAACTATCACTAACAGAGTTTATGTTGACACTGCACTTAAGGGAAGTAAAATTCCCTTATCTCCTCGTTTCATCATGTGGTTAGAATACCAGTGACGTTTCTTCCCTTCCATCCTCTCTTCCAGGATCCATGTCAAGTTTTCCCAGACTGGATTTGAAACGTCCACATAATCCTTGAGTATTCCTGTTCATGAACATCCAACTTTCATTCAGCAACTCGTTCCCCAAACACCAGTGAACATCCACAGAGTGGCTACTCACTGGGAATTCCTTAAATTCTGGGATTTATGCATGAATTATTGGCTCTGTGAATTCTGTGTGAATTCGCCATGAATTTTTCTCCTTAGATGTGAAAAATTCCAACTTTTATTAATCCAGATCCCATTGAATTTATATATATATTTCTAAATGCCATGGGGCAAGTTTTTGAAAGTGTAGCCTTCATTTTTAACAAGGAAGGAAAGGAAAGCTGTGTGGTATCAGAAGAATCTATCTAACAGACTTAAGATTATTGCAAGATAAGGAATCATGAGGTTGATTAGGTAAATTTGAGTTTGAAATTCTGACACAATTAACAATTTTTTGTAGATTGGTATGACCCGTAACAATAGCAACTTGTGTTTGTAGATGTATTTCGAGTCTGAGTGTGTGAAATGCACCTTAAATTAAATAGTTTATACATATATACTGTTTAATTGAATTAGAATTAGAATTTTGTCCCTTTGTATTGTTAATATATTTGTGTGTGTTTGTGTGTGGATGGTGAGAGGCAGTATAATATGAAAGGTTGAAATAGGAAAAACATCTCTTGTACCCTCGCATTTTTGGAAAGTTTGCCTTGAAAACTGGGAATTATACTTGAATTTTATCATGGTCCTAAAGTGTCCACCCTGATCCACTTTCTTAGCGACACACAACACTTTCCGACAGCATCCATCTTTGCGAGAGTCCTTCACATGTGCTTGGTCCTCCATGCGTTAGTTCCACTAGCTTTCGCCAGGTCGGACCCTTATATATTTTTGGTAGATACAAAACCGTTACTCATTTCTACTCCTCTGTGCATGTAAAGATCATTAATATTGCTTTTCTAACTAAAGCATCATTTACAAACTCAATATTTCAAGTTTCAAGCAGAAAAAATAGTGTTCTGCATGTGATAATTAGAACCAGTTTAATAAAAACAATCATCCATGTTGCGAGCGACAAAACGTTCCTTTTATTTTGTGTTGCTGGGGAAACCCCTCTATTGGCAGACTTGTGAACTACAGAGGTAAGCATTCGGTTATGGACTTCATACTTCTGCCACCTTCTGTGAATTTAACAAACTACTTGGTGTTTTGATATACGTATAACCCTTGTAGATTGGCTTTAATTGCATTATTACAAACATGAAAATCCCTTGAAATCTGACACAATTGTCATGCCCTCTTTTCACTGCAGAATGATAAATGGTGAGCCTGTTCCATTGGAAGAGGTGACCCAACAAGGTGAGCAGGATGAAGGGAAGGATGTTCCTCCAAAAGCAGTGGAGGGTGCAGCATTAGATCAGCTTGCCAGTGGAACAGATACATGTGTGCCTTCACAACATAAGCGCTCCCTGATGAACATTTTAAATCCATGTTTTGAGGAAATTCTCACATCCACCTTAAGTGAAATTTTAAGCAATTTTGGAACCGAAGAGTCATCTTCGTATCTCAGCAGTACTGTTGTGGAAAATATTGAGAATGTGGTGAAAAAGGTAGTATTTGACAGCAATTTATTTCATGAGGTTATCGAGTCGATGATTTTGTCATTTTTTACCAGCGAGCAGTCATCTTCGGCTGCCATTTCTGATGTTATCACAAAAGTTTCCAACATGTGGGAGAGAAAGATTGGCAAAAGAATGGCAGAGGCAAGCACAGTGGTAGAGGATGGGCAAGTAGATGTAGTTACAGATTTTTATTATGCGAGCGACTCTTCTCCAGAGAGGCAAGATAGTGACATTAAAATTAACAAGAGCAAAGAAGAAATTGAGAAGGCAGAGGAAATCTTGACTTATAACGATTGCAATTCAGAAGTTGAGAATGTTACCCACCACCATGCCCAAACGCAAACAGTATCATATGGTCCAGTTATACATATCAATGTGAGGACTGATACATAGCCAGTCTCCATTTTACAAACCCCCTCCCCCACACACAAAGTTTTAAACTAAACAATTGTAGACTGTATCTTGAAAAATACATACATTTTTTTAATTCATCACAGATATGTTTCACTGGTTCCCCTTTGTCTAAATATTCTAGAGCCTTTAAATTTTTGTTCCACTGTCACTACCTTGTGTTTTTATATTTCACTCATTTTGCCAAGGAAAATTACTGTACAGTAATGAGTAAAAATAAACATGTACTGTACAGTACACTGTTCGCACAAAACAATAATATTGTCCGCACAACAATACATCTACTGCTCAACTGAATAGAGATTTAACAAAAACTGGAGGCTAGAGACAAAACATGTTGTATAACTCAGTTCCTCAGCTGAGCAGCCGGTTGTAATAGTACTCTAATGAATAAAAAGCAGAGTTTTTTTTTTTTTGGTGGGGGGGGGGGGGGTAAGTGTGTCTCTTAATACAAGTTTGTAAACCAGCATCCACTGAAGTCTTTTCATTGTTTTATGGTGTAATGCTATAAAGACACTCGAAGAAACCAATTAATGGAAAAGGTCTAATGTATTTCTTTTTCAAAAGACTTGAAACAAATTTTAGTTTCTTTGTGGATGACTGGATGCCACACACAAAAAAAGGAAGGAATAATAGTAAGAGAAAAGTTTTAGTAATGCTTTTGTTATTCACATTATGTAGCCTTTCTGGAGTAGAAGCCAGTATTATTTTATTTTTTGACGGAGACACAACATTCCATGATTGCACATTCAATTCAATTCAATGGTCTTTATTCTTGGGCGAGGTTCAGCAAATGCTGATCTACCGCCACAATTTGAACAAGAAATATATCAAGTTATTCTTGTAATTTTCATCGGCCTATCTGAAAAGTGCCTTACACAGAGTGAAGGGGCCTAAATGTCTTTCAATTACTTGCCACTAAGTATTTATTGTTGAGTTTACAATTTTTAAAAGCAGTTGACATATTTTAGTGTGTCAAAATATATAATTATCAGTGGCGTAGCATGAGCATTTCGGATGGGAACACCAATTCCGAAGGAAGGGTAGGCCCTTTTTTTTTTGCTTAAGAGTTTACTTATGGAATTAGCCAACGTATGTATTGTCTATTTAAAATCACAATCTCATTGTGTTTATTACATTAAGTCAGCCGGGTTCCGATAAAACATGATCCATGCTTGTTTTATCTAGAAAATAAGATGCTTCAGTGTTCAACAAATGCTTGGAGCACTGGTGTTTTATACCATTTTTAATTAGATTGCTCAAGTCAGAAACACCATACACCATTCGGAGTATTTTGCTCCGCACGTATAACACATGTGTAGCCAAACAGTATTTTATATTCAAGGAAATCTTTCGGCATGACGCAAGTAATTAAAAAAAAACTACCTGAATCACAAGCGCCTCTAGAACAACAGTAGACTTCATTGTTGTGGATGATACAACTATTGATTGATTGGGTTTATTTTACTTCACTTTCTACCACTTTTGGCTAATCGCAAATATGAATATGAGTGATGATATTGATGAAGTTGATGAAGACACACTCACAAAGAACAAACATACGTAGGCCGGGATTCAAACCGGAAACCTCTGGCATCTTGGCACGGTGTGCAAAACACTCTGTACAATCTTACACTCTACTGACGTAACAGTGCCTATTAGTAATTCAGAGTTTCAGACCACTGTTTATTGCATCTTGAGAATGCTGATAGACATTTTAAAACATTTTTGTCAAGAGATTATACGATGTTAAGAGTTTTGAAACGAATGCTAAACGTTTCCACTGGCACAATATTAGGCAGTAAGATACTAACGAAAAGATATTTTTTAAATAAATAGTTTTGTGGGTTAGGTGTTAGAGCAGCCACAGGCTGAACTTCTACCACGAGGACTTTATCAACTTGTTTGACAAAAACTGTTTTGTTCTTTTAGTTTTTAATGCACTTCACTGTTCTTGCGATAAATTACACAATGCAGTGGTCATTAAAGATACGTCAGTGAATATTGCGTATTGTAGCATCACACAGCACGAGCAGAGGCACGAGGTTTGTCTATGGGCACGAGCGCGAAAAACCGGGTAGGAATTCTACTTCTGTCGTCTGCATCAGAAGTACAGCGCCTTGAATCGGAAGGCAGGAAAGGTCACATGGCCCCTAGAACCAATCAGGTGCTCCGCACGCCTGCGTATGGCAGGAGCATTTCGCCCATGCTGTTGAGATTCAAGCGACAAGCTTCCCCTCCTCCTCTCTGCCTCCACGAAGGCATGGTCCTGTACGCCAACCTAGCTGGCGTCTGGCAAGCAGAGCAAGTAGAGAAATGCTACAACGAGAGCTGTTAGTGCAGCATTGTAGACGATTCGAGAAATTAGCTTTTTATAATGCCATAATGCTCAAACGTATATAATTAGTCACGTTTTACTTTATATTTACAGCATTTACGCATTTTTTAAAATCTTAAATCATGGAACGCAGGGCGTATGGGCATACTAGGGTGCTACGCTACTGATAATTATTTACTGTGTTCTTTTCTATTACCAAGAATGTACATACACCATTACTTGTAGCTGTCTACCAATAGATTCCTAGTGATGCAGCAGATTAAGTGGCACATTATACATGTATGCATATCAGTACATCTGCAAAATTGATGATCATGTTACCAATATGATATCTCTATAAAGAGCCTGTAATAGAGTATTCAGTCAAACTTTTTTTGTTATTGGTTTGTATAATATATATTATATATATATATATATATATATATATATATATATATATATATATATATATATATATATATATATATATATATATATATACATACATACACACACACACACACATATATAATAAATGGTATAATTTAGGCATCATGTTTTTCTAATTAATTTCTAAATGTGCAGTATATTTGTGTAAGTCAAAACTCATTGCAGTCATCTGATACTTACATATGCTACAGACATGAAGGGACCATTCAGCATTTTCATGAAACATTTCCCATTTCATATGAAATAGGTAGAATGGTAGTCTGGCTGCAGATCTCCACGCCCCCCTGGTGGCCCACATGGGAGGGAGGCCAGCAGTCGGTAGGTAAGCCAGTGCCCAATATTGGGCTGTAGTGCTATAGGGGTAGGTTAGGTACTGGTAGTAATTTTTTTTGTCAGTAACTCTTGATATTGGTTAAAATTTCATGTCAATTAATCTCTATAATTGTTATTTATACAGTGGGACCTCGATTTTATGTTTTTCAGGGGACCAAGCTGATAGAACTTAAAATGCGGGAAAATGTAAAATCAGGGAAAATTTTATAACATTTTGATACATTGGGACTATCATGATTGAATGTATAATGCGGGAAAATGTAAAATCCCGGAACGTATTATCTGGGTTCCACTGTATTCATATGTTATGTATTGCAAGCAACCAATGCATTACGAAGTTTTGTGCTAATTATTCCAAAATTCATGTGATAGGGTTGAGGCAATACCAGTGCTGGCAAAATACTGCCAGACATTTTCATAGAATGTTTTCTGGGAATTATGCAAAGCCACTAATTTTTTGTGCTGGATGTGATTTTTGGCTATTTTCATTTCCTAATTATGTGATAAGAAAATCTGTGATATTTTTAAGCAAGCTTTAACAATGTATTATTTGTATTCTGACATTTGTAACTATTGTAAACAATTTTTACCTAGATAGTGTACATTATAATTTGTATGCATGGAGTCTGTTGTAGCTCACATGTACATAACGCTCATGCGGTGTCTGAAAAAGTAGCCTGGGCCTGTACCCTAATGTAAATACAAAAATAGATATACATAAGTACATAAAGAATTAGGAATGACTCACCGTCATCCTATATTGTGGGTGGATTTATTTTGTACCGCAGGCTCTTGTAGAGTCCCAAAGAATTCCATGTTGTAAAGTCCAGAGAATGTGGCAGCCACAATTCTTGCTTACCGTTTGTTCCTCAAGGAAGACATCATGCAATAACCACAAGGACACCTGAGAAGGACTGACTCTTTCTCTTCCATGAGTTAAGCACGGAATTAATCAAAAATTTCATGTTTACTTCCGTCTGTCCAGTGGTACACATCAATAAGACAGCACACCCAACTCCAATTATTTCATCATGGCTGTTCGTATGGTGCTGATCAATACTGCATGTTCCTCAAGTGTACTTGCCAGGAAGGAAGAAACCATACTTAATAACTCATATTATTGTAGAGATGTTATTCAGAAGTTTTCTGCAGTAATTTCCTAGTTTGCGCTTGTCAGCTTCTTTAATTGATACACAACCATTAAATGATATGACTTCAGCTGTAGATTGTTTAATACATATTAGTAGAAGAGGGAGAGACTGTTGAGAGAGACAGTGACACGTATGTACTGGTGTACTAAACTGATCCATATGCAACACAAGAACGACCTGGACTACTTCGTTGTGCACCACCTGACATAACACTATTTTATTTACTTTCAAGAGATTATACAACAGGCAACAGTAAAGGTTGAAGGGTAACAGAACAAAATCTGTTGAAAGTATTAGCTCTAATTAGTATTAGTTTGTTTTTTTATGCATTTATTGTAAAGCACAAGGTGTCACATGAATAGATTAGTGCAGTGATTGTTTTAGATGATGCTAATATTTGTTAAAGTCCTTGATTCTCATAGACAACTTTGGAACATATATTGTCAGTTCAGTGACGTAACGTCACACATTAAAAGAACTTATGCACATTCATTACTTAGATCTCAGTGAGAAATCAACATATAAAATCTTCTGTGATATGGATTTCTGTGATTTGATCACCTTGGATTTTGTGACGTATATATTTTTATATATTTTTGAAAGCACTTAACTAATAGTAGTGTGGAGTTAATAAATATGTATATGTTATTACGGCAGTAATTGTACTGTATTGAAGTCTTTATCTAGATAAACTCTCAAATTATTGTGGAGGTTGAAGATAGGTGACTGGAAAGCTAAAGAAGAACTGTTTTTGATTCCTTTTAACCACAAAAGGGAATAAAACACTAGTGCAGTGTGTATAAAAATCTTCCTTCAGTAGGTATTGTACGCATATATGGAAGTTAAGCAAATCCACCATGGAAACCTGCACCTCACCTTTGCAATAAAGTGAGTATACAGTTGTCATAGACGACGTTTCGGTGGCAACTGGCCCCTTCTTCAGGTCATGAAGTCGGCTATTACGTGCATACGTAAACTTCGTCATTTAGAAAGAATCAAGGTATATGTATGGACAGGTTGAATGTTAGGATGACTAATGACTAAAACGTGATAAAACTATTAAAACTGCTATAAAAATTGTTAAAACTCATAATGTTACTCTATCACAGCTCCATGTTGACAGGAACAAGTATGTTTAATTACTATTAAAAATTGTTAAAACCGGTGAGGTTACCCTAACACTGATACACGTGGACAGGAACTGGTATGCTTTCAAGTGCTTGAGGTTGCAAGTGAGTCACTTTTCCTCCTTCCCCTTACTCCCCTCTCCTGCTGTTATGTAATTTCAAACTAGAAGTCGCATATGATACTTGTCTCCCACTCAACGCCCAGGTTAACCTTGAAACCGATTTCGTTACCCCCACACCTCCTATACGCCTTCATGGCATGGTGCTAAGCACAGGGGAACACTTTACTTTTACTTTACTTTACCGATTTCTTTATATTCTTGATTATTCCATTTCATCAACATTCCTAACCAAATTTCATCAATATTCCCATCATCCCTATTCAGCTTATTTTCTCTATCTTTACATATAAATGAGGCCTCGTAAACATTCCTGCTTAATAATTTGTCTTCCTCACGTATAACTTCCCGAGTGATTATCTCATGCTCCTCTTCTAATACATGCTCCGATAATCCCTTGTGGGGGTTTCCATTTCTAATATCTTTATCATGCTCTTTTCATCTAATCCCCATACTCCTGCCAGTTTGCCCCACATATTCTTTCTTACACTGACATTTGATTCTATATATGCCCTTTTTTCCTTCTAATTCATCGCCCTTTCTTTTCCCCTCTCTTTTGTAACTATTAAAGTGTTTTTCTACACATTTAGGGGCTTTCATCCCACATTTAATACATACAAAATTAACCGGTTTTAACAATTTTTAATAGTAATTAAACGTACTTGTTCCTGCCAACATGGAGTTGTGATAGAGTAACATTACGGGTTTTAACAATTTTTATAGCAGTTTTAACAGTTTTATGACGTTTTAGTCATTAGTCATCCTAACATTCAACCTGTCCACGCATATACCTTGATCCTTTCTAAATGACGAAGCTTTACGTATGCACGTATTAGCCGACTTCATGACCTGAAGAAGGGGGCATTTGCCACCGAAATGTCATCTACGACAACTATATGTAAGTAAATTAACTAATTTCGAATTTATGCTTATATATGATAGTGAGTAAGTCGCACGGAACCAAAAAATTAATTATTTGCAATGAACAGTACAAGTACTGAAAGTGACACTTCAAGACATGATCAAACTCTTCGACACATGTTTGAAACACATCTGTGATAATGTTCAGGGTTGTGTACTGCTCATAGGCTTGGGGACCCATTTAGCTTTTTTAGTGGCAATGCATTGTTTCTTTTACTTTATGGTTTTGTAATGCAAGTGTCTAAAAATGCAGTTCCTTTTTCCAAGCAAATCCCATTGCAGTCACTAATTACAGATGAACATTAAAGACTAATGAATGATCCATTTATGTTCTTCAAGGAACATTTGCAATACCTATTATATCAGATCAGCAATGTACCAGTTATCAGTGTCGGCAAATTTCTATCAGTACTTTATCAGTATTGATAAAAGATTTCATATCAGTCCATCCATGCAACATGTAGTACAGAAGGCATTGGTAATCTAATTTGAAACCAGTCTAGCATTAATCTTGCATGTAATTTGTATGTTTTTGTTTTGATATACTTTTATTCAATCACCTAAAGCCAGTAAGTTCATTTTCATTTCTGATGCACAGTACATTAATTTTCATGTTACTTGTACAAATATAGTTTATTACCCTATTACTATTGATGACTCACTGCCAACGTTCACAGTAAAAGAAAAACACATTGTCTTTTCCATCTGGAGAAGGATGAGGAGAAGAGGCTTCAGTTCACATTTAATGTTTTCATGTGTTGTACTGCTACAGGTACACAAAAATTATCACCATTTTAAAATTTTTATAGAGAACTCCATTTTTGTACCATTTCATTGAAGTTTTGCCAAAATTAATGTTTTTATTAAATCATCACTTTGTGGTTATCATCATCATCATCCTTTGCCGTTTCCTGCCTCTGGCTGGGTCAGAATAGAAGTGAAGCCTCTCCATTTTTCCCTGGTCTTCCATCACCCCTCCCTTTCCACAAAATTCCAATCTTATCCTCTTCTCCTAACACTCTCTGATATCTGCTCTTTACACCAACATCTTGGTCTCCCCCTTGCCCTTCTCCCCACTCCTTGTGCATGGTAAGCTCTTACTGGCAGTCTTTAAAAAAAATTTCTTCTCCACTGCCTGCATCTTACTTTTATCTCTCTCTGTCATTGTCATTGTCCAAGTCTCTGTTCCGTATGTAATTATTGGCACATAGTATGTGTTATACTGGGTGATTTTTTTAACCTGAATCATTTGAATATCTTGAAAAGAAATCATCCTACAAAAAAATGTTTCAAATAAAAAGTTGATAGTTTGGAGGGGGAAGTTTAGTGGTGCAACAAAAGAACACCCCCTCCCCCTCTTGTAGGTGGGGTGGGGGGCAACTTTGAAATTTCAAATAGAAACCCCTATTTTTTATTACAGATTCGGATTTTACGGGAAAAAATACATAAGTTTTGTCTGAAACATTTTTTTCGATTCGTGATAGATGGCGCTATAATCGACAAATTTTCATGAGCTGACATGAGGATCATGGGCCACAGCAGCTAACACATTAATTTCATTTTCTTCTCCAGTAACTGTTCTTCGACGGGTCTTTTGTTTAGGTTTAACGCTTCCTTCAGTAGTAAATTGATTGACTGTACGTTGAAACGAAGCGAAAGAACGCACCCTGTCTGAAACACGCTGAGCATAAACAATGACAGCTTGACAGAGATTCCTTCCAGATTCTCCATACACGAGAACCATTTCAATTTTCTCTTCTACAGTTAATACATCCATTGATATTAAAAAGTATCAACAGCTTAGTCAAATTAATCGCTCGGACCATTCTTGTGATCTAAAAAGCAATGAAAAACAAACAATGATTTAACAGGAAAAGTCTAAAAAGGAACTGTTTCTTGACATTGTTTTATTATTTTTATTTTTTTCTGTTGTAGCTTTCTTAAGCATCTTTCACACAACAATAAAAAAAATTAAACAAATATCGAATCTAACTTTTAAATGTTGTAAATAGGCGAATTACCAGCTTAATGAAATCTCAAAAGATTTGTCAAGAATTAGTACAAAGTTCATGCACGAGAATGTTTTATTTTTTGAATTTAAATGAATTGCGAAATGAAATACATTGGTTTTAAAGTGTAAACATTCAAGAAATGAAAATTTGTCGATTATAGCGCCATCTATCACGAATCGAAAAAAATGTTTCAGACAAAACTTATGTATTTTTTTCCGTAAAAATCCGAATCTGTAATAAAAAATAGGGGTTTCTATTTGAAATTTCAAAGTTGCCCCCCGCCCCACCTACAAGAGGGGGAGGGGGTGTTCTTTTGTTGCACCACTAAACTTCCCCCTCCAAACTATCAACTTTTTATTTGGAACATTTTTTTGTAGGATGATTTTTTTTCAAGATATTCAAATGATTCAGGTTAAAAAAATCACCCAGTATATTACCATATTTCATTTCATAGGTACATATTAATCTTCAAATGCTTTGATATAGTCCACCACCCATTTGTTCTCTTCTGTTTACTTCCTCATCTATTCTTCCACTTCTCTCAATTATGCTTCCTAGATATTTGAAGCTCTCCACTATCCTCAACTCTTCTGTGTCCATCTTTATTCTTGGTACATTTCTAGCTCTGTTTCTTGTTGTTATTAGTACTACACTCTTTTCTCAATAAATTTCATTCCTGCTCTTCTTATTTCCTCATTCCAACTATCAAGCTGTCTATGTACTACTTCTTCCCTGTTCCCCCATATCACTAAGTCATCAGCGAACAACAGGGCCTTCATCTCCTCCTCTCCTCTCTTCTTCCCCACCTCTTGGTTAATTGCATCCATTGTAATTATGAAGAGCAGTGGGGAAAGATCACTTTCCTGTTTTAGTCCATTACTTATACCAAACCACTCCATTCTTCCCACTGGTGTCTTCACACAGCTCTGGTTGGCCTTGTATGTGCTCTGCACTCTACACACTATCTCTTCCTCGTTCCTTTCTTTCTTAGAGCCTTCCAAATCTTTGTTCTGTCCATGCTATCGTATGCCTTTTCTACAGAGTGGCCCACATAAAAGTAGCCCGGCATGGTAATGCCAGATACCAGCCAAAAGAAAGCTAGGAAAGAGTAGAAAAATATGAACACTGGCTTACCTGCATGTTACAAGAGATGTTGAAAGTGGCCCCCTTTAACGTGGAAACAGTTCTGCGCACGTCTCAGCATATTGGCTAACACAGCCTGTGATGCTCTGGATGGTGTTGGTATGCCCCTGTTGTTTCGTACTCATCGATACAATAATATATTTATTGAATTGGTATTTTAAGTCCACTTTATGCACAGTAAGGCTAATCGTGACTGGACCTACAGTTTAAAGTGGGATCCGAACCACTATGTGCCTCCACCAGGTATCGAACCTGGGACCCCTTGATTACAAGACAACGACGCTACCACTGCACCATCGGATAGGCCCGATACAATAATATAGTAAGATGGAATGCAGTTCAGCCAGGGTATGGGGGTTATTTGCATACACCTTCTGCATTAAACATCCCCAGAGAGAAAGATCACAGGAGGACAAATCTGGGGAATGAGGGGCCACAACTCCTTGCTTACTGTGCGATCTTCTATAAACAGTTCATGCACCAATGCCAGGGATTCGTTCGAAGTGTGGCATGTGGCTCCATCTTGTTGGAAGTAGGAGTATAGTCTTTCTTCTGGTGTCATGTCATCATAAAACGTTCGCAAGTTTAAAGAAGCCACAATAAACTGCATTATTCACTGTTGATTCAAAGAACAAGGTTAATTCCAGCTAAACAATAAAACTAAACAACTGAACGAGCTGCATCCAGAAGAAGCATTTGTCATTTTGACTGTTAAGTTCCGTATGTAAGTCACTGGTTATTATTAAATTAGAGAAGAACAACATGAGTGAAAAAATGTCGGCAAATTTTCTTCCACTATCACAATTCGCTGCTGCATGGAAAACACCATCTTCTTGACTTGTTTACCAGAACTGCTAGGCAGGGAATTACTTTCATTTCTAGTGGCGCCAACTTTTGTGGTCATGGAGTGGTGTTTCATGCAGTATCTGTTTTTGCGGCATACGTATAGAGTTATATTAGAGTTACACACAATTATTAGCTCGTCTCTGGTATTGCCCAGCTGGGCTACTTTTATGTGGGCCACCTGGTATATGTAGGAATGCCATTATCAAATCATTTCCATATTCATAGTGCCTTTCCTGTATTTGCCTTATGGTAAATATCAGGTCTACTGTTGATCTGCCTCTTCTAAATCCATACTGTTTCTCTCTCATGTTCAGTTCTGTTACTTCCCTTATTATTTTATCTAATATTTTCTCATACACCTTTGCTGAGTGGCACATTATTGTTATTCTATAACATAAAAAAATTGTTATTTTGCTTAAGAATGAGCTTACTGCTTTTGTTCAAGCTACGAACAGGATTTTCAGCTTTTCACAAAATCTGATTTACTGTATAAAGCAGAAAAGAAAATAACCTTTTACAAACTTTTATTTCTGAATTTCTAATTAACAATAAACAATTATGAGGAGGTCCTTGGTAAGTCTCCTTCACTTGATTTATACTGAAAGGATCAGATACAGGAATTTATGGAGAATGCCCTGATTGTCTCTGCGAAGATTCAAATATGTAACCATACTTAAAAATTAACACAAAATAGAAGCTAATATAACACATTGAGAAATATTACTCACGGTTGTATAGTTCAGCACTGTACTTTTAACTTTATGAAGACCAACGCTAATAAGACCATACATTGAGAGCTCTCAACATTTAAAGAAGACTCACTATCAAAATCACTGAGCACTTATATTCTTCAACTCCTCTTCATTCCTCCTGTCTGTATCCTTAAAAAGCTGGCGGTAGAGGCCACCTCGCACCGATTCATCACACTACAAGTTTTTCCATCTTTCAAACTACGAGTTCACCATTTGAGTTCTCTTTTGGGCTCGAACTATCCATGCCCTTTTGTGTTTCGCTGTGATGAAATCTAAAAAATATCAACAGCTCGAATTACTACAAACTTTTCGCGTTTTTCCAGCAACATGCGTGCGGACATCAACTGCAAAGACAAGAAGCCATACTGTTGCAACTACCCCACACTGAAATTCACGAGCGCTTATATATTTTTTTTCTTTGGGACTCAGTCTATTATTTAAGAGCAAGTTTAAGTCTTTTTCATCCTCATTCGTTCCAAAGCATAAGTCCTACAACAATCGGTTATAATTCCTATGTAGTGTTCACATTCCTTTCTGTTCCCCTTCTTGAATATGGAACTATTAGTCCCTTTGTCCAATCTTTTGGAACTTCTCTCTCTTGCCACATTGTTTTCAACACAGTATAGCCACTTCACACCAATCACTCCTGCTCCTAGTATCATTTCCTGGCACTTCATCTATTCCAGGTGCTCTACCTCTCTGTGTGATGAAATGTAAAATATTGTGATTGTTGTGTATAGTAAAATTTCTTAACAGTGATCATAATTTTGTAACCAGATTCATGCATTTGACACACTATTACAATCTTCTCAACTGCAAAAATGTGTCCCAAACCTGTATTTTCATGTCAAGTTATAAATATTTATTTATATATATATTTGTTATAAATGATATATTCAGTCAGATAAAGGTCATCAAGTGTAATTCTACAAGTAACTCTACAGTCAGTTTTGTTGAAAAGTTTTTAACCATGAAAGAATAATGTACTGGTAGAATAATGTACTGGTATTTAAAAAATCATGTACACAAACACTGTTACTGAAGGTGGATATTTGAATTGAACTTGCAATGCAACTGCTGTTAATATTTCATTTTAACTACTTTTTTTAGCCATTTGAAATTTGCAAAACTATGTAGAAAATTAAAAGTATGCCATGTTTGCATTAATTCATAATTTCATTTTAAGTGAAAAATATAATTTCATTGAAAAGTTGCACACACATGTAAACGCTTTCCTGCAATATTTAAGGTTTCTAGATGTTAATTACCTTTCCACTTGAAATATAATGTTTTCTCTTTTATATGTATACAGTTTACAAAATGGTTCCTATTTTAGTTCTGTTGTAAAATTTAAAGAAATAACACTACTAGCAACATTACTACTACTACATGACATTGTTTGTGATTTGAGAGTCAGAAAGTTTAGAAAAAGGCAGCAATAGTTAATTAGGAGCTTAAATTGTTTTTGTCACACATAATTAGAAAGAAAATTATCAAATATATTTTTTTAAACAAACTTTTTAACATATATTAAGCAACACATGAGAAGTGTGCAAAATCGTATTAAAACCCCAAATCATCAGAAAATGATGTCTGCTTACACAAGATGAGAACATTTTAGTTCTGTAGATTTGATTATTATATTTTTATTAAAATTACGATTCGAGTTATCTGTTCTCTATGAATGTATTTTGTTGCATTGTAGTTTCCTTCTTCCAATACAGTTGAAAAGTGCAACTTCCATGTAACAACCATAAATTACAAGAAAGAAAGGGATCAATCAGGAATCAGATTTTTAACATTGGGAGATATATTTTTTACATCTATAGTTCTGTAGTTACCCATTTATTTTTTTAAGTTTTAGTGTTTTTAAAATAAATACTCTTAATTCCATCTTTTTTATTTGGAATAAGTTTGTGATATATATATATATATATATATATATTTCCTTTTTTGGCCAATTGTGTTGATGATTAACCCTTCGTTACGTCTATGGTTGCGCACAGTCTCAGACCAGGTTTTATAAATATGCCAAATTAATGGTCTAAATCGCCAAATCCTCAATTATTACAAATAGATCTTTTCTTGCAACAATTGAGATTCTTTAAAACTATAAAAATTGAAATTCTATAAAATTATAAAAAGGTACTCTTCGTTAATTGGGCATGGAATGGCATATCAGGTTTTCAGTGAAAACTAGGTACTCCTATAGCCACGAATAGACTTAGATAGCAAGGGGCTTCAACGATCCCTTCCTAGGGGCTCGAATATCTTACTAACAATGAAAACAAAATCGTGGGAAGGGATCGTTGACAGAGGGAGAGTTGAACGATGTTAAAATGAAACACCTCGAACGAGAGACTGTGCACGACCAATGCAGGGTTTAAAGAATTATTCACTTACATATATTGAGGTACTAGCACAAATCTGCTTTTGTAGCAAACTACAAGCAAAAAAAAGTTTTGTTTTAATGAAAAGTTAATAAAAGTTTTACTGTCACAATTTCAGTTGGTGTATTTTATTTTGTTTTTTGCTATTTAATTTCACAAAGCACAAGTGGTGTAACACAAGATGATGTAATTTGGTTTTGTTTTGTGTTGTGAATAAGTTGTGTTGGAGCAGTTAGTATTATGTGTGTGAGTGTGTGTGTGTATGTATGTATGCGTATGTGTATGTATCTATATATATATACACACACACAAGGTACAAGGTTCTCTAAAGGTACTTTACATCTTTGATGTCATACAGCACAACTTGCAATTGACACAAAGAAACATTCCATGCCCCATTTGATTTACCAACACATGAAGTTTTATTTTGCATTAGTTCACTTAAACATGTGCACCTCTGGTGGCACATACAATATCTATCCTCCACATCATATCCCTATCATCTGTGGCATTGGCAACTCTTTATTCTGGCATTCAAGTCATCAAGATCAGTGACAGAAGTACTGTACACTGTGTCTTTGATATAGCCTCACAAAAAGACGTCCAGGGGTGTAATGTCAGGGGATCTATGATGCCAAACAATTTGACCATCTCTTCCAATCTAACATCCTCGAAATGTCCTGTCCAAGACATCTCTCATGTCTAAGGCCAATCCTGGTGGTGCACCATCTTACTTACCTGACAAAAAGAAACTTTAGGCATTGGTGAATCGCTTACAACAAAGTATGATTCTTCTTTGTCAATTACAAGTTGTGCTGTATGATATGAAAATTGTAAAGTACCTTTTGGAACACGGTGTGTATTCATCAGATTATGACTTCCCTTGTATGTGTCCCATGAGTGGTCACCACTTCACAGTTATCTTCCTGATTAGCCAAAAATAGCAGCAACATGATACAGAATTATAAAAATTCAGCCATTTTACCACCCAGGGCGGTGACGGCAGATGCCACTCCCTTTCTAACGCCTACTCCCTCGTCACTATGCAGCAACGGGAAATTGAAAAATAATATATTCCTAAGTAAAACTACACATCAAACTATAAAATAAACAATAAGACCTGTTACACTATTGTAATATGTACTATTATGATCAAAGGGATGTCTCGAGCACAGATAATGTTTACAAATGCAACACAAAATTACATTTGTTATTAAACAAATCTTAAATGCAACACGTATTAGGAAAGAAATGCTTTGAAGACTTGACCTCATATTTTTACCATTATAGGTCTATTAATAATTGGATTTTTTTAAAAAATTACCTGTAATATTCTTTTTCGTATAATACTATCTTGCATAAAATGTAAACAATTTGCATTGATAATACAGTTCTTAATATAATAAAACTACATAAATATAGGTTTTAAGAGTAACTAAAATGTAATGACTATAGTTGTTAAATTTATCTTATTTAGTTAAATTTATCTTAATTAGTTAAACTTATCTTCTTTAACCAAAGAAAACTTTTCTTGCTTTACTGCGACTAGTGAATTCCTTGATCACATTGATGTCTTAGCCAGCTGGTGCTCTATTGATATCACCATTAGACCACTCAAGTGAGTTTCAGACATGGTTGACCAAAGATAATTTTTCATTAGCTTTAGTTTTGAAAAACTTTGTTCGTTCGCAAAGTTTTCAATTTCAATGGGCTTTATTCTTGGGCAAGGTTCAGCAAATGAAGTTAATTAAATCATGACCCTGTATCAGTTTTAAGGTCTCTGTTGGTGTACTTTTTGTTTTATTATAGCTGGAATCATTTTCTTTGCATCTTTTAAATCAGTAGGGTTGATATCTTTAGAGCCTTCATGATATTATATATGGGTCAATCCATGTCAAATCAGCCAGGAGTTGACCCTCATAGTCACCGATTTTGATGATATTTGGTACACAGCTTTGATTTGCTCCAAAACCTACACCTGTGAAAGGATTTTGTGAAAATATGATTAATACGTAATATAGGAGGGTTGATCAAACAAAAAGTCATTTTTCACAAACATGCAGTTTTCAATTGCATATATATCAGGAACGAATGCACATACAGAGGCGTTCTTGAGCTCGTTGTAAAGAGGAAGGAAAGTAGAATATTATGAGATAATCAATATTTGAAACTTGGTCCTATTTCAACACTCCGTTCCAATTTCAAGTTTGAACAGCTCAAAACACCCCCCCTACCATCATTCCTCTTACGATTGAGAAAGTCTTATCATGGTGTTTTTCCATATAAAAAAGAAAAATGAGATTGAATTTGCCATACACCAAAAATGAAGTGAACCGCAGTTTGCCTATGCTGAGACTTTTCATTTGTGTCATGCTAAGAAATGATTTTTTCACCTGCTGGGAGAAGGATGGGGATGACTTGTTTTCTCACATAGTGACTGGAGGCGAAACCTGGAATTGTATGTTACTGGTGAGTAGAAAGAACACAAACCATGCAATGGTGTCACTCCGGTTCAGTGAAACCGAAGAAATTCGAGCAAACACCATCATATCGCAAAATCATGGCAACAGTGTTTTGGGACCAAAATGGTGTAATCCTCGTGGAATTCCTACAATCAGGACGAACCATCACAGCAGATGTGTATTGCCAAACACTGTCTAATCTGCGACGTGCCGTCTAAAACTGGCATTCTGCCTGCCCACACACAGCTGACCATACTGTTGCGACAATTAAAAAATGGGAATGTTTTAATCACCCACCATATAGTCCCGATCTTGCCCCAAGTGATTACTTTCCGTTCCTTCATCTCAAAAAGTGGCTTACTTCACAACATTTCGATGATAGTGAAGTTCTCAGGACATCATTTCCCGACTGGCCGAGATCCCAGGCAGCAGATTTCTACGCAGAGGGTCTACGTAAACTTGTTCCATGGTACCGAAAATGCTTGGACCGTCATGGTGACTATGTAGAAAAATAGCCAGGGTATGCACTTGTATACCATCAAAATAAAAATTTTCTCGCTTGATTTTATTCTCTGTAATAACCAATCAGTCCCTTGCCCGTTGTATGTTTTTACGTTTGACCAAAGTATGGTTTTATGTTGGGCCAAATTACTGAAAACTAAAGAATGGATAGATTTGTGTTCTTATGTATACATAATTTTTTGCGAGGAAAAATGTAAACAATAATACAAGTTATTTATGAAAAAAAATACACAGCACTTTCTCAGTCACATGCTAACGTTGCTTTCAAGGTACCATACCTTCAAGTCCTAGCACAAAAGCCTTCTAGAGTTTACTTAATTTTCCATCTTGCATGGAGCTTAATCTGCACATAACATTGCTTAATCACCTTCACAATAATACCTGTAAGAATATTCTTGTTCTACTACATCTAAAGAGACAAACAATAAGCAATTCCCAACACATCTTTCATCCATGGTGGCTGACAAAGGACTGGTGAGTGACTGCAAGTTAAAAATAACTTCTACTTTCATGAAAAATATATTATATTTCCAGTATGTGCTGTGACTGAAATATTTCATAAGAAACACTGTTCCATGTCACTTATTTTACACTAGAATTATCAGCGTATTCCTAAAAGTTGTCTTAACATGAAAAAGTTGTTTTTAAAACTGATTTTGATTCACTTTTCCATGGTTGTGTAAACGGCCCAACGTAAGACCAATGTCAATTTGCCAACCTTTCCCATATAAAAACTAATGTTGGCCCAATGGTGGTGGTTACTTGGGATGACCTGGTTGAAATGACTTGTAGAATGACCCTAATATGATACATTGTACATATGGCCTTACCTTGCACTCTTGATCAGAAAGAAATATTGTGGGCAAATGGAAAATAAACACAATCTAATTTAAGAGATATCCATAGAGGTGTAGCCTTCACACCACATACGAAAAGTCATGCAAAAATCTCTACTAATAACGAGCTTAAACGTGTTATATGTTAACTGCATATTTATTTCTAGGTTTTATACCTAATAAAATACATTTCAGTTTTCGAATCCCCAAATAATCTTATGCGGTAGATGCGGCCATCTTACACAGAGCATAAGCTCCACCTACTTGCTTCAAGACTAAAACATTGAGTGATACCTAGACACTGCAGAGCTCTGGGATGTATCATTGTGTTTGTCTCTTCACCCATTTCATCAGTTTGTCACAATTAATCTAAGAGGTAGAACATGATATCAAATAACTGAAGTAGAAAGAAAGAACAATGATGTATAATGATTTTTGTTTTCACAATTTTTTCATGTAGTTATTTAGTGTTAGTTAATGTATCATCCTCATCTCTGTTATGAAACTTCATATTCTGGGCTCTCTGATCGTTTTATGCATCCACGTCAATCACCTGCTTTGCTTTTCTGATATGTTTGAACATTTGCAATGATGCACATCACGTTTTCACTTCATCAGGCAACAAGTTTGATCTGGTGTAAGGTTCTATCTTGTCCACTTATCCCATTTGGTACCACAGTGGTGAGGTTCTGTGAATTACATTCACTCAATTTAAAAAATAACAATAAAATCACATTAAGGGACTTTCAGTAATTTTAATAAACACGTGTACTGAGAGGATACAAGCTGGTGCAATAACTTTATTTTCAACAATTTATGTTTTATAATGAGAAACTTGCAACACAAAATAATACAAGATAATAAATAATGTTGCACTTACTGCTTATTTGCAGTATCTGCTTAACTGATTCAGCGAAGTCTCATCAATAGGTGTTGCTTGTGTCAGCTGTGAGCTCATTTCCATATCTATCCAGGTACATGAGGGCAACACCGTTGCTCCAGCCAAATCCTGTCTGCACTACATATTCACCTCCTCCACCAATGCCACCAAATACTGTTGCATCATACTGGAAAATTTAGAAATACAAGGATGTAAACCTTTGCATATTGTATCCCCATAAACAGCATATTTTATGTTGAACATGAATATAAAATATGAGTGTGATTGTCAAAACACGTTTTGGAGAGCACATTTTCAGAAGAAATGTATGTATGAGGAAATTATACCATTTGTGGTTAAAGGGCATTCACCTGTTCAACTGAGGGTCGTGTGTGGTCCCCAGATTTATGCTGTGCATGGGCAAGACTTGACAGAAGTGAAAGATCTGCACGCTGAGTGTGCCCATGCCGTAAGTGCTTGAGTCATGTTGGCAATCAGACACTTGCTACAATACTCTATTAAAACAAAAGAACGTTCAAAGCTGCTGAAGGCAAACTGCCGATCGGTGCTCGGGGTAGGCAAGTTTTAATCGAGTTTTGCGCGGTTTTAGTATGTGTATTTTACATCATCTTTTTAGCAAGTGTCTTTTCCTATACCTTTTGACCTAAATCCTCAACCAACACTTTCTCGACGAGGCACCATGTCAGGTGTCTGAAAACATCACTTCAACCTGAAGAAGGAGGTAGTATAACCTTTGAAACGTAGTTCGACAAATCTCATGCTCACCCACGTAAGTTACTGATTTTTAATCTTTTAACCTTTAGTTGATGTTCCTCATTACAGTTACATTGCTTAAAATGCATATATGTGTATCAAAACATCAAATAAATGAAAAAAAAATCTATCCACAACAAACCCATCAGATTGTATGTTCAAAATGTTTATACAGATTTAACTTATTGTAGTACATTGTGGGTGACACAGACACACATCAACAACATATTATCTTTTGCAAATAATAATGATTAACCACCTTGTTGGTTAAGCATGTTGAGCACTTGATGCATCATCTCACCACTAAAGGTTTTGGATTGAAGTTACAGAGTGAACAAGAGCATTCTTTTCAGGTTGTCATTTCTTCAATTTATTCTAAAGAAGGTGAATGCAATGCAGGTAGCACTGCTTGATTTTGATAAATGAATCATTTTGGTGTGTTCTGGTTTTTAATACTTATTCTGAATACAAATTTACATTTTTTTTTGGAGGTTTCCATTTCTTTGTAACAGAATGTTCAATATGTAAAGGTAAAGTTCACCATGACATGAAGGCACATTTAGGACATGTGGGTGGGTAGGGCCATTTTGGAAGTGATGTGACAAGCACCATGCTCCAGCATCCTTTACCCCCCAGGGTTTCACTCCCCTGCCCCCCCCCCCCCCAGGTACCCATTGTGGGTGGGTGAGCCCTGAAGCTGCTTTATACAGGAACAGAGCTGGAAAAATTCAGACACCCACGCAGAGAATCGAAGCTCGATCTTCCATGTAGCAGTCAGATGCCCTACCTACTAAACCATCATGGCGTATAATCAATATTTGACATTATTCCACACATTAGGTCAAGTATGCACAATTCCCTCGCAAGAGTTTTGAGCTACAGAGGCTATCTCTATTTATCTTGGTGTCAAATATTTCAAATAAAACCTTTTTAGATCCATGATGCTAATGTGTTTGTGTTTAAGTCAGTTTCATAGAATAGAATGAGGAAAAGAGCCAGAATAGGGTTAAATAAACGTAAGTAAGTAAAGAGACAATAAACATTTACGAAAGACAGAAAATAAAGGTTGATATTTTGTGGCCTAGCTGCATGTTCACAAATCAGGAAAACAGATTGTGTTGGTACTGCAGTGTAGCCAGAAAGAGGCGATAGGTAACAGGAATTGACGAGTAGGTACTTTGGCCAGTGTTTACTGCAAGGTTGGTGGTGGGTGAAGTTCAGGAGGGAAAGGATGATTACTGGGTGGCGAAGTTTATTCCGGGTGTTATAGTGGCATGAATGCCCGATATGTGGGAGGAGGTGTGTGGATAATAGTCGCACCGAAGCAGTTGTTAAAGAGTCAGAGTGTTGGGTTGAAGGGTGGTTATTGATTCAGAAGTTCAGGGGAGTAGAGGTTTCGCCAAGGTAGAAGTCACCACAGATTTTGCAGAAAAGGATGTATGTAAATTTGGACGAGATGCAGGTGCCCTTTGGGCGAAGGGTGAACTCCCCAGCAGTGGTGGAGATCTGGAAGGTAGGAGAGGTGATGAACTTGGCTTTATTGCATCTGTGAGCTGGGAGTGTGGGATTAAAGGGGTTGGCGTATTTCGGACCAAGATGTTCTTGAATCTGGGAGGGCGACAGAAGATTGCCCTGGGTCCTGAAATATATTCCTGGTGTCAGGATCACTGTGAAGGATGGGGAGGAGGAGTGAAGGGTGTATTTGATCTTCATGAGGTGAGTGTGGTTTTTATTTATTTATTTATTTCCATTCAACAGAGACAAGTCTCCAATTACAGAAGGTAGTATCAAAATGTTACATTTATTGGGTGATCATAAGTTTCATCCCTGGTGGGAGCTTTAAAATTTGAGTGTTGATCCAGCATTGTGAAGACAATTGTGGAATCATTTGAAAACAATATTAGCTTCCTCTGGTGTCGAAACGGCTGTTGCTCTGTGAAGATGAGTTGTATATTGATATTGGTATGTATTATGTCAATGCTTTTTAGTATTGATGAAAATTTCATATCTGCTCATCCCTAAAAGATATAAGTCAACCAAAAACAGAACATACCTTTTCGTACATTTGACCAGTCTCTGAGTAAGCTGCATAGTTGGACCTGACCCACTTCTCAGCCAATGAGAAAGCAAGATCCTCTGCCTCAGGCTCTCCTGTGTTGTGCAGCCCTGAAATCACAATATCCTGCAGAGGGGCCCATGCATTAGGGAAGTCCCACTGCTGGCCCGTGTTCCTCAAACTTGCTGGTATTCCCCCTGGGAAATCTATCGCTGAGCTATTCTTTAGGTAGGATACCACTCTCGAAACTACAACACTTTTCTTTGTAATGTCATAGGCACCTGCCCACAGAGGAGCCACATTCGTAGGGTAAAAGTATTTTCTCAGTTTATTGTTGATTGTGTCATAATCGAACCAGGTGCCCTCAGTTTCATCCCACAACACATTGGAAATTCCATTCAGGAAGTCTTTTGCGATGTTGCTGTATTCTTCTGCTGCTTGCTTCATTCCCAGCTCTTGCAAGAATTCTGACAGTATCTTAGCATTAAAGTACAAAAGGGAATTTAGTTCAACCGGAATTATGTGCCTGACCTTCAGATCTGTAAGGTTTCCTGCAATTAGAAAAATAAGTCAATGAGAAATTTAGTTTGAATGTGAAACCCCAATTAATAACATTAGTAACTGGTCAGTAAGATACGAGATGTGACCCAAGTATGTAGTTCTAAAATAAGTGACTCTTTCTCTTCTTTTCAGATTTGTCACCACAGCATGTACACTTATTTAAATTATTTCTTCAATTCTCAATCTTGATCTAGGTTTCATTAAGTTCTCCTCTTCTTCCCCCACCAATGTTGCTTTTCTTCGCAATCATTCTTCTGCTCACTTCCTATTTTCCTTTCCTTCTAGCTTTTTTACTGTGTCATTTTACTTACAGAAAGCAGGTTGCAATACATACTATATTCAGTTCTCAATTTGTTTTGGTGTTGTGCCATGTTCTTCATTTGTCTGTAGTTTTTGCAATTTAGCAGAGATGGGAAAGGTTAATTGATACTCAATCACTATCGGCTGGCATAGATATATCAGTTTATCAGTAAAATTATCAATATCAATCAAATATTATTTTATTAGTATTTTTTTATTGAATATTCATATGCCGTAGTTTTGTAAAGTTAATATCTAAAATATTGTTTCTTTTTCAAAGCAAAACCGAGTGCAATCACTTGGTTATGTACATTAATTAAGGAGTTTAATGAAATTTCCATATTCTTTAAGTAACATTTAATTGTATTTTGTCAGATTGGTAGAGAATCAGTTACCGGTAAATTTTATATTTCTATTTGTTGATATTGGCAGAAATTTCATGTAGGTCGATCTCCACAATTTACACCATTAAGTATTTGCTTGATGTACTTCATCTTTTACCTGCTAAAATTATTTTTACTTTTATTATTTCTTCAAATATTGTTTACGTTAATCCTTCATGCCTGAGGATACATTCTACCATGCATTCGCTGTAGACAATTGACTTTTACATGTTTTGCTTGGTCATGAATGCCTCTGAGTTGTAACGATCCCATTAACTTTCAATTGGATCATTAAAACACAGACATGTCCTTGTCTCTTTCCTGCACTTTCCACCATTTGTTGTTACACTGACACTCCTAAGGTCAGTGGCGTAAATAACACATCTGCAACCCCCACCATGCAGGGAGGGAGGGGGCACGAGCTTCAGGGGTGCATTAAGAATGATAGATTAAGAAAGACTGGTAGTTCACAATATTTTCTTTTCAGCGTTAAAATATATTTTCAACCAAACATATATTTTTATGCACCTACAAATGCAAACATAAAATATTAATCACTAGAAAAGTAAAAAGTGAATTACCAGATTAGAACCTTCATTAGCTGAATATTTCAACCTCCAATTATTATATGCTAGCACTAAACCAGACAGAAAATAGAGAGATTTTGGCTATGCTACTCCTCTATTTTAGATCCTGTTTATTGTGTTTATTAGTTGTTTGCCAATAGATTCGATTAACACTTTAATGATGTATGGTGTAAAGGTAAAATGAATGATTGGATAGGTTTAAGTAAAAAATCAAAGGTCACGAAATGTGCTGAATTAACTTGAATGCATGTATGGCATATAGTGCCTGGAAAAATCATAAAGATATTTAAACAATGTTACAACATGGTCTGGATACGTGGCGGAAAATCAATAAAAAAAATTTAGATGTAATAATAACATTATTCACCTGTAGTTTGGCTTTCAGGGGACAAGGACATCATAGACTTCTTAAAACTCATGTATTTTCATATATAATTTTTTACAGTTTGTCTGTTAACTTTTCTTACCAGTTTTTACATTGATTCAAATTACATGTAAGTATTTTCATATTTGTGTATACCTGATATAAGTGCAGACGTGAATAAAATATTTTAGAAAGGAAAGCTTTTAAAAACACAAGATAGAAACAAGTTGTGGGGGGGGGGGGGGCATGTCAGTTGCGCTACAGCACAAGGTGCATTTATAACTTCATTGTTCTTATATTGCTCCATTTTCATATTTGTTTGTCTGGAGGTTTCTGTTTTGTTACATACTATAATGATAAAATCAAAATATAAATTAATGTGGTTTCAGTAACCTATTATCAAACAAAATTCTACATGTACAATCTGCAGTATCATGGTACTTGTACAGTCACGGATACTTCTGGGTTGTAATGGAATCATTACAACTCAGAAGTGTCCATGATTGTACAACACATTTCAAACATCAACTTCAAGCACACCGTTCTTTTTTACATTCATGGCCACCAGAGAGGCAAGAAAATTCTAAATGATCCAAAATTTTCTTCCACATGATAACGTAAAGTAGTTAATTTTGTTATTTGTTACATCACATAACTACTCATTTTAGAAAATACATGAGTTATAGTTACATTTACAGTTACTCAAAAATAATCATTACATGTAACTGTGTTACAGTAACTTGTTACTTCCAAAGATTTGTATTATCTTCACAGAACATAGAGTAGTCCATAAACATCAATTTAAAACAAAGACAGATAGGGAAACATGAATTAACTTCCCTGTACTTCAGATAGAAAAGGACAGAAACTTTTTAGAATATGTTACCAACATGATAGCCTTCTTGGGGTCGGGTCTCCCTGATGGCGCAGTAGTAGCGTCATTGCCTTGCAATCAAGAGGTCCCGGGTTCGATACTGCATAGTGAACCACATAGTGGTTCGGATTCCACTTTAAACTGTAGGTCCAGTCCTGATTAGCCTTACTGTGCACAAAGTGGACATTAAAAACATAAACTCAAACCTTCTTGGGGTCAACTTAATTTTTTAAAATGTAATGGTAGTCATGTGACAAAAATTGACTACATTTTTTACAAGAAATACACTGTTATGCTTACTTTCAAGGTAACATTAACCTTTATGGTGCTAGAATTCTGAACATTTTTATGGTTATGCAAATGTGAATGACATTTCAAATACATGATATAGGAAAGGCAGAAAACTTTTAAGGCTATGTTACCAACATGGTGCCAATCCTGAAATCTGCCATCTTGGGGTCAACTTCATTTTTAAATGGAGTGGAATGTGACATATCAAACTGGACTAGAATTGCACTATAACTACGATTGCATGCTTAACAACATGCCTGCTTGTATCCCAAATGACTTTTCATTAAATGTATAACATTAACCCAAGAAAAGTTAATGCAAAGTCATTCTGGTCATGTTGTGTTATTGCAAAAGATGTTAATGAAGGTCAATCAGACAGACTATAAAGTTAATTTAAAACTTTTGGGAAGTGGGTGCAGTTAAGCTCTTTATCTGGGGCTCAAGCAGGATAAAGGTTCAGGTTCAAATTAAGCGTGCCTTTGAGTTTGTTGTGAAATGCTAGCTGATTTTGATATATTGTATGGTCACCTTTCCATTTTAAAAGAAATGAAGTTGTTCCCAAGACAACTTCATTTGAACTGCAAGATGGCCACTATGATGGCAACATACAGAAGATTGTTCAGGATATATCCAAATGACTTTGTGATGCCACTACCATCTGTGGGATTGAGTTGGGATGACGGTGCAGCTGTTGTTATGAGACATGTATTGCAGCTTGCAAGTGCCAGAGTTTTGTGCATGTAGCTGTCAAATGGTGCCAAAAGTGAAGCATTATTTTGAAGGGTCGTGGCCCTTTCCCATGCACTTTTCTTGAATGACCGAATAGTAAAACGGTGTCGAGAGAATGGTTTGATGGTTGGGAAAACCAGTGTGAAAGAGAAAGTGTTGCACATAACAGGAGCCCCCTTGTAAACCTTCAGCCACAAAAGACACCCATAAGAGGACATCAGTCAGTAGTCCATTATGACCCCCATCTTCCATACAGACATACCTCATTTTTACAAAGAGGACACTCAACAGGTGCACATTCATATGGACAAGGCCTCAAGCCATACTATCCGAACATCGGTCCGTTTTATGAGGAGATAGAGCGGGAAACAAGGATCCATGTTATCCCATTTCAGGACATTCCGGTGAAAAGGTCTGATGCAAGTCCTGTGGATTTCTGTGCATTCAGACTCTTGAAACGACATCTGAGACATTGCCATCCACACACTCTCCCCAGTCTTCGGAAAGCCTGCAGAAAGGAATGGGATAGGATTCCTATGCTCGTTTTCCATCGTAGTTGGTTACAATGGAAACTCCCATGTAGGGTAATAGTGTTCTGTGGTGGCACCATGGTATTTCATTAGGTCAGTACACCTTGAAAGTCATTCAGATATATCCCTAACAACCTCCTGTATCCTAACAAGTTCCACTCCCTTTTCCTATTTCGTATATCTCTACATTTGATGTGATTTCCTAACAAATTTATTTTAGAAAGAAGTTTCCAAACTTATGGACCACCCTGAATAATTATGTTTCTCTTGTGTATTGAACTAAAAACTATTTTTCTTCCCCACTTACCCTCATTCTGCCCATTTTTTATGAACCACTTGGAAGTGTAATCAAGGCCAGATTCTGCTCCTGTTTTCAGCTGCTGGTAGAAATCCTCCCGCTCCACATCACTCTCGAAAACTTGTCCATTTAGAAAATCCTCCCTGGGAAAGAGTGTGAAAGCAAACAATTATTCTGAAACTTCATCTTCTGTGTGTCTTATAAAAACAACATCTCCTTCTTTCCTGCTTGCATCTCTTGACAAAATTTCGACCAGCTAGTGTTGCCTGCTAAGGACATATGCCCCTAAAATGGCACTTTTTCACTTAACCGATATAACTGCCACATGACCCACATTCGTCAAAAATGACGCATTAGCATCAGTCATCAGACATCTAATTATGACTCTGGTAATTTCTTACGCATGTTTCTCACCCAAAAGTGATATTGTGGAAAAACATTAACCCTAGCTTCTGCAATTGATTAATTTATAGAATTTCCTATATGTAGTGAACTGATAATGTTATCAAAAAGCATCTGAAATGATGAGGCTTTATATTGCAGAAAACACTATGTAAATATATTTTTCTGTTTTCATATAAAATACATCAAAATTTCGATTCTTTGATTTTTTAAATAGTCTGTAGAATGACTGTGTACTGCAGTGGAGTTTCTCACAGACTAATCATACGACAGTGGTGTCACTTGTAATATGCTGTATCCTACACTGTATTTTATTATACAGGGTAATTCAAAATGAATGGTGCAAATTTACACAGTTATTATGAAATTACTGTTTATGATAGAAAATCAGACAAGGTATCAATATAAAGAAGTTTTACTCACACGACTCGCATTATAAAGATTCAACATGGGAACCACATGTAATGCGGAAAAGGTCCAAATGATAACACTGTTCTGCAAAATTAAACTTTTTGTCGCTCCCATTAACCAAAATAGGTGATTCTTATAGATTTCGAGCTCCTGAGTTCGAATCCGCAACCTGTTTTTCTCCAGGACGTACCTGTTTTGAGGGAGAAAGTGGGGCGGGTTTCAATGACCACGCATAGGTGCTATTCTCCCCCCATATAAATTTGCCCGCTATCATCAGAATTTCAATATAAAACAAGCAGATACAACTACATAAAGAGTAAAAGTTCAACATTTACATGTCAATTGGTGTTCCTACTCCTCTTGTAATTTGTACAGGGTGTCTCGCGTGTCGCATTCCAACAGAAGTCTGCCAACATATTCACACTCCATTTCCCACTGTTGCGCCTCTTCATGGTAGCTATTTGTGGATGAAACCTTTCACTGTGTTCGTCGGATACCTCCCCCAAGCTGTACTCTTGAGGGAAGAAGTCCAAGTGACAATGCAGGAAATGTAACTTGAGGGACATATTACATCCCATGGTACGAAATGAAGTAATTAACCTGCCCACAATGTCTTTGTAATTAGGTGACTTATGATTCCCGAGAAAATTACTGCACACGTCTTAAAAGGCCTCCCAAGCCTCACGTTCCACATCACTCAGAATAGAAGGAAATGTAGAATCGTTCAAAACGTCTCTGATTTGAGGCCCTGTAAAAACTCCTTCTTTCACCTTGGCCTCGCTAAGTTTTGGGAACAGTTTTCTGAGGTGAGTAAATACTTCACCATCCCGCTTCAGGGCCTTGACAAATACCTTCATTAGACCTAATTTTATATGGAGAGGTGGTAAGAATACTTTCTCCGAATCCACAAGAGGTTCATTAGCCACGTTCATCTCTCCTGGGACCAGTTGGTTCCTTGGTGGCCATTTTGTGATGGTGTACTGCTCTTTGGCTCGACTGTCCCAATGACACAAGAAACAGCAGTGTTTGGTGTAACCTCCTTGTAAACTGGTGAGGATGGCAATAACCTTAAGGTCAGCACATACACACCACTTAAACTGTTCGTAATTTAATTTCTGTAGTAGGTTCCGCATGTTCTCGTATGTTTCTTTCATATGCACAGCATGAGCAACAGGGATGGCAGGATATTGATTGCCATTGTGTAGTAACATTGCCTTCAGGCTAGTCTGTGACGAATCTACGAACAGTCTATATTATTCAGTGATGTAGTCAAATTTCAGTTGTTCCATAAGCGACGGAATGTCATTGCAATACACCAAATCACCATTCTTTGTAAAATTAGGAACTAGGCTCACCTCTCTTTTTCTGTACATCGATATATTCACATCTCGGTCAAGTATATTCCATTGTTGAAGTCGTGATGCAAGCAACAGGGCCTTGGTCTTCGGAAGGTTTAAGTCTCTGATCAGAACATTCAGTTCTTCCTGACTTATCACATGTGGTTCCTTAGTGTCAGACACTGGGGCGTAATTGGGATCTGAATGCGTACTCGAAGATTGTGCAACATCCTGACAAGCCGCAGGTTCTTCATCGGATGAAACACTGCTCAGTGTGTATGAGTCTGGTGGTACGGGTACAGGCAGAACAACATCATGTGGGACAGGTCTCCTCGTGGAATCCAAGTCAGGATACTGTATTTTATGCTTCGTGCCTTTTGAGAAACCTGTAATATTGGTCAGGCAGAAGTAACAATCTGCAACATGATCCCGGGGCTCGTGCCAAACCATAGGTACGGCAAACGGCATCGATTTATGTGTACCTTTCAACCATCCTTTTAGAGTACGCTCACACGAGTTACAACATTGTTTGGGAGCCCAGTTGCAATCCTGGTCGCCAACTTTACACCCGAAGTACAGGTGGTACACTGTCTTTAGGAACGGTGACAATGGCCTACTTTGTCCCTTGAAGACCACTTCCCCACATATGTAGCAGAATGAATCTACAGAATGTTTGCAAGTTCGTGGCATGTTGGTTTAACACAAATGTCAATATTTCACGCAGAAATATATTTCCTTAAAGGCGGTCAGGGGCGTGATGCTGATCACATCACCCCCACTCACGACCGGATCAAGAAAGTGTGGGGCGTTACCCCCACACCCCCTATACGCCTTCATGGCGTGGTGCTAAGCACAGGGGAACACTTTACCTTTTATACACAGACACAGAGTAACGCGAATCTCTTAGACCACGATCACCACGGAAGTAAAATATGTGCTTCACGAGACAACGAGGTGGATGTCTTGGTGCCTTTTTCCAGCCACATCCGGTTTGTCGTCTAGATAAGAGGGTGCCAACGAATGACCGCAAGTTGATTACAAATCCTTTTACCTTGAAGGAAGCCAAGGTGACAGTGTAGGAAGAGTGTAACGAAAATAATACGTTGAACTCCAGTGTACACAAATAAGCCTGTCACACATAGTTAAAAAATTTTAAGATACCATTCACTTTAGAGCCAGTGACATCGTGAAAATATTTCTTCCAGCAGTAATGTTAAAATGCAAATTATTCACATTTTTGTTTTGACATTTATTTAGAATTCTCAAAAAAATGTGTGTTGTGGGCGAATTCACTGTTTTTTGGGGTGGGTGGGGTGTATTTGGTACTTTTTCCTATTTCGGGGCTGGGGGTTGTGGGGCCAGGGGAAAGAATGTTCCTAGGATATAGTAACAATTCTTGGATTGAGATAAAAATACACAACTATGCATTCCAAGCATAAAAAACACATATTTCATTAAAAAAGTACAATTTTTCGGTAAATTTTTATGGAAAATGCCCCCTAAAAAAAACCTTACGTGCTGGAACTTTTTCAATGCGATATTCGTAATCAGCGACCCGAAATCTATAAGGTACACCCTTTCGTCCTCATCGGAGGATTTTCATGCCGATCAGTGTAATCATGTACTTGCTATGCACGAGACAGCAAGTCGATGTCGACAGTTTCAAAGGCATTTAACAATTTACAGTTGTAATTTTGGCAAATCTTTCGGAAGGGTGAATCATATGCATGACTACTGAAATGCATGCAGAAATGTCTTTGCACCATTGTGATTGAATCAGTTCTCGATAGCTCCAACACACAATATGCCTTCTACTGGTCATTAGCCATTTTGCAACACTGGCGATCCTGGTGGAGCATCGGCTAAGCATAATAAGTCTGCTAAGTGGGAATAAAACTTCCAGAGTTTTTCTTTTTTTATATTGATGCCTTGTCTGATTTTCTGTCATAATAGTAATGTCATAATAACTGGGTAAAGTTGCACCATACATTTTGAATTGCCCTGTATAATATCTAATTTAATAGTATAAATAGAAATAAAACATAATGCATTATATATTGCTACTAGACAAGATTACAAAAATGTATAAGAACACAGGAATTCTATAAATAAAGCTATTATGAAAACATTTTCATCCAAATATGGCACAAATAAATAAATTGCATGGTAATAAACTTGCCACCAAAAGTCCTGGGTTCATATTCCTACTAGTTCATGGATTCTCATGTTCGTTTCTCATCTAATAATCATTTTCATTGTATAATGAACCTAAAGGAGCAAAAAATAACTTTGAAAAATATATAAACATTTTACCTATTGAATTTAGAGTTTGGTGAATTTTGGGTGGGTCCAAGCCTCTTGTAACCCAATAATTTTCGGTATTCATCAGTTACGATTCAGTACTTTATTCTCTAACAATAGCCAAGAAAGGGTAAAGAAGTGGTGCCTTACCTGTAGGATTCTGGTCGTGGCCCAGAAGACAGCCCGTTGTACCGTGCAAGAGTATAATTGACGCCATCCTTTACGACTGTCACAAGATAGTTTTGCATCCAATACTGAAATTCTGTTTCCAGAATGTCTACGTGGTCTCTGAGGAACTGCATGTCATTGGTGGAATCTACATATGCTTTCATGGTATGCAACAGTGTAGGAAACTGAGACCTTTCAAGATAGTAGATGCGGCCTCCATTTGGAATAAGCCCGTATGCCTCAACAATGTGAAAAAAGTTTTCGAGCATTCCTTTCGCCGTCTCAAACAGTTCAGAAATCAAAAGACCACGAATAATCCAGTAGGAATCCCAGTAATAGAATTCCCTGAACCTTCCTCCTGGAACAATGAACTTATTTGGTACATAGAGAATGGAGTACAGCTGTGGGTTAACATCCACATCGTCAATAATTTTGCGACTCAGATTCTTCCAGTAGTTGTGCAATTCAGTCCCCCACTGCTTGAATGCTGGATCAGATACATTGTCTAGAAATTCTGGATCAGGACTCCAGTCAGAAAGTTCAGCAGTTTCCAGTTCGGTTCCTGGAAGCCCAAAGTTTTCTTCCACAAAGGAGAGCAGCTGTTCCCTGGTTGCATTGTGGCTGGTCTCGTTCATTAGGTTCTGGAATCTCTGGAGAACATCTTCAGGTTGGTAATTGAGTTTCCTATCCACAAATGTCTTCGAGTCATTGAATAAATGGGCCAACTGGATTGTGTGCAGCAAGTCTCCATGGCAGAATATTAGGCTGAAAATATACATATTTGTTAATATCCTGTTAATAGAATTGTACGCTACTGCTCATGCAAAAGTTGTAAACTAATTCATTAAAGATTTTTATTTTCAATTTTTGATCCTTGCATTGCATAAAAACAAAATGCCGACCTTCGTGGTGGAGTGATTAGCACAACATGCTATTACACCCAGCATTCTGGGTTAAAATCCCGTTATTTGTGTGGGTATTCATTGTGAATGTTTCTTCAGTTTCATCATATCATCTTGGGAACACATAGTGGTTCAGATCCCACTTTAAACTAGGTTCAGTCCCAATTAGTCTTATTGTGCATAAAGTGAACTTAAAACACCAAATCAACCAACCAAACAATCATCATATCATCACTCATCCTCATTTACGTAATTAATTCAAAGTTGCAGAAAAGCGAAATAAAATAAATCAATCAATCATTCATAAAACAAGATGAATGAACACTTTGTATGGAATTACCTTTGCATTAGATGGTACGCACAATATCTACAACGTGTTACTTGTAGATTACAGTATTTTATGCGTAGATTTGCTTTAGTGGCCAGATTCCCACAACCTAATTCCAGTGGGAAACTCGGGGTTTATCACTAAGCAGCAGGTGTGAATGTTCTTGTAGAACGCAAGCACCTGCTTTGACATAACAGAGCAACTAGGATAGCACTGCTAAGAACTTTCTATGGAATATGGTAAATACGGCGAGTCCCTGTGGCAGAGAGGCTAACATAGTTCACTAGGGCTGTACAAAGCTAGGTGCCTTTTTGGAAATAATTTTGAGATGAAATTGTCTCGAGTTGTAAATGTTTATCTCGTTTCATCTGAGTTTCTAAAAACCTGTCTCGCTCTCGAAGGGCAAGAACCCAAAATATGTCAACACATTATCGCAAACTTTTTTAAAATGATATTTTGCTTGACGCCTCGTTTCGATGCTACGTGCGCCTGAAAGCGATAGTTTATCCTGTATCACTGACGTATGCAGATGGAACTGAATGGCGCTACAGCAGTAGCGACTGCTGCCTATTCTTATAATCACACGTGCACACCCAAATCCTTGTGCAATGCAATTAATTATTATGTTTATTCATTGAATGCCATTCCTTCAAAACGTCAAATGTTCCCGGGCCACATCACCTTCCACTTACTTCCTAATGCCAGCATTTCTATTCGAGTTTCTCGCACGTCGAATGAGGTTCGCATGAGCAAAATTGCAAAGTGAACAACTACCTGGCGCTGTTTTTTAACGGCGACTAGAGAAAGCAGAAAGGCTGTTATGGCTTGGATCAGTGGACTTTCGGTCTCGCTTCGTACAGAGAATTGAGATATAGTATCTACAGGCATGCGCTGACTTCCCTCTTTGTCATGTAGTGTTGCAATCTTTCATTCCTTACCGTGTGATGGAGCCGAGAGTAAGCCACATATCATTGCAAATTGAGGATTTTTGTTTAGAAAGGGAAATCTCTATAATATCTCTCTCACACACTGTACCGAGCATAGCATAGAAATCAGAACGACAAAACGACGGAAAGGAAGGCGAGTTGGAAACAGCTCATAACAAAACCGGAGTTGTAAACGAAAAAGTTACATTTAATAGTGCAGTCACTTTAGACGATTTTTTTTAAAAATAAAGGAACTAATTCATATTGAAAATGGCGGAGAATGAAACTTTTCACGAAATAAGGGAACTATAATTCACAACATGCTGAAATTTGGTGCATAGCTTCCTTATAAGTTTAATAATAACATATCAAAAGTCCCCGGCGATCTGCCACTATGTCCGCCATATTTAAAAATGGCATGCAAATTCGAGTTTTCACTAAATAAAGAACTAATTGACAACAATTAACAACTAATTGACAACACCAAGCTATTGTCAATTAGTTCTTTATTTAGTGAAAACTCGAATTTGCATGCCATTTTTAAATATGGCGGAGTTAGTGGCAGATCGCCGGGGACTTTTGATATGGTATTATTAAACTTATAAGGAAGCTATGCACCAAATTTCAGTATGTTATGATTTCTAGTTCCCTTATTTCGTGTAAACTTTTATTGTCCGCCATTTTTCAATATGGCGGACTTAGCATACGGTTGATCGCCGGGGACTTTTTGATATGGTTGTTATTAATGCTATTAAGACGCTACATACCAAATTTTTGACTGCACTATAAAGAAAGAATGAATGATCTCGTATTTGCCGACAATTTCCGGTGGATCTGCGAGGGAAGAAAAATTGTAAACAAGAACAAAGAAACTCTGCTCAAAAAACAGACGCTTTATATTTTGCAGTCAACGCCAGAAAAAGAGCAGAGAGAGATTATTGCTCAGTCTGTTTTTGAGAGTGGGATCACAGGTTGGAAATAACTTAGACCCTTTGATATACACCACATTCTGCAGGTGGAAAATTTTACATCAAACTTCCTTCTTGGCTAAAAAAATAACACTCCTTTTAAGAAAAAAATGCAGTTAATCAAGCAATATCTCGCAGAAAGAACGCTGTATTAGGGATGGCCAAACGGATCCGGATCCAAAAGTTACGGATCTGGATCCGGATCCGAAAATTACGGATCTGGGTCCCGAAAGTTTCGGATCCGGATCCGAGAGTTTCGTATCTCAATCCCATTATAATATTACCACACCTTAAAAGGTATTATGATCTTCGATTACAAAGAAACTTTCATTAGTTAGTCCTACAATAATTTTTTTCAAGTGTTGTTCCTAAAATACTTTGCTACGCATCGGCCTAACACACTCGTGCATAAAAATAATCTTACTTGTTTAACATAAAATGTCAGAGCAGAGGTGATTTTGTAAATGCCATTGAAACGAATATGTATTCATTCGAATGTATTGGAAATGGA